>NC_137920.1:23059795-23212295 GCF_963457725.1 Sprattus sprattus
CAGTTGAAATGACACTCGCACACACACACACACACACACACACACACACAGGCATACAGACAGTTGAAATGACACTCGGACAATGCAGAAGGTTTCCGTGGATAACAGTCTGCTTAACAAACCCGAAATACGACGCCTCAAGGTTGGAGCTGCACAGAAATACCCTAAAGCTGAGCAGACAGGAGTAAGAGCTAGCACACACACACACACACACACACACAGGCAAAGTGTGGGCCACCCTAGCCAACTGACACGGGGACATATTATTATACTTTTGAAGGCAATAGAGCTTTTTTTTACCCACTGCAGTAGCAAAGATATTTAAAAATGAGACATTTTACTTTTAACTCACAAACTTAAAAGAAATGGAACTGTAATGATGGCAGGTGTCCCTGGCTTCTGTATACACACACACACACACACACACACACACAGACACACACACACCAGAACAAAACTATTAGGGTGACCGCCTACATTTATGTATCATTCCTATCGGAAAGAACGTTTCTCAGTTCATCACCCAACCCTCGCTGAACCCATTTTTTATATTTCAGACAGACAGACCATGTCAAGCAATCACAGCACTATTCAGGCTCAAAATACTCTCTGACAAACAATTCTTCACCTCTCACCATTTCAGAATTTTTATTTGAACAAATAATATCTATTTAGTATAGAACTTAAGCAGCAAAACATTCAAAACGAACACACAAAGAAATGATGAGCGAGTGGCCCGGAGCTCCTGAGGCCCAGACAGGTCTTGAGAGGAGAAGGACGCCCCCGAATCACTGCTTGGCTCTGGGCTCCGACACCTTGCCTCCGGACCCGTCCGAGTTTGTCAGCGGTCCGAACTTCATGAAGGGGGACTCCAAGGACCCCCCTCCGTCTGAACCCTCCTTGAGGCGCCGCGTCGGGGGTGCGGGAGGAGCGGGGGGCAAAGGTCGGTTACGGATGGAGGACATTCTTATGCAGCCACTCCTGCTGCCATTGTCGTTGTTGTTGTCGTCGCTGCTGGCGACCGTCGCCAGGCCGCTACCGTTGCTGCAGCTCTGGCAGCGGAGCATGAACACCCCCTGGTGCCGGCAGCGGTACATGGCGGTCAGGGCGAAAAGCAGCAAGGCGATGAGGAAACTGATCAGGAAGCAGACGCAGTAGATGCCTTTAAGGATGTCAGGTGATGACCAGCTACAACCTGCCAGGTAGATAGGGGTCGGTTAAGACTTTGGTTCAGATGTCACTATTACTTTAACTACTAATAATAATAATAATAATAATAATTACAGAAAGGACAACCTGCCAGGGACAAGTTCTAGTTTAGTCCAGGTGTTCATAACCAATAATATAATGTTTGATAATACTATTCACAATGGGATGCATAATACAGACATACATTTTTATTTTAAGAAAAAAGTATAAAAGAGAATGACAGTTAGTCAAAGGGAATCATATCTCAATGTTTTAACTAGTTATACTGAGATACATTTTTTTATATCTTGTTGTATGGATGTCACCAAAATTGTGCCATCATTTTGAATAATGGCTTTGTTTGTCATATACCGCCATCTACTGGATAACTTAATGAACTACTCTGCCTGAGCTGCAGTGGCCCCTCCCCCCCCCCCCCGAGAAACTAAATGAAGGAGCTCAGTGGAGAATTAGAAAACTTTAAAGAAAACCCATATTAGAATAAATGAGGGAGAAAGAGTTGACATGTAATAATAATAATAATAATAATACAACTTTATTTATATGGCACCTTTCATGCAAAAGAATGCAGCTTAAAATGCAATGTACATGTGTCTGTCCATGTATGTGCCCTACCAGTTCTCACAGGGACTTCTTGCACACTCACCGGAGGTGGCGGGGTCTACGCAGATGGTTCCTCCTGGGCCGGAGCGCGACTTGTCAGCGTAGCCCGGGCGACAGCGGCACGAGTAGGTGCCGAAACGGTTCACACACTCTGCGTGGGCGTCACACTGGGCCAGCTGGGTGCCACACTCGTTGACATCTGAGGTGTGTGTAGTACCCCACCCCAACATATGCACACACACACACACACACCCCACCCCAACATACGCACGCACGCACACACACACAAACCACCATATGCACACATGTAAATGTTGGTAGGTTGTAGGTATGTTAAGCACAACAAAACGCATATAAAATATATATTGAATTCCACCACTGTAGGGGAACATGTCAATGAGAAAAGTTTAGTACCATACCATTTTGTACTGTTGCGGTGCATCAACGTTACCTTTTGTCTCTATTATCGCCCTATTATTGTTCTGTGGGGTATCGTACATGTATAGTAGTAAACTCAGGTAACCCAGGTGTGCTCTCACCTGTGACGCTGACGTAGGCGACAAGTCCCCCTATGCCACCCCACTGGGTGAGCAGACTCCGACCCTTCAGCCTCTCGGCCGCGCCGTGGAGAATCCTGTGCATCTGCGCCACTTCCTGCCCCTCCTTGAAATGGAGCCAGAGCAGGAAGAGAGTCCCCGAGCTCAACCTTTTGGGGGGAGAGAGAGAGAGATAGAGATAGAGAGAGAGATAGACACCAGCTGCCTGGCCTTGACCTGCAAGGTTATGTCTACACACCTCTACATCTATGTATCTATACATCTCTACACACCTTTACACCCTCAAAGGTGCCTTCAGTATGCTGTGAGATGACAGCTGAAACTCACCTTTTAATTCTCTGTGATGTTATGGTTTTTGGCGCAGAGCTCATTAATTCCTCTTTAATCTGAACAAAAAAAGAACAAAGAGATAGAAGCAGGGGGCATATACAGATAGAGAGATAAAGACACATAAAGTGTGTTAACATGTACACGTGCGTGCGTGCGTGCGTGCGCACGTGTCTGTGTGTGTGTGTGCGTGTGCATGAGCGTGTGTGTGTGCGTGTGTGTGTGCGTGTGCATGAGCGTGTGTGTGTGCGTGTGCATGAGCGTGTGTGTGTGCGCACGCAGGTGCGTGCGTGTTCGTGTGCGCGTGTGTGTGTGCACGGGTGCGTGCGTGTTCTGGCCTGCAACGACTACGTCCTGAATCCTGCCAATCTAAACAGGGGAAGAGAGATCTACGACTCACCATGTTCTTCAGTGACGTCAGTAGAGCGGTCACCAGCTGATCCCACCCTTCCCCAGCCTGGTGGCTGAAGGCAACCTCCACAGACACCTCGAAGAGAAAAGCTGGGAGGGACCACAGGAGTGACATCATCAAGATGCGCCAAAACACTTGATGCACACAACACTCTAACTATCTCTGAAACTCTGTGTTTGCTGGACAGGTGGCCGTTACAATCTCATTTGATTGGATTTATTTCTGATAATAAGCATGTTCCCGAATTTGAACTTTGACCTCATTTCTCCCCCACACCTCAGAAACTTGCAGCAGTGCGTACACCGCCATTGTAAGATGGCACAAAAACCTTCAGACAGATAATTCAATTCTGCAGAACCTTCTGGAAGGAATGAAGTCTCACCGCCAGGTAGGTGTGGATGGTGGGTGACGTTCCTTGGGGTTTGATGTGAAAGTGTTCTCTCTGATTGAGGGGAGACAGACATCAGATTAATTGGAAAACAACGTATGATCTAAAACCAGGGATTCAATTCCTCTTCTTTATCTGAACCGGAAGAACAATGTGCTAACAACATCAACGTAATGGGCACTGTAAATACACATACTGATGAAAGTGTGTGTGAACTGTCTGATGTATCAAATCTATCTGCTTTATAAATAAACACATGTAAATAGAGTGAAACACTAACCAAATTCTATTCTGTTAAACTAAAAAAAATGATGGAAGAATTTCATACCTTTGTAATTGGCCTCTATTCCTGGTTTCTTTGCTGCTTGAACTTTAGGCTTTGGAATTTGACCTTTTGGGATGTTGGTAACGACATTGGGATCTTCAACGACTTCTCTTTGTGTTGTGGCGGTTGTTGTTACCGTCTCATCTTGATGAGTGTTTTCAGCCGATGGAGAAGGAGCGATATTTTGGAGCGTGTCAGCCACAGGCGACTGGGTGGTGAAGGTGGGATTCTCATCCTCCATGACCACCTCTCCCTCGGAGTGAGGCGACCTGCCCCTGGCCTTGGTGACCTTTGACCCAGACTTTGGGTCATCTGTGGACGTCACAGTGCTGGGGCTGTCGGCATGTGGACGGTCAGCCTTCTTCTCCGCCATCACAGAGTTGCCGTCAGGTGAATGCCTGAGGGGGAACTCTAGTCCTTCCCCTTCCTCCTCTTCTTCTCCTCCTGCTCCTCCTCCTCCTCCTTCTGAATGGCCTCTGATGGTTTTCCATGTGACGCTCGCCTTCTCTGACCCCTCCCCTCCTGGGCTCCTTGGCCCTGAGGGAAGCTTGTTGGACATGGAGGTAGGGGCTGGGGTAACAAAATGGCCACCTGCTGTTTTGCTGTTGGGGGAGGGATTCTGACTGGGAGAAACACCAGCCTTTATGGAGACTGAATCAGGCAGAAGCGGATCAGTTTTACTGCGGTTATGATGGACGTCAGATGGCTCTTGCTTCCCATATGCATTTGAGTTTGAGGCATCCTCCATGCCTGCCCTGCTGTTCAGGGCTTCCTCGGTTCCGGGGAGCCCACCAAGGGACTTGAAACGTCCATAGAATCCCCTTAGTGGAGGGTTGGGCGTGCGGGTGATGAGTAGAATCACATGCATGGTACTGGAATGAGACGTATACTCCGCTTTCCTCCAGCACTTCTCCAGGATGCGGTGGTCACCAGTCTCGCCGGTCACCGCGGGACCCAAACCCCCATCGGGCGACTCGTCGAGGTGGATTTGGTCCGTCTTCAAGTGACAGGAGTCGGCCAGCGTGAAGTCCTCCAGCTGGAGGTGCACACGTTTCCCAGCGGGCACCTGGATGGTCCAGTTGCACCACAGAGGCGGGTTGGAGCACAGGTAGTCTGGAGAGAAGAACTCGCCACTGTCTCCGTGCAGAATCTGATGACAACTCCGCAGCGCAAAGAATGCATTTCTCTCTTTGGTGGAAGTTCCCCCTTGAGAAGATAAAAAATGTAAATATACCAGACAGGACTGCAAATAAAACCTACTAGAAAAACTACTAGTAATACAATAGCCTTTAATACTGAAAATCAAGACAGCCATACAAAACAGTAATCTATTTTTTTTTACGTTTTTGTAATAGCCCTAAGCCTCAACAAAGGGTTGTCACAACTTGCATGAGACATTTCAGAAAACAGAGCTTGAGAACTTCAGGGAACTTCAACTTCAAGAACTTCAGACCAGAGAACTTCAACTTTGTACACCAATACAATAAAAAGGGTGAATTTGACTGGTATTTTCTAACGCTCACACCTCATCCAGGGGGCTACGCACTGTAGGATACTAGTAGGCTTAAAATAACTTACCCGAAGACCTGCTGGCCTCGTTCTTTTTAGTCTGAGACACGAAGGAAATAAACAGATCCACAGTAAGACGTTTTTCACGGTTAATATAATATGACATTTGAACAGTTTCATTCCTCGTCCATCCCTGCCTCACTCAGTTTTAGCTCTATTAGCACAAAACCCTCATAAAGCCACTGAATACCTGTATTTAACGTGCACAGGGGGTCGACTTGAACTCGGCTAACTTACCGTGACATCGCAAATCACCATCGGTCCGTAAGCAGATATAAAGTATATTATTGGCAAAATTAAATCTGGCATTTTGATATGCGTTAATTTCACACGTTTGACTCCGAAGTCAGACGTCAACGCTTTTCTATAAGCGAGTTTCTTGTTTTGTTTGAGAAACTTCTATCGCTTCTCAGTGGGCTGTTTAAACCACGTGGAATATATTGCCAATCAGTCTTACCTATGGAGAGTCGAACCATCACCTCCGTTGACCGAACCAATAAACACGCACGTTTTCTAACATCCAAAAGATGGCGTTGTGTCCAAACACAATTTCTCTCTCTCCCTTTTTAAAAAACACACACCCACACACACTCTCAAAGATTAAGTTAGGACAGGATTATATTGAGACAACATGTTATGCTATTAACAGAAAGGACACTTTGATCCCTTTTATGATGTAAGAAGGGAAACCGCACATCAACAGTAAGTCAGTGCGATCTACCCAGTGCTGTATATCATACCAGAATGAAACAAGTTTTTTACAGACTTTTTATTCATTTAGTTATAAAAAAAGCTTTCTTTGACGTGTTCACAAAACACAAAGTCACACACAAAAACAGTGTTTGGCTCCGCGAAGTTCTGTCAACACCACCACCATAGCCCATCTGAAATCTATTCGAATAGTACAAAGAGTACAACACCTGACGACCGGTTACAGAGCAGCATTTCATGTGTTTGTGTGCGTGTGGACACAAAAACAGCACAAGAGAGAGTGGGAGAGAGAGAGAGAGAGAGGAATGGGAGAGACATCTATTAATGGCTACCTGAAAGAATAACCAGTCATTTGACTAATGCTGAGCTTGGACATTAAATGTAGAATTCCATTGAGGAAAAAGCCTTGCAGAGATCCAGAAGAGAGTCTTGCTTAGTCTATATGAACCAACAAAACCCATACTTAAATCAGGGGCTTAATTTGCAGGGAACAACAACATCAACAAACAACAACAATACAACTTTTTTTTCAGAGTTTTTAGATTTTACTGCATCAGGGTCATTTGTCGTGGGCAAGAATAACTAGGTTTAAAATAAAAGGAATGAATCAACAGTCTTTTGAATAATTTTTTTTTTGACTGTGAACCCAAAAAGGAGTGTGAGAAAGGGGGCACTATACGATATGATAAATCCAACGTCAAAAGACAGGACACTGAATATAATTGTGGAGAGGACCACATCGGACTTGGTAATAAGAGGTTGTCACTGAGGACATTGCTTTAACAGTATATATATATATATAAGGTGACAAGCTAGCCACTGACGTTCTTTTGATGTCACCGAATGTATCCACCTCTGCTAGGCAAAATTGTAAACAAGTCAATTATAAAACAGGAAATTCAAAAAACAACCCAATAATTAGATCAAATAAATACATACACACACACACACACGCGCACACACACACGCACGCACAAACACTCACAAATGCAGACATTCACACACAGAATCTTGTTAGAGTCACAGAGAAACAGATTGATACACACACCAAGCATCTACACACTGATCCAGTCCAAAGGAGACAGTCAACTTGTTCTCAGGCGTGTGGTGTATGCTACTGCAAGCCTATGCACAGGAGGAGTTAGCAGGCATACATAACATTACTTTTAAAGTGCTCAAACAATAGATCTTTAGAGTCCAGATCACAGATTGTTTTGGTTTGTTTCTCCTATTACCTGTAAACGCAGAAAAAAAAAAACATAAATATCAGCAGGGCCATGAAGTCTTTGAGAGAGTTGAAGAAAAAAAAAAAACACATCTAAGCCAGCAAAATTAGGTCGAGAATCATTGTGTCAAGCCATCGCAGTCACCGCACTACAGTTCAGGCTGGGGTTTCGTAACCAGGACCAGATTTGGATAACCTCCTGCGGGGTCCGACTGTGAACAAGCATGAGGCTCTCGTAGGCACAGGCGTTCTCCCGGTACTTCTCGTCGATGTTGAACGTCCAGAAGTCTTTGTGCTTCTCCGGCACCAAGCCGAGCTTCTGCAGGCACATTCCCGTGTAGACATCGTCGATAGGGTATAGTGACACGCGCTGGGACACGTTGTACAGACGCAGTGCCAACTTGCCCGAGTAGAGATAGCCCCCTCCGCCAGCATAAGGTGGGTAACTACCCTGGAAGACGCTCTCTGGGATGTAGTACTTAAGTTTTTTGTTGCGGTGTGGCCCGGCGCCGGAGATCACGTCCCCAATAAAGAGGGCTTTGGCTTTGGAGGGCCGCAGTCTGCCCAGGTAGTCCAGGATACGGAAGGTGTTGACGAAGACGTCGTCGTCTCCCTTGAAGATGTACTGCGCCCCGGAACAGCTGGTGGAGATCCACTCCAGGAACAGCACCTCTTTGACGGTGAGGTTGAAGAAGGTGTCCCGGTAGTCCCACTGGAGGATGTCCCGGTGGATCTCCGACTCGTGCCGCAGCATCCCCGACAGATCCGGGTAGTGGTCCGTCGACGTCGCACTGCCAAGGAGGAACACCGTGATGACCTTGCGCCCGGCAACTTTGCCCGCTCGCCCCCAGGATTCACGGATTGCCTGGCGACGGTCGAAGTGGGGCGCCAGCGACTTCACCGCGAGGACCAGAAACGGGGGCTTTCGGCACATGTCCGGCTCGTTCCGCACCATGGGGTACGACCGGCACCTCATGAAGCGAAGGAAGTCTTTAAAGCGTTGTGGCAGGAGGTCATAGTCCTTCACTCTCAACGCCACACTGTGGTCGGGCACACAAGGGTCTTCCGGACTTGTGTCGTTTAGCCAGTCGAGTATCCCCGACGGGATCGCGGTGCCATCGATATAGGTGTCGTTGCCTGCGTCGATGGCCGAAGCAAAGAGCGGGTTGTGTATGTGGTCCAATCGCTGCTGGCGACGGTTCCAGAAAGCCTCGCTAACCACGACCTTTTTCCAGAACCGCTTGGACGGGATTCGGATCTTCGGGTCCTTGCCCTGGCCGAACTTGAGGGAAATGTCCACCAGGATGAAGACAAGAACATTGACCATCATCAGGCCCAGCATCCTGGTCTTCAGCCGGCTGGCGTGCATCTCCACGCTTTAACTCTGGACCTGTGGAGACAAAACTCTATTAGAAATTGACCGCCTATTAAAAAAACAGTGCTCCTGTAGCTCAGGTGCCAACAATTATAACACGGGTAGATTAAATCAAGCATTCTGATTGGTTGAGAGTGAGTCACGGGGTGTGCTTTATTGAGCAGTAAAGGTACTGTACGACCTGTTTACATTTACCTGAGCGTTCCATATCAGTGCGCACAGGGAGCACTCAGACTGATGGCAAGAAATGTGTATATGCATTATGTGTGTATATGTGTATATTAGTGCTGTCAGTTTAACGCGTTATTAACGGCGTTAACGCGAACCCATTTTAACGGCGTTAATGTTTTTATCGCGCGATTAACGCGTTGTAAAAAAAAAAAAAAAAAAAGATTTTGACTTTAAAAGTTGTGTTGGGCAAAAGAAGCGAGCTTCACTGTTGTCTGAAAATGTCAACAGGCAGCGGGTTGAAACAGAGAAGTAGTTGGCTTACCTTTTATTGGTAACCTAACTGTTACGGTTTATTGTCCTTGTTTATCTTAAATGTGCACTTTATAATTTTATTTTGTACCGCCCATTGCTTAAAGCAAGCCAATCCACTTTACCATGTTGATAAGAGCATTAAAATAAAATAAAAATGATGGAAACAAATTATTGAAGGGACATTTAGAATAGATACAAATTTGCGATCGCGATTAATTTTGATTAATTTAATCGCGATTCATTTTGAGTTAACTATGACAAAAATGCGATTAATCGCGATTAAATATTTGAATCGTTTGACAGCACTAGTGTATATGCATGAAGCATGTATATGTGCTATGTGTGTATATGTATGCATTATGTGTGTATATGTGTATATGCATTAAGTGTGTATATGTGCTATGTGTGTATATGTATATGAATTAAGTGTGTATATGTGCTATGTGTGTATATGTATATGCATTATGTGTGTATATGTGTATGGGTGCTATGTGTGTATATGCAAGTGGCTTTGGAGTAAAAAAAAAAAGTCTGACATACTGCTTGACAGTGACAGTTAAAGGACTTTTTTGGGTTGCTGCAGACAGCAACAAGAGCTGCTGTGTTAGGGAGTGAGAGGTGGCATACTCAGCATCTTCTTGTTTCATACATTTTCACCAAAAATATAAGCTTCTTAATCCCTCATGGAACGTAAGCACTGTTTTACAATGCTGCTCCTGGATATCCATAGCATGCTCTGGGTCAGTCACTGCAATGACAGATTTCTGATACCTAGACAAATCCCATTTCGTAAACTCAACAATGATTTGGTGAGCTGAACCCATTTAATACAACCATGTGTATTTGACTAGTTAAAAGTAGAGTGAGATCTGAAACGAACACAGTAGCAAGGCTGACAAACACTTTCATAAGGGACTGGCCATCAAAGAAAAACAGGCCAAGCAGGAAAGCTCATACATCAAAATGATTTAAAGAAGGGCCTGTCATGCGGTCAAAGAAAAAATGTGGACTAGTTGAGGGTTCAGCTACTCTTGCTAGAGGCTTAGTTGGGCTGTAGGCTCTAAACATGCGAACTAGCTGAACTATTTCAGGTATTGAACTGTCAAACAGAACAGTCGTAGACATGTGGTATCATGACCGTAGGCTCCCAGTAGGCACCCTATGGAACACGCGTTAGCCTATCACATGGATGTGAATAAAGGTTCCCAAAACACAAATTTTAATGGAAATGAGCCCTAGTGACTATGTTTATGGCAGATATAGTGACACACACACACACTCTGAATTCTATCTCTGCATTTTACCCATCCAGGGTAGTGATACACACAGTGAAGCACACAGTGAAGCACACTAACCCTGTGAGCTGCCTTTGGCGGCGCCCGGGGAGCAGTGATTGGGGTTAGGTGCCTTGCTCAAGGGCACTTCAGCCGTGGAAGTGGGCATGGGAGAGCAGTGGTCTACCACTTCCCCCGCCCACATTTTTACTACTGGTCGGGGATCGAACTGGCCACCCTACGGTTTCCAGGCCAAAACCCTAACCAGTAGGCCATGGCTGCAGAACAAACACACTACCCTGGAATAAAGCCAAAACAAGAGTCTAATCTGATGTCTCAAAACATTAAAAAAAAACATAAAAATAAAATGAATCATTATTATTAGAAAACAAAACACAACTTCGAATGTGTGCAGGAACAGCAGTCCAAAATATACACACAGAAAGAAAGAAGCTATTTGTCAGCAACTCACACGCTGGTCCATTCCCCGAGTAGACAAACGCGAGATGTAAATTCTCGTACGCTAAGACATGGAGACAACCTCCCCTAGCTTTGTGCTGGTCAGCTCTGAAGTCTGTGTTACACAACACTCTCACCAGCACATGCTAATCTCCGGCGCGAGAGCACATATTTCCCCGCAAACTCGTTTAGAAAATTCTCCATTTTTTCTTCCCCTTTTTTCTATCTTTGTCTACGTCCTTTTCTTTCTTCCTTCCTTGTTTTCTGGTCCACTCGCTTGCTCTCTCTATCTCTCCCTCTCTCTCTCTCTTTCTCTCTCTCTCTCTCTCTCTCCCTTTCTAGCTTTCCATTTTTCTTTCTTGCTTTTCTGAGGCTAGACTGGCATCATGAGTTTCTCATTCCACTGCCCTCGTGACGGCAATTACCAGACTGCCGAGTTACTGTTCCTGCTGGCATCCTTGTCCATGGTCTCTGGCTTCCTCCCTCAATGGCTGCTTTGAAATAGCAAACACAGTTTTATTAAGATACATCACTTCCCTACTGGTGTGCTGCTTGCGCACACCCACAGACTCTTGTCCTCTCGTCCTCTCTCTCTCTCTCTCGCTCTCTCTCTCGCTCTCTCTCTTTCTCTCTCTCTCTCTTTCTTTCTCTCTCTCTCTCTTTCTCTCTCTCTCTCTTTCTCTCTCTCCCTCTCTCTCTCTCCCTCTCTTTCCCCTCTCTTTTGTAAATCATGGGGAGGTAATCCCCTTGGAGTATGTGAGAAGTTTTATCTCAGGGCATTAATACAGGCAAATTGCCCATAACCCTACATAAACATAACACATTGACCTTATCATTAGCAGGGGGTGGAGTCTCAAGTGGTAAATTATTGGGAATGGAGAAGAATAGTCCTTGACACATGTGCGCGCACGCACACACACACACACACACACACACACACACACACACATACACCCATACACAGACACGCCAACGCACACACAAAGACGCACATACATGCACACACACATGCACCAACAGATTACTCTCAGACCTATATAACATGTATTGATGAACAAAAAGTAGCTGTATTGTTTGTATAGAGAATATACATATACAGAATATATACATATACAGAATATACTGTATATGTGATATATGTGTACCCCTGTCGAGTGTTGAGTTGACTATGGTAATGTGATGATGACAGACGTGTCTATTCACTGACATACATGTGTCTTTGTATAGTTTGTTCAACACAGTTTTGTCACAAGTTCCTGTGCGCACTGCTTTAATTCCCCTGCATGATCAGTGCAGTTAGTGTTACTGATCCTCTGTTGTAGCTGTTGGGCAACCACACTTGTGGACATGCATCTCCTAGGACCTAGTTTGACTCTGTGTGAATTTACATGACTTTTGCATTAAAACCTTGGATGGAAACCCTACAACTGAGGCCTTTATGTCTTACCTGAGAGAAGAGGAGGAAAAAGTCCAAGATTCAGCTTCTGGGGTCCACCCCTGTTCATCCTCTAAGGGATACCCACTCTACAGGTGCGACCCATAGGGGGGGGGGGTGTACCCCAGCCGAACACCAGGGGACAGATGGCTGACAGCAGGAGAGCACCTAGAAGAAGCAGGAACATGAATCAGATGTGTGTGAACTTTTTTGTTTACAAAGATTAAAGAAAGAAGGTTATGAGGGGGCTCGCACGGTTTAACAAGCGCACAAATACGGACACGCATTCACTCACATAGCCATAGACAAGCACCCAAAGACGACGACACACACACACACACACACACACACACACACACACACACACACACACACACACACACACACACACACACAGACACAGACACACACAGCCATAGACAAGCACCCAAAGACGGACACACATACACACACAGCTATAGACCCAGTAGGGCAAGCAGGAAAGCTCATACATCAAAATGATTAAAAGAAGGGCCTGTCATGCGATCAAAGAAAAATGTGGACTAGTTGGGGGTTCAGCTACTCTTGCTAGAGGCTTAGTTGGGCTGTAGGCTCTAAACATGCGAACTAGCTGAACTATTTCAGGTATTGAACTGTCAAACACAACAGACGTAGACATGTGGCATCATGACCGTAGGCTCCCAGTAGGCACCCTATGGAACGCGCGTTAGCCTATCCCATGGATGTCAATAAAGGCTCCCAAAACACACATTTTAAGCAGAACAAACACATTACTTTTTGAGGTTGTTACACAGTTTAAAAAAACTACACTAACAGACGGACACACAAAAACACACACAGCAATAGACACGCACACAAAGACAGACACACACACACACACAACCATAGACAAGCACCCAAAGACGGACACACATACACACACACCTGTAGACACAGTAGGGCAAGCAGGAAAGCTCATACATATAATGCATATGATACATACATACAAGCAGGAAAGCTCATACATAGACACCCACCCAAAGATGGACACACAAACACACACAGCCATAGACACGCACCCAAAGATGGGCACACAAACACACACAGCCATAGACAAACACCCAAAGACGGACACACATACACACACAGCTATAGACCCAGTAGGGCAATTGTTCTGTCAGTTAGCATTTTGCTAGCTTAGCTGCACTACAGAACTGTAGGAGGTTCAACACACAGCTGTGTGTGAAGTTGAATGTGATTGCTTGTTAAAAAAAGCTTGGGTTCAACCATCATCTGTGCATAAATGTGGACGCCATGGCTCCTTGTCCTTTCCTTCTATAGAAATGAAACAAAAATCCCTCCGACACGTTGTCAAATTTGAAACCAGACAGCCTTTGCAGTCGTCGCTGTACACACCCACACACGACACGCTGTCCATCCACCTCTGTGCACATATCAATAGTCTATGTCTATGCTACTATTGAAAGGACTTTATACTCCCCAATCTCTCTCTCCTTAAACCTTCATCACATCAGGTTTAAGTTCAAATGCATACAAATGTATACATGTATATTCACACACACACACACACACACACACACACACACACACACACACACACACACCTATAATAATAGAAAGCGGTGCTGACAGCTGAAACTATGAAGATGGGGGGAGGGGGAGAAGGAGGAGACTTCCAGTAACAGTAACAGCATGTGTAGCTACTAGATTGACACACACACACACACACACACACACTCACACCTCCCTCACACACACACACACACACACACACACACACACACACACACACACACACACACACACACACACACACACACACACACACACACACACACACACACATTTGAGTGACCCGTGTCCATCCATATCTGTGTACACCTCAATACAAACATAAAACCGACCCTCTTAAAAATGATTGAGTTAAATGCCCACAGTATATTAATGTGGCTGTAAGCAGTGTGTCAGCTTCAAGCGACATGAATCAAACTTTTTTTTTTAAGCCAGTGTGCTGATTTTCAATACAGTGAAATGCATTTAAACACAGACATGGTTGATTTACCTGAGATGCACCACAATCATGCTTATAAAACATCTGTCCATATCTGTGTACCACACAATTGAATTACAAGAGAAAAACAGACACATAATTTAAATGTTGGTGTAAGAACTGACCATGGCCAGTTTTTTGCACCAACATTTACATAATATGTCTATTTTAAATTGACATGTGCCTCAAAGTTTAAGATCAGTGAGATAAGAAGGTTAATGCTTTACGGTCAGAATCCACCTGTTAGATATGGTTCATTGCAAATGACTTAGCATGAAGCAATACAACTTAATTGAGGTGACTGGCAAAAACAAGTGACAAAACCTTCATAGGAATGAAGAGCCATGCTTCAAGTGTGCTTCTGAAGTAACAGAAGATTTTCTGACAACAAAGCTTGCTGCGGCATTTTGTCCATGTGTAAGTTAAGGACTGCAGGGAGAACTGTGTGTCTATGTGTGCGTGTCCGTGTGTGTCTGTGTGTGTCCATGTCTGTGTGTCTGTGTGGTGTGTGTCCAAGTGTGTGTGTGTGTGTGTGTTGCGCCATTTTGTCCAGGTGGTGACACCCAACAGCTTTGTTGCGAGCCTCACCCTAAGCGCTCGGTTCAACCGTCGGAGGGGAACAAAAGAAGATAACCTTTGGACAACCTTTGGTGCATATTTAAGTGTGGAGCTTTCTTTCCTCCACTTTCTCAATCACCATGCTCAAGCCAATACTGCCTTAGAGCAAGCTGTGACAAAGCGTCAGATTACTACTGATGCAACAGTCAAATATAATAGCCTATATATAGAAAGTGTTCTTTGAAATAAATTAATTTGGCTGTGGGATCATGAAGCCTACAAATGTGACCCAATTCCACCCTGTTCCCCCTCTCAACTCATTCTGAGAACAGTTTCATACTGATTCAAATCTAACCGACAGAACAGTTTTATACTGATTCAAATCTAACCAACTGATCTGACTGCATTTGCTCCTGTGACACACTTGAGGTGCTTGGCTTTTGAATAGAAAAGATTTCCTTTCACCATAAAAAAACCTAAAACAATATATCAGCACAACACCTTCCACAATAGGCACCTAACACAGCAGTTTGACACCGAGCCAGCTTGTCACTAGTCTACTGAGTAGGGTGGGTTTTAAAATAAAAAAAAACAAATATGCTAATCATAATGCTGTTTTGGTACCAACTGGCAGGGGGAAGACCCACAACATCCAGATCCTGGCCCTAGACAGACATCCCCCATGACATAATCTAGTTTTGGCAGGTGCCATGACGTAACAGGAGGGGGAGACTCCCCTTTCTGGTCTGCTACATCAAACCTAAATAGATTGCTAAAGATCCACTGTAATGATAAAGGACATCATGACCAGCAGAAGGAGGAGCGACAACATTTTTACAAAATGTAAATCAGATTACTTTGAATGTGCAAAACAAAATGTTGATTCTAGCTGACTGGAAATCCTTAAATTTGCATTTCAAAAGGACAGAAAATTCTTTATCACAGTAATAGAGCAGGGAATCGATGGTGAACTCAGTGTGGATACAATTGTGAGTCAACCGTTTCAAAATAAACTGTTTAAAATATTTAAAAAGACAGGGACAAACAACCTGTTGTTGTAACCACAAAGGTTGCTGGGCCGACTTAACATTTTACTTTAAAAGGTCAAATGTGCAAAACTGCAGAAAATGTGTCAGTAGGCCCTCTACAGTCAAAACAGTCATGAGACAAAATAATTGTGAATATAGAACATCCATATGTTACATATAGCCTAGGTGCCTGCCTCGTTCGACAATAGAACTTTGACCAACCTTACACAAGTCGATCTGACGACATAGTTCAACTGTTCATCTGTAACGTGAACCTGAGAACCTGCCTTGCCAGTTCAGACTTTTTTGTGGTGTGCGGCTTTAAAGCCGATCCTGTGATTCAGATCTGTATGTACTTTCTGAGCACCGACACATTTGTATAATGTTTCCATTGCTACCACGCCCCTTCTTCTACATTGTCTGAAACGGCATGACTGTTGTACCTGTGTAAAGCAATTTACGACATATTCAGTTTAAAATCAATCCGAAAACCTCGTGAACTTGGCAAACTAAACTTAAATCTGAAGCGAGGTCAGTCTAAACAGTAGAGCACTTCCTTCGAACCTTCACCTGACATTACCTACTTGAGGAAAGGTTAGACTACAGAGCCTGTGCATTATACATTCATTAGTGCGTAACCTAGCCTTTTAGAGTTACATACAAATACTGACTTTTAGGAGACGTGTGTCTTTGGTGCCATTGTAGCATTTGGCAATATGGTTGACACGGAAAGGTAATGAGTGAGTGTTTACATTGTAGACATGTGCAGGGCGCTTGACTATGAAAGACGAAAATGGTAGAGTAAGCAAAAGGTGACCGTTGGCACTGTTCCATGACAAGTAAAGACAACTGCAAATTCCTAGCATTCTGGGAATGCCAATTCGAAGACTTAAGCTCTTCGCTGTCATCGATTAGCCCACATTAAAAGGAACGAAGGAACGATAAGAACTGATCATGGATGACTGTCAACTCAGAGGGATAGGTAAGACTTAGCAAACTAGGAAAAAACACCAATGTGGGCCTTCCTCTTAATTGCACCATCTACACAACGGTCTGTCAAATGTGACAGTTAAAGACGGCGGCCCACGGGTGACTACAAATGAAGGTCTCTGTTGGTCTCTGTCGGCGTAATGAAACCGTTCCGCTTTTGAGAACACGTCTGCCAACCCAACATAATTACGCTGCGCGGAGAGTGCTTCTAACACCCCCATAAGAATTCTTTTTTTGAAGAAAGAAAAATAAATAAATGAATAGCTTCGGTTATAATTCAAAAACTAACGCAACCACAACCAACTTTAAAGACTGTGAAATAGGCTACTTAGTCGGCAAACAAGTGGTTAGCTTACAAGTCTTATGTTGTCTCAGAGTCATCCTAGTGCGCTTTGTCGTGTCTAACTACCGCATTCATAACAGCTACCGTTCTTACCTTTATTTGGCAGCTTCTTGGGGTGGTCCGGTAACTTGTGCGTGTGGTTTTACACTCCGCGTTCACCCCTCACTGCTCCAGTCAGTCGACTCCTCAGCGCGGTGGTGTCGCCTTTAGTCAAATCGAGGAACGGCCTCACCCGTGTTCGAAGTTAACCTGCACTGTGTGTGCTTCGGTCGTAAGTACGCTCACGGTTGGTTCACTACTGTCGACAGCAGCCCCTCCCTTTCTTGCATGTACGTGCGCTTGTGTGTGTGTGTGTGTGTGTGTGTTTGTGTGCGCGTTTAGAGTGGAGACTGAGTGAAAAAATAGATTGGCCTGACAGCAATTCTCTTCGGTTAAAAGTGTTCCTCGGGCAAAGCCAATTAACAATATGATCACCGCCTCGCTTCAGATGTCAACATTTGGTCACACTTCAGCAAACACTGGCTGGCAGCTCGAGTCGCAGGCTTGACACTCCTCGCAGCAACATGTATGTGCAGCTCAGTACAGCGGAGAGACGGTGCGCACTTGAGATCAGATTTTCCGTAGATAGACCTTAGAGTCGTTACCTCTTCACTGTTATGTTTTGAAAAAAAATATAAAACCACAGTGTGATGACAGGTGATGAGGCGAACAGTCTTCTCGTCTTTATTTCGTTTTCTATCTGATATTCACACATTGATTGCAGATACGTTGTCTATGGACTAATTCCTAAAGAGATGGGTAGGCTATATAATCATCTGTTAACATATATTGTCTGAAATACGAAAACAAATCAAACCGCAATAGTTTAGACCTGCAAACAGAACAGAGATGGCATTTTGTAGAGTCCACCTTGCTCTGAGCTATCTTGCTTCATATAAGGAGTGAGCGCCTTAAACTGTTTAGGTCATTTGGCTGGTGTCTTATTAAGATGACGGACCAGCAGAACTCAGCGAACATCACTGTTATCATACCCAGTGCTAGCTGCCTTCCAAGCAGATCTGGCTCTGCATCTAACCCAGGGTCATTTGCTGAACTGTGGAAAACCAACGAAGGCTAAAGGGTAAGACAATAATATTTTGACCATGTGAAATGGTGTACAACTACATGTATTCATTTGGCAGATGCTTTTTATCCAAAGTGACCTTCAAGTGAAGGAAAGTAATCAAGCGACAGGAGGCTCAATTTGGAGAGCGTTTGAGAGTAGGTTGGTGGCAGGGTGCCCAGTCTTTTGTGATGACATATGTCTGTGTGTCTGTGTCTTTCTCTTTCTCTGTGTGTGTGTGTGTGTGTGTGTGTGTGTGTGTGTGTGTAAGAGAGAGCGAGAGAGAGAAAGAGATAACACCTGGAGTAGAGGGGGATCTGTATATGCATTTGTCAGTATTTGGGTGTGTCTCTGTGTTCCTAACTCATGTAGCGTTACGCTAATTAGGTCCTTGGGGGTGTTGGGGGGGTCCATTGTGTAGCAGGAACAAAATACTGAGGATCAGGTGGGGGACAAGCTGAAGCCATCCCCCCAAGAAGGGCCCCTTATGGTAAACACACACACACACACACCTAATGACTTGGTTTCAAATAAGCCCCTATAATGGGCTTGGTTTCAAAAGTCTGAATTCTTTATCAAGGACAAAAGGCCACAGTTGCGTGGTTATTTATTTATGCTGCTCAGTTTTCTCCTTAAATACACCTTTGTGATACTTTGGACAATAGACCCACTGAAGATCCATCTTACCTGATGCCTCAACAAAGCCATGATGTTACCACGACTACCTTGTAGTTCGGTTAGTTGTTTTGTTTGTTTTTAAAGTACAAAATCATTTGATCATCAATGGGAGAAGGTGGCCTAGTCTAATGAAGTAAAAATCATTTGACTGGTTTCATGGCCACCAAAATGAACCAAAGATGTGTAATACATATTCCTTTAAGGTGTAGTCCTAGATTATAATGATTCAAAAGTACACTTTTTGTCCCACCGTCCTAGCTGTACATGTGCTGTGTGCTAAAATAAAACTCCAGTGGTCGTAAACACTTCTAAACAAAGTGGCTCAACTGACCAAACCACTGCCCCTGCCTTGGACACACTTCTTCAGGAGCACTGAAGGTAGGGGTCAATCTTTCACCAGGACTTCAGGACTTGCCTTTAACTGAGTGATATTATGCCCCCTCAGTGACAGTGGTAGGGAACTATTTTTAGTACAGCCAATGATGATCAGGAGAGTCCTTACACTGGCGAACACATTGAACTTTGAACCCCCCAAGGGTGCCACTCCTTCAGCCTCCCCCCCTGCTGTAGAGTGTGTGACCCTCCCTTGTTCCGCTGCTCTCAAACATCCCCTCATTGGTTAAGATAAGGTCCCACTCATTGGTTTAAGCCTGTGAAATGATCTATTTGCGTAATCGACACACACGCGCGCACAAATGCAAGGCCTAGCCAAAGATTATTCTACCACCCCCATACTATTTTACAATGGTTTAAAATGACCAGAGTTGTTGCTATATTTATATCCCCATTATCATGTACTGGTAGAGAAAATGCATTCAAAGTGATCCTTAGTCATGATCACACAGAGTCAAAAAACCCTTCGCAGTGAATGCATGTGCTGTGTTTTAAATTAAACTGGTCTTTGTTTCCATATCTGTCGGTGAGACCAGGGATGAACTAGTTCCACGTGAACTAGGCCACATGGGTCCAACAAGAGCCCTCTTCAAAGCCGGCCAGACTAATGCCTGAACAAAAACAAGTTCACACCTTCAGGATGGTAGGTTAGGTTTTTCTTTTGGTGTGTGGCTGCACCTGTGTCACAGGTGTAAGGTGACACTACTCGGGTGTCAGGGATGTCGCCCGAGACACCACCTGATAACACATTACCATTCCGAGAAATCTCTCCTGTCTACTAACGAGTGTCTCCAGACCCAGCTCACGTTTCCCGTTAGCAGGTGAATGACCCGAAAATCCTGCTTTGTTATTACAGGAAGACCAAACATTAAACGAGCCACTGAGAAAGCACTTCAGGGACTACCAGTAACTACCAAAGGTTAATCATTTATCAGTTCACTCTGGAATGTTGCGTGATATTATGGCAGGTTATATGTGGAAATCTAGAGATAACTGGACAGAGATTATGATCTATGAAGTCACGCTCCTGCGCATCCCTGGTGGCCTTGCAGTGGCAGTGCAGCAGCCTTTAGGTGGTGCGTGGGCATTATTTAAGTCATATTTATTTATTAATATAGCACATTTAAAAACAGCTATTAATTTAAGCCATGCTCTTTGCCTACAAAATGGGCTTGCATTCTGACCATGCTTTTGAGACTGCTGCTCAATATGGGGTTTTTGTGCTTTGCACTCACTATTTTATCCCCTAGATTCCAAGTCTATTTATTTTTTTATTGAAATAAACCCATATTTTTGTAAACTCTGGTGTCTGTCTCCAGTTTCTGTTGTAACAATGTTAAGTCTCCAACTTGCATTGATTCAGGTATACCATACACCAGCCAATCAGGAGAGCCTCCTTCCTAATCCACGGCCATTTGACACATATGTAGTTTTAGACAAAGCTAAGAAAATATACATATCAATGTATAGCAATGTATAGCATCAGCAGGTAAAACATTACACAAGAAAACAGTTTTCTTGTGTAATGTTTTACCTGCTGATGCTATACATTGATCTGGACATGCACATACCCACTCTCATGCCGCTCACGTACAACCCAAAACGAGTCCCGCCTCTCTTACAAGCTAACCTGTGATCCCTTTCCCTCACACAGACTTATTTTTATCTTTTTTTTTATTTTAAAGATGGTGTCAATGGTGACAACCAGGTGTGGTCTGCTAAATATCCACAACAAACACTAGGCATGCCCACTAAACCCTGTCACACACCGTCACCACCACTCTCGAAACAACCTCAAACCTTTAGACACTACAAACATTTTCCTACCCAGTCATCTGTGAAAACCAGTCGCTCTGCTTTCTATCAGTTGTGTGCCTCCAGTCTGACTCAGACGACACACCCGAATGCGGTTGCCCTGCACCACAACACCCCTCCTCTCTGCAGTTCACCACCACACTGTTTACTCCCAACACTGGCCAGCTGAGAACGGAGTTGTGTTGCTTCTGTCTATGGCTGCTCATCGGTTGGGAAACAATACTGGCATTTAACAGTGTTGGTGTAATGTGGCCATCAGAAGGCAACAGAGAGAAATGAGAGGTTAGAAAGGTCGTTTGAAAAAGCCTTTTTCTAATGGCAGCTTACCAATTTTCTAATGGTAAGCTGCCATTAACTGTGCCTAGACGATGTTTTTTCTGCGATACTGCACAGCCTTATCCTAAAACCATTAGGACTAAAAGCCGGAATGCCATTACATTGGATGTTGTGAGCTTTGTGCTAATTTTCTTTCTAATATCTTCACTGCTTCAGGAACCCCCCCCCCCCCGCCCTAAAAAAAGTCTCTGAGCCACTAAACCATGACTCAGCACTTCTGGGCTGGCTCATCAAAGCCCACATGCTTGTCATTTGCCTCAGTGAGGCGTCACACAAGCCAGGCAGCTCTTAATGGTAGACTGATATGCCATGGTAATACAAACATACCAAAAGATGCTGTGTGTGTGAGTGTGTGTGTGTGTTAGTCTGTGTGTGTGTGTGTGTGTGGGTGTGTTCAGATACCAGAACCACTGACTCTGAGAGAGACAGCCAAATGACGGCTGGAAAAATGAACTAAAATGATAACGGGGCCTTTAAACGGATTAGAGTCCTGAAACACAAATATGGATCAGATCTGATGCAGTGCAGTGATTCAATTGCAGAGCCTGGTGGGGGAAACAAATGGAGACTCATCAACTGGGAGACAGAGAAGAGGGCGCCATGGTAACTTGGTTAAGACTGTTTATGCCTAGTATGAAAAACAACACAAAAAAGGCATCCAAAAGATATGGCACATTTTGCAGAAGTAACAAGTATGTGCTGAAAGCAAGTGCTGGAGTCTGGACAATAGCGTGCAAGATGCACAACACACACACACACACACACACACACGCACACACACACACGCACACACACACGCACACGCACACACGCACGCACACACGCACTTCCTTATAAGGAATGCATATACAAACACTGAAGGGGCCCTCAGGCTTAAACACACACACACACATGCTCACACATGCTCACACCCAAACACACACAGACATGCAAAAATCATCCAAACACATGATGGCATACACATACACACACACACACACACACACACACACACACACACACACACACACTAGCTTTTGTTCACGATACTGTCGATGCTCTCCTGGATCTCAGCCATCTTCTTCAGCACTTGGTTCACCTTCCCCTCATCAAACTCTAAACACACAAAGTCAGAGTCCTGCAGGAGAAAACACATGAGAGAGAAAGAGAGAGAGAGAGAGAGAGAGAGAGAGAGAGAGGGAAAGAGAGAGG
The DNA here is from genome assembly GCF_963457725.1 of Sprattus sprattus. Classification (NCBI taxonomy): domain Eukaryota; kingdom Metazoa; phylum Chordata; class Actinopteri; order Clupeiformes; family Clupeidae; genus Sprattus; species Sprattus sprattus. Next base: position 23,082,632 of record NC_137920.1, read on the forward strand.
GGGATAGGGAGAGAGGGGAGGATGGTTAGTCTATCTTTATTTGTATACATTCCATATATACTGCAACATCTTTATAGCCTTAAAAGCAAGTTAAGGTCATTCATTAGCCTAATTTAGCCTAAATCAGCGACAATAAAGTTCTTCTAAGGAAGCTCAAAAGGTGAGGCTGCCAAGACCTCCATTTCTTTGCACACAGAATCAGCTGTAGAACAGTCTCCGTATAGGGAGAACTAAATAAAGACCCCGATCAGCTGTAGAACAGTCTCCGTATAGGGAGAACTAAATAAAGACCTCGATCAGCTTTAGAACAGTCTCCGTATAGGGAGAATTAAATAAAGACCTCGATCAGCTTTAGAACAGTCTCCGTATAGGGAGAACTAAATAAAGACCTCGATCAGCTTTAGAACAGTCTCCGTATAGAAAGAACTAAATAAAGACCTCGATCAGCTGTAGAACAGTCTCCGTATAGGGAGAACTAAATAAAGACCCCGATCAGCTTTAGAACAGTCTCCGTATAGGGAGAACTAAATAAAGACCCCGATCAGCTGTAGAACAGTCTCCGTATAGGGAGAACTAAATAAAGACCCCGATCAGCTTTAGAACAGTCTCCGTATAGGGAGAACTAAATAAAGACCCCGATCAGCTGTAGAACAGTCTCCGTATAGGGAGAACTAAATAAAGACCTCGATCAGCTTTAGAACAGTCTCCGTATAGAAAGAACTAAATAAAGACCTCGATCAGCTTTAGAACAGTCTCCGTATAGGGAGAACCAAATGCAGACTTATAGCTGCCGCTATTCAATAATAATCCTAATCAATAATACAACTTCTGCTGCTTATTTCATGTATTTATTTTCTGTCTGTCCTTTTCTTCTTCCTTTCTTTCTCTCTACGCAGGCGAGCCACAGCGCATTCAGGACAAACTTCGCCCAAGATCGTAGACAGCAGTGCTCTCGATGAGACTCACACACACACACACGACTCTCTCTCTCTCTCACACACACACACACACACACACACACACACACACACACAAACACAACTCCAGCCCAGGCAGCTCTTAATGGTAGACTGATATGCCATGGTAACACTAACATACCAAAAGATGGTGTGTGTGTGTGTGTGTCTGTGTGTGTGTGTGTGTGTCTGTGTATTTTCTGTCTGTCCTTTTCTTCTTCCTTTCTTTCTCTCTACGCAGGCGAGCCACAGCGCATTCAGGACAAACTTCGCCCAAGACCGTAGACAGCAGTGCTCTCGATGAGACTCACACACACACACACACACACACACACAACTCCAGCCCAACTCACACTCACACACACACACACACACACACACACACACACACACACACACTCACACACACACACAAAACCCTTTGAATTCAGGACAAACTTCGCCCAAGACCGTAGACAGCAGTGCTCTCGATGAGACACGCTCTCAAGGGGAGGGAGAGACAGAGTGGGAAAACGAGAGAGGTTGAACTAAAGGACTGATAGAGAGAGAGAGAACTAAAGGACTGATAGAGAGAGAGAGAACTAAAGGACTGAAAGAGAGAAAGAGAACTAAAGGACTGATGGAGAGAAAGAGAACTAAAGGACTGATGGAGAGAGAGAGAGAGAGAGAACTAAAGGACTGATAGAGAGAGAGAGAGAGAACTAAAGGACTGATAGAGGGAGAGAGAGAACTAAAGGACTGATAGAGAGAGAGAGAGAGAACTAAAGGACTGATAGAGAGAGAGAGAGAGAACTAAAGGACTGATAGAGAGAGAGAGAGAGTACTAAAGGACTGATAGAGAGAGAGAGAGTACTAAAGGACTGATAGAGAGAGAGAGAGTACTAAAGGACTGATAGAGAGAGAGAGAGAACTAAAGGACTGATAGAGGGCTCGTTTTTCCACTCTCTGTCTCTCCAGTGGATACCCTTGTAGCTACATCTCTCACACTGAACAAGTTCGGGCTCTCTCGTCATCTGGGTTAAACCGTCCCCGGTGTTTTCAAGGGTATCCTGACGACCCAGATCTGCCTGCCAACGGGACTCGCGACACACAATACACTCCCCCAGACAAATACAAAGACGGGCAGGTTTGGTGACTTATTGTCATGGAAACAGGGCAGTTGTCTTCATGCGACACAAAGATGCAAAATACAAAACACACACGCAAACAAATACGCACACACAAACAAAGCAACTCATGCATGCACTACAGTCAGGGAACACACACGGACGTGCGCACACACACACACACACAAAAAAACATCTACACACACACACACAATGATAATGGTACCTAATTCATCTTTGAAGTGAAATGATGGCCCTCATCTCTATGCTTTCTCAATTTGGCAGGTCAATAATTCAGTCTGGCCATACCTAGGACCAGCGTGGTCTGCTAATGCACTAACAGGAGATGCCATGAGAGCCAGCACCAAGAACAATAACACATAAGAGGAACTGTAGTGAGCATAAAGAGGTTCCTTCAATGATTGATGGGAATGGGAGAAAGAGGATGAGAGCGATATACAGTGGGGAATTATCTCGTTATTTTTGGCTTCAGTATTCCTATATATATTTAGTAAGCACAGAAATACTTTTGTCGTTCAAGGCATCTGAATGGTACATTGACTGCAATTGAAATTGCCTATGCCTTTGCCTAGGCCTAGGCCTATGACTATGACTATGACTATGACTATGACTATGACTATGACTATGCCATGCAAAAGCTAGCAGTGTCTAGCAATTGGCTATGCTAGCCACTGTTCGGAAAGGTCACGCAAAAGGCATGAAATTGTTTACTGCCGACCCGGTCCAGAGGCTGGGGAAGGTTCAGACTCTTGAAGGACACTGACAGTAAATCAGGTGAAACACTGCACACCACTGACCCTGCAGTGAGGGAGTCTGGCGCCATTTTGTTTATTGTAATAAACCTCTGAAGGAGAGGCGACGCCTAGTTGGTTTAGCCAATATTTGCACTTCCAATTTCAGCTTCACAAAGGACACAGCTTCACGATGTGTTTTATCTTACTTCAACACAGAATTTCAATCCTTCTGTTTTTAATAGCTTTGTGACAAGCATTCCCAGTCGTCAATAGCAGCAATCCTGTCCGGGTACGCTCCACCTTCAACCTCTTCCGCACACGTCTCTCTCCGTCATATACTCACTTACAATCCCAGACAGCTCTCCAATCTCCATTAACGGAGCACTCTCATTCAAACACATTCACTTCACAATGTTTATTATTTCATGACCTCTTGATATGTTCCATTCAGATGCAGAGGTGAAAAAAAAACATAAGAAGGAAAAAAGTGCCACTCAGATCAGTTGCCATCACAACCATCTCCATCATCACCCATCTAATTCTATCAAGTTTAATACTGTAAAGGCTTCTTCCATTTCACATATTAAAAGGAGGGGAAAAAAACAGGAAAGAAAAGAAAGTATCCAGTACACATTACAGTTGCCATGACATCCATCCATCTAATGAGACTTAATGGTGTTATCGCCTCGGGGGTATCAGCTAATTGATGGATGAGGCCATACAGGCCAACAGCTGATGCCCTCTGCTAACGCTTCTGTTGTTTCCTCTATGGTGTCCACTCTCACAAGGGCAGAGTGGGGACCAGCTGTGTGGGTCTACAAAGCATCAATAAGGAGTTTTGGTCTAAATCTAGCAACCAGACTAATACTAACAACCAGCCTAAAACTTACAACCAGACCAAAACTAAAAACCAGACTAAACCTAGCAACCAGACTTAAACAAGCAATCAGACTTAAACTAGCAACCAGACTAAAACCAGCAACCAGACTTAAAATAGCAACCAGACTTAAACTAGAAACCAATATACCAAAACGAATTGCCTATATTGCAACAATACCAAAACAAATTGCCTATATTTATATATATTAAAAAAAGCAACCCTAACCTCAAAAAGTGACAAATTATTGCATAATGTTGCTTTAATATACTACCACACACACACACACACACACACACACACACACACACACACACTTTATCAATAAGGTGATTCAGCAGAGGAAAGAAAAGCCCTCGTTATATCATGTTTCGGGTCAGACTCTTTGTACACACTCCGCAATCTGTTAAGTGTGTTGTCTGTGGCTTGTGTTTGTTCTAGAACATATGACAGGATACGCATCAGGGGAGATAAGGAAATGACATGATTTGTTTACACTACCCTGACAGAGTAGGCTTTATTTACTGTGCCTGGTGTTAATATTTTGTTACACCTTCCAGTATATTAAATCATGTTTCTCTTTATTTATTGTAATTTTTTGGCAAACCATTCCTCAGGTCCTACAGCCCAAAAGGGATTGTCGGAAATTTCCACCGGACATGCTTTGCGCAGAACTGTTTGTTTGTTGTCAGTTGAAAAAAAAGTTGTATCTGGATCTATTTGGTTATGTCAATGAATTCATTTATTAAACATAATTAGAGATAATGATACAGTGTGGTGAGAGGCATTATAAAAAATACCTAATTTTGATCAGAAATTATCATATGCAATGAGGTTTTTTTTCTTTTTTTTCACAGCACCCACTGCAGTCAATATGTTGCATGTAGCATCTTAGCTTTACCTCAGGCCAGTTCACACTGCAAACTATAACTATAATGATACTAAATAAATACATATATTGAAAACGAAATCACTAGGAGCATTCACACTGAACAACAATAAGGTCCTGCCTTATTTTATTACATTGCAGGCACGAGCAGCAGCTGTCCAGTATCCATGGATTTCGATTGGATGTGAATGTTTCTATCATTCACAGAATCGCTTTAAAAAGTGACGCCTGATATTGTGCTTTCATGTGGTTATCGTTTAAGTTATTGTTGGCAGTGTAAACTGTCACCTGAGCACAGCAAATGTTTGAATGCTGCTCTAAACTGGAATCAACGGTCACTGTTGTCTCGTAAAATAAGGTCACTGAAATAATAAGTAAACGGTTTAGGCATACAGACAGACAGACAGACAGACTCCAACCTGAACATTCAGATCCCGATAAAACAGATAGAGTGAAACTGTTGGTTAAGCCAGTGCCTCGCTCTCTCCCTCCCTCTCTCCCTCGCTCTCTCCCTCCCTCTCTCCCTCCCTCTCTCCCTCCCTCTCTCCCTCCCTCTCTCCCTCCCCCTCGGCACACTCTGTTTTATTGGCATGTAAATGAGATAAAACCGATCTCTGAATACCTGGTCTTTTGCAAACACGAGCAGGACGGATAGGTATGCGTTTCTACATGAGGCCTAACACAAAACTGAACCAAACACTTTGTCTGCATACAGAAACAGACAGACAGACAGACAGACAGACAGACAGACAGACAGACAGACAGACAGACAGACAGACAGACAGACAGAATGTTACAGCTAATACTAAAATTAGCCCTCCTTACTACTCCATCTTAAATCACAGCATTGAACATCCTACACACACACACACACACACACACACACACACACACACACACACACACACACACAGAGAGAGAGAGAGAGAGAGATACGTTTGGATACTATCTTGCCTACAAAGCTCACTTTGCAAGCCTTGTGTTTGCAGAACAAACAGTTCTGCGCAGAGCATGTCAGGTGGAAATTTCCGACGAAATCGCTGTGCAATTTCCCGACAATCCCTTTTGAGCTGAAGGACCTGAGGAATGGTTTGTCAACAATTTTCAAATAAAAAAAGGGAGAGAGAGAGAGAGAGAGAGAGAGAGAGACAGAGAGAGAAAAAAAAGAAAGAGAGAGAGAAAAGAAAGAGAGCGAGAGAGAGAAAAGAGAGAGAGATGAATGGAATGCTGACAGGCACCATTCAGGCCCAAGCCACCTGCAAGGTTTAAATGCCATGCATTTAGATGTAACCACTAAATGCAAGCATAGACTAAAACGCCTCAGATAACTAGACTCAATCAAACTACTCACCAGTCAATCTCAATCAAAACTAATACCCGTCACCCCACCAATAGCACACGTGGGCTAGTCAAGTTACACAACCATTTCTGATCCTGAGAATTGACACGGACATCTATCACAGAACATATTTAATCAGATAATAGTTTCAGGGTATGCCTAAGGGGACAGTAACCAGAAAGACTGCAATCTGAGTAGGACTTTCTGTGTGTACGTGCAGAGAACACACTAGGAATCAAGCAGCAAGTGGTTATCTGTATACCCCTGATACCTCAAGTAGAACACATAGACCTCAGGTAGAACACAGAGATCCCAGGTAGAACACAAACACCTCAGGTGGACCACAAACACCTCAGGTGGACCACAAAGACTTCGAGTAGAACACATACACCAATGGTAGAACACAGAGACCCCAGGTAGAACACAAACACCTCAGGTGGACCACAAAGACCTCAGGTAGAACACAAACACCTCAGTTAGAACACAAACACCTCAGGTGGACCACAAAGGCCTCAGGTAGAACACAAAGACCTCGAGTAGAACACATAGACCTCAGGTAGAACACAGAGACCTCAGTTAGAACACAGAGACCCCAGGTAGAACACAAACACCTCAGGTAGAACACAAACACCTCAGGTGGACCACAAAGACCTCAGGTAGAACACAAACACCTCAGTTAGAACACAAACACCTCAGGTAGAACACAAACACCTCAGGTGGACCACAAAGACTTCGAGTAGAACACATACACCTCAGGTAGAACACAGATACCCCAGGTAGAACACAAACACCTCAGGTAGAACACAAACACCTCAGGTGGACCACAAAGACCTCAGGTAGAACACAAACACCTCAGTTAGAACACAAACACCTCAGGTGGACCACAAAGGCCTCAGGTAGAACACAAAGACCTCGAGTAGAACACATAGACCTCAGGTAGAACACAGAGACCTCAGTTAGAACACAGAGACCCCAGGTAGAACACAAACACCTCAGGTAGAACACAAACACCTCAGGTGGACCACAAAGACCTCAGGTAGAACACAAACACCTCAGTTAGAACACAAACACCTCAGGTGGACCACAAAGGCCTCAGGTAGAACACAAAGACCTCGAGTAGAACACATAGACCTCAGGTAGAACACAAAGACCTCGAGTAGAACACATAGACCTCAGGTAGAACACAAAGACCTAAAGTAGAACACAGAGACCTCAGGTAGAACACAGGTAGAACACAAAGACCCTGAGTAGAACACAGAGACCTCGGGGAGAACACAGGTAGAACACAAAGACCCTGAGTAGAACACAGAGACCTCGGGGAGAACACACTGTTTAAGCTTGTTTCAAGACATTTTTGAAAACACTCAACCAAGGACAAATACGGACTTGCCAGACAAAGAGGCAGGCCAAAAAAAGCAACCATTTCACACAAACACTAGTGACTTGTAAGTCCTCCACTAAAGCATACAGAGAATTGACTTTTGGCAGAGACTTATCTTAAATGCTTGCATGCTCGTTATCTTGTTGTAACACTCGCCCTCGCTCCCAGGCGACCAGTGCCTGCCTCTAAACATGTAGCAGTGAGAGTGACCACTGGCTCCACGCTAGACAGAGGATGAGAAGCCCCTCAGGTTAAAAGCCCCCTGAAAGCCAGCCTGACTGGAGAGGGCTTACTACGAACTGTGCTTACTATGACCGTTGTGCGCTATGACCAGGCCCGCAGGATGCCAACGTGAAATAAAGATGGATGAGAGGGGTTCTACGGTGGGCAGGTCAATGCCATGGAAGCACCTATGGCTGTACCTACAAAAGAGCCAAAGTTCACGTAAGATCTGCAAAAGAGCTGAAGTTCATGTAGAAAAATAAATGAGTAACCCTTAAATTACTCCTCACATATCAACACAGAACACAACAAAAGCAGAACACAAAGTCAAAAACTGGCGCAGACTAGTCTCCGGGTTATCTAGTTGTGATGCGATATTTGAGATTTGAATCAGGTTGCGAGTTCTTTTGCCAACACTAATCGTGTGGTGTGCATTTCCAAGTCTCCAACAAAGGACAGGTTTACACTACCGGCAGCCGGTTAGTGTGAACTTGGAGGGCGGTCATATTTACCGTCGGGGACTCAAAAGGCGTGCAGTCTAAAAAGGGTGTTTACTTGATCCTGCCCATGAGCCTCCCAAAGGCTGGACCACAGCTGCATCAAGGCCAATCACACAACCAACACACAGCTTGAACCCTAATTACCCAATGGGAGTGGAGCTTTAAAGGTGCAGGCCTTAATTATAAACCATAAGGAGAGCTAAACTATTCCCTTGCTGTCTTTTCCGGTGTGAGTGCTCAAAACATAAATAATAATAATAATAGCCGCAGCCTGGCTCTGTAAATTGAAAACAAAGAGGCTCGGCCAGAGCTGTACACTATGCCAGCCCCAAACATTGCTTCAGGAGCACAGAGGGGAGCGTCTTAAAACTGAATTATCCAATGGGAACAGGGCTTTAAAACAAACCACCCAATGAAAGCTGGAATTTAAACCTAATTAGCCAATAGCAGCAGACCTTATAAGACTGGTTTAGGGTCAGGCATCAGCAAAAAAAAAAAAATTGCATCTGTGAGGCAAAAGCTAGAATGTTAGCCTGTGAGGAAAACTAAAATATTTGCATATTTGCTTAGGGAAACCACCAAAACACCTTCACTGTCAAGGCCATTTGCAGAGAAAAATTGACTGATTGTTTCTGCAAAGCTCCATGTCATTAAAAAAAAAAAAAATACTCCTTTCATGGAAATCGTTCTTGGAACCCAGCCTATCGGAGGGTGAGAAACCCGACCAAAAACCCACCCAGAAGTCTTTATCAGGCCCTACCAAACCAACGCATACCGCGTAACAGGAGCTCTATGCCAAGTCCTTCAACTGTCCGTCTGACAAGGGAGCATGCCAAATACTGCATAAGTACCTAATAGGCAGAACAACCCATACACTATTTCAGACTCACAGACGTGGAAGTGCAGACAGGAAGTGAAGAAGTGGAGATGATGTCACAAAGACCTCTCAGAAAACAAATAGAACGTTGTCCTCACACTCATGTTCTGCATTCTATGCAGAAGTTTGACACCAAAGAATTGGCTCATTTCCCATGCAATAGCTTATGTAGCGACAGGGCACACTAGAAATATGCAAATTACAGACAGAGGCATGACTCATATAACTATCCATATTTCAGAATGTAACAGAACTGATACTTGCATGTGACATTGAGAGGTTTGGCTGTTGTGGGAAGTCCCCACACAATAGCACAAATACTTTGAAGATGGAGACATAAATGTATATTTACATATGCACATTTGAATCCATCATACTTAGGCCAACTTAAACAGCATATAGCAGACACAGCCAGGTACGCTTCTGAAGGCTATGGGAGGTCAACTTTGCCACCATGCTTGCAGTAATAAATGGTAATGAATATGTGGATAAAATGAGTCTACTACATTCTTGTTCCTCGCCGGCTTAGTTTATGATTAGCTATCAAGCTGGGAAAAATATGAGACCTGACGGGCAATAACGTCAGCCGGGTCCATTTGATCACGAGTGTGATTGGTCCCACACAGAAATGATCTAAGGATGCTTTTCAAGGCTCTGCCAAATACTGCAAAAGTACCTATTAGTCAGAACAACCCATACACTATTCAGACACCACTCACAGACGTGGAAGTGCAGACAGGAAGTGAAGAAGTGGAGATGATGTCACAAAAGCAGTGTTGGATTACAACCTGTGTCACAAGAGATAGTAATCAGAGCGATAGCCAAAGCACAGCTAATCTTTAGAAGAACACTCATTACCCATACAGATAACTAGACTAGGGGAAAAAATCTTGTAGTTCACATCATTATGGCATAGATATATATCGTTATGCCAAAGATTTATATCATTATGCCAAAGATTTATATCATTATGTCATAGATTTATATCATTATGTCATAGATTTATATCATTGTGCCACAGATTTATATCATTATGCTACAGATTTGTATCATTATGACATAGCTTTCCCCAGTCAAGCCCTTCAAGCTGCTGTCAATAAGCAACAACTGATTTGGAACCATGGGAATACAGGTCGCTCAGTTCTGCTCCTGTAGCACGGTATGCTTGAAGCCACTATTCTCAGACACCACCAATATACTCAGTACTCGAGATCAGTCACCTTTGGTGTTGTGGCTCAAGCAGGTGTAGCCGTACAAGAGAGACGCACATAACTCTCTCTCTCTCTCTCTCTCCCTTTTCTTTTTGGCTTGAAGCCAATATTCTCATACACCACCAATATATTCATAAGGATCCTCAGTACTCGAGATGAGTTACCTTTGGTGTGGTGGCTCTCCCTCTCTCTCTCCCTCCCTCCCTCCCTCCCTCCCTCCCTCCCCTTTTTCTTTTTGAACATTTGTCTCTCCCTCCCTCCCTCCCTCCCTCCCTCCCTCCCATCCTCCTCCTCCTCCTCCTCCTCCTCCTCCTCCTCCTCACCTCTCCTTGCCTGCCCAGCTCCAGCTCCACCAGGGCCACAGCGTTCCCCGAGGGCTCCCCGCGGCTGCTGGCCGTCTGCAGGTCCACTCTCCAACTCAGACCCCGGAGCCCCGGCTCCCAGCGGCTCTGGCCCGCCAGGCTCTCCCGGATGCGGGCTCGGTGGCTCTTCCAGAAGCGGGAGAGGGCGGCCGCCTGCTCGGAGCTCACGCCCCCCGAGCCCCCCTGCTTCCTGGTCTGGGCGGTGAGGAAGGCCTCCAGCTGAGCCTGGTCCATGTCTGCAGAGGCGATGGACTAGGGGAGGAGGGGGTGGGTGAGACAGAGATGGAGGAGAAGATGTTAGAGGAGGGGTGGAGAAATGCAGGAAGGAGAGAGAGAGGGATGAGCCAGCAGGAAATACAATGGAGGTTAAGAGAGACACACAGAGATGACAGAAAACAGGCGAGATGGGGGAAAGAATGTGAAGGGGGGATTGAGAGGTAGAGAGTATATCAATGGAGAGATGAGGGAAGAGGGAAAGCATGAGTGTAGCACTGCAATGTTTCTCAAAGAAAGTCTTCACTGAAGTAATTTCTGTAGACACTGCACTGAGCTAGACTAGAAAAGGGCAGACCTTTAAGAACAAACATATGTATACAAATCCTCAAAATCAAATATAGATTTCACAGTGCAACTGGTACAACAACAATATAATAGATTGTTTGAGAGAATGCGAACTCTACTGCCCTCTTGTGCTTGTACTCATAGACTACCTAAATAGTCATCGACACAAGTCTCTCATTCAGATCTAACTACATTTACAGGTTTTGGAGGCAAACATCACGCCAACATTATTTGAGGTCCCAAAACGCCTTCTAAAGATAAGTCGCCTGTCAGACTACAGTTATCTGTGACCCCTTTGAACTGGATCGTAAAGTATACCTAACGTTGACGTCGGCTAGAGGGAAAACATCCGCTATGAAATTGTGCGAGTACTCTAGTGATCAGCAGAAGGCTAAAGCTGCATTAAGCTATCCGTCGTACTGCAATATAGTAAATTAGCCTAGTTTTTCGTGCAGACTCATCCAACTAATGTTAACTTTTCAAAACCTGGGGAAAGGAGTCAACCAACAGCTTGCCAAATCACCTTTACAAGACTTTTCATTTTTTCGTGCAAAGCGTGGAATTCTTCTGGAGACAGATCAGGATAAAGCTCATTTTTCAGCAGATCCTCAGTTATTTCCGATTTGTTGTAATAAACCTTTTGTGCGATGCCATTTAATAAACCATTTAGCGACTTCACTGTGTCTGCGTCTGCCATGTTGAAAGTTGACTCTCAAGTCACGTTACCTTGGTCATGTGAGCTACATGCACATATCAAAATAAGAGTCGTGGACTCGTATAGAATAGAATAGAATGGTGTACAAGGTGAACCTGAGACGTGCCTAACAGTCGTGGCCAAAAGTATTGAGAATGACACAATTTTTCACCAAGTTTGCTGCTTCAGTGTCTTTAGATATTTTTGTCAGATGTTATTATGGAAGACTGTATAATTACAAGCATTTAATAAGTGTCAAAGGCTTTTATTGACAATTAGTTGAAGTTAATGCAAAGAGCCAATATTTTCAGTGTGGACCTTCTTTTTCATCCTCAGAGAGCAACCATCTCCCAACCATCCAGGAACAGTTTGGTGATGAACAATGCCTTTTCCAGCATGATGGAGCACCTTGCCATAAGGCAAAAGTGATAACTAAGTGGTTCGGGGAACAAAACATTGATATTTTGGGTCCATTGGCCAGGAAACTCCCCAGACCTTAATCCCATTGAGAACTTGTGGTCAATCCTCAAGAGGCGGGTGGACATACAAAAAAAACAATTTCTGACAAACTCCAAGCATTGATTATGCAAGAATGGGCTGCCATCAGTCAGGATGTGGCCCAGAAGTTAATTGACAGCATGCCAGGGCGGATTGCAGAGGTCTTGAAAAAGAAGGGTCAACTCTGCAAATATTGACTTTTTGCATTAACTTCATGTAATTGCCAATAAAAGCCATTGACACTTATTAAATGTTTGTAATTATACTTCAGTCTTATAATAGTAACATCTGACAAAAATATCTAAAGACACTGAAGCAGCAAACTTTGTGAAAATGCATATTTGTGTCATTCTCTAAACTTTTGGCCACGACTGTATGTGCAGGCACGCACACCCCACAAATACTGTACATGTATTATTATTATTATTGTTTTTGTTTTTATTTTTGTATTGTTATTTTGTATCATCATTATTATTATATTCCTATTCACAACTGATCAAGATGGGGATTTGTGTCAGACAGGATGGTTAATATCTTTACAAGTCCTTACAAAGTCCCCGCCTACGCTTGAGATGCCTACATTTACAAGAGTTGTGCACATCATCCAACATCTGATCAAAGTTCAGGCTTGATATCATGCTGGGTAAGAAGCCAGGAAAAATATCTCCTGATCAGTTTCTATTTCCCGAGATTTCAAGGTGTGACATCTAAACTCTGCGATAACGCACATGACAAGAAACCGCTAACAATCCCCCTAAGGACTGCTGGGAACATTTTATGAGAGTGCTTGCCATGATACTTATTGGTATAATTCCAAATCAAACTGGTTGGGTACAAAGTAGATAATTGTACCAAACTATGTTATATTCCTTCTGTGCCGTCTGTTATATTTTCTCTGCAATGACACTCTGCATGTGTTCCTCAGTTCATAGCCTTGGCCATACTTATACACATTACCTGCTATTCATAGGACATCAAAATATGATGACCCTAATGGGTTCTAATTAAGGATTCATTCATCCAAATCAAATGCTTCATATAAGTCAAGTTGTTCCAGCTGATGAGATGTGGGTGACTGGCCAGCTTGGGTGTTTTGCCCCTTTCCTTTAGTCTTTTTTAAATGTAAACATTTTTAAATGAGGAAAGATGTTGTCAGTTGGTTCATTCACTTTATTTCATGAACATACTTTAAATAGATTCACAAAGGTCCAAGTAAACACTTAACACTGTCCTATACCGCACACTATAATGTAATTTCGGATAATCTTCGACGGATTGCTGTGTGACCATGTGTGGTTTTCATAGAGGCCCTTTGGCTAGTTTGTGTGGTTCACTGTTCCCAGTGGTTTGCATCTGCCCCTTGGACCCTGTTATTACCTGTGGCGGTACATATTGCATTTAACACTGGGTCATAAAAACAGAAGGCAGGCAATGGAAACTGTCAAAGACACAGTGTTGATTTACCAACTTTGAGTTGGGTGTCACAGTCGGATAGAGGCAGACTAATTGCATTTGTGAGCGGGGACTTAGGTGGAAGGACCGAAATATCAACCGTTTGAAATGGCAACAGCTTGTGTTTTTAAAGTTTTTCTCATATTGGGAGTGGTGTTGCCGTACGGATCATGGTGTCTTCCAACAGGTAGGAGTGCTAACCAATATGTGCTCATGTGTGTTGGTTATGACCTGTTTGCTCTGCTTTGATTTCATCTCCATTAAACACTTTACTGAATGTAAATATACTTTGAGGAGGTGTGTGGTGTGCTGTTGATTATGTCGACCATGTTTGGTGAGACCCTTTATGGTAGAAACTAATCATGCCCACAAATGTTGCCTTTGGGCTGGTGGCAGGTGTCACCCAAGGTCTCTTTTCTAGATACATATTGAAGAAAAAAACCTCAACGGCACAATATGTTAGCAGTATGTAAGGTTTAAAGAATGATTTGGTACAGTAGTCCACTTAATAAATGAAGTAGTGGCTTGTCCCAATCTTTTTATGCTATTTTTGGTAGGTTTTAGCATGAGAGGAACTGCTTAAAAACAGTAGAACTGCGGGATTATAGTGGACTTCTAGGATTATGTTTTAGTCGTGTGGGCTTAGATTGAACTGTAATAAGCACGGCCAGGCATAATTCATACAAACTGGTATTTCAAAGTGCTTTGCAAATGAGCAGAGAAATAACTACTCCTCTCTGTCCTCACCCATCACCCCCTCCTCAGAAACAAGTGTGAACTGCGAGGCCGGATCAGAGGTATCGCTTGGGAATGTTGATGAAGACTACACAGGTGATGTTGACTGGGCCATACATTATTTCCTATTATAGTCATATGTTATGTATGAGAAGCTATCATGTTAAGATTTAAATGTATATGTACATTTATTTATCCTTCATTTCTCCCTTCGCTGCATTCCTGACCACTCCCTTCCTGCAACTGGATTCATAAGACTGACATAACCATGACGTAAAAGACAGCAGATCTCACACTCGTCATGAAAGCTGATATCCAATAGTTTGACAGTGTAATGTTACCTTTATCGGTAACTGTCATGACAGCATCACACAGTCATGACAATTAGTGATTATTCTGACACAACACTGTTACATGATTTGACACTGATTGCTATAGCTATTCATGAGTGTATGCATCTGCTATGAAAAGATTATGACATGGTTGTCAGTCTAATGAAGCCAGTTTCAAATAAAGTGCTACCGTGTCTGGTAGATCAGATGTCCAGCTGATCACCCCGAATTAAAACATTGATTAAGGATGAGCAGAGATTGATTGAGGATATGTTACATAATGAATACATTTTACCTTTTGACCTTGACCTTTGAAGAACTTAACAGCGTTCGGAAGTACATGATTCTATCATGCTGACTAGTGAGCGTGTACCTGTCCTCCAGGTGAGGTGGACATCCTGCGGGGGATTCCCAGTGGTCAGAGCCTGGTGTTGGAGGCTCATCTTTTCCCTGTTGGACTCACGTTTCTGCAGTTCAACTATACTGCTGGGGACTCCTCCGCCGTTGTCAGCACAAGCAAGCCGCTGGATGCTGATACTGTGGGGGTAGGTCCACCTAGTCCTGGTAGATGTTACGGTGATTAAGATGGTGAGAGATGATGACAGTGATAATAATAGTGATGATGGGGAAGATAATTTAGATGATGACAATGCCACACTTTACACACTTTAGGTAGAAATGATTTTGAGCGTACACTAAAATCTCGTTTTTAGACACAAAGACACACGTAGACAAACAGCAATACTGGCGACTCAAGTACTACTAAAGTAATGTTGAATGATTTGTTTTGTAGGCTGGTGGAGTGTTATACTATGCTGTGAAATGCACAAATGGGGTGAGTCTTATATGTTATATGTTACTGTCATATATGTAATTAAATGTTATGTTGAGTAACAACATTTATGCATTTTCACACAAAAATGTATAATCTTCCCCACAGCTGAAGAACATTCGCTCACTGACTATCAATGACAAGAATGATAATCCACCAGTCTTTCAGCAATCAGAATACAGTGCAACAATCTCTGAGGTAAGGTCACACAACTGGTCTATGGTTGACATTGTCCTATGTGTCTTGCACATGAACAACCTCACCCCCTACAAACACACACACACACACACACACACACACACACACACACACACACACACACACACACACACACACACACACACACACACACACACTCACACACACAAAGCAAAGCAAAGCAATACGAAGCATTAGACACTCCTGTTGGTGTTTGGAATTAATAAACAATTACAATCCTCTATAGCATGTAACATAACAACATAATGCTCTGCCTTCCCTCCAATGAAAGACACTGGGTGTGGGCTCCTCAGTGGTGAAAGTAATGGCAGTGGATGCTGATGCCACTGTTGACAATAATAGAGTGACCTACTCCATCCAGGTAAGCCCACCATGCCACTGTAGTTAATTACCTGCAAAGGAGAATGGTGAACAAATTCAATTAAACTGATGTTTGTTTTCAGTATTTCAAATACACTTTCAACATAATAGAGAACAGAATAATAAAGGCTTAGCAACTTAGCAAAGTCTACTTATTTTGTGTGCTTAGAGATTTAGTTATGCTATGTTTGAGTATAAAATCACAGAGGAAAGGGAATAGTCAAGTAATGCTTATTCACTGCACTAAGCAAAGTATTACCAAGTGTTTTAGTACTTGAGTCCAGTGACTCAACTTGAGCACTAGTGACTCAGACTCTTGTTAGTCGTTTTGTAACCATATTGATTTGGCATACGATATTGATAGCTATATTTATATATTTAATAACTAGGGCTTAGTGATTAAAACAACAATCTAAGTAATAACATGATTTGTGCCTAATTAATGTTGAATAATTTAAATGAATCACATTTTATGAATTTGCCTTGAGAAGCATTTAAAAATCTGTCAGACTCAACTCGGACCCGAGGTATAGTGACTAGACCACGGCACTAAAGTCTTTAGCTTTCTGGTGTTCTTTTGTTCTGTGCCAGGCTCCAGTACCAAGTGTGTTTGAGATGAGGGCCGATGGACAGATTCAGGTGAAGGAACGCCTAAATTACAATACAGGCAGTCGCTACACATTCACTGTGGAAGCACAAGTAAGTAGTAGTAGCAGTAGAAGAGGGGTGGTGTGTGTGTGTGTGTGTGTGTGTGTGTGTGTGTGTGTGTGTGTGTGTGTGTGTGTGTGTGTGTGTGTGTGTGTGTGTGTTTGTGTGTGTGTGTGTTGTGTGTGTGTGTGTGTGTGTGTGTGTGTGTGTGTGTGTGTGTGTGTGTGTGTGTGTGTGTGTGTGTGTGTGTGTGTCTGTGTGTGTGTGTGTGTGTGTGTGTTTACGTGTTTATATGTGAACATGCATGTACAGTATATGCATGCTGCCTATTACCATTCATGCATGTATCTGCCTGCATTGTGTCAATCAGGACCCTAAAGGCCTCTCGGACACTGCGACTGTGACAATTGTGGTGACAGACTTTGACAACATGAACCCTTATTTTGATCACAGCATCTATGAGGCCACTATACCAGAAAATCAGGCAAGTGTCATATCTTTTATAGTTGTAGTATACCATACCCTTCATTAAACTGTGATTTAATTACCTTTGTAGTCACATGACCTCCTACATGACCTTAAACCTCAGCGAATACATCTACCTTTCCTACAGAGAAGTAGAGAGGTCACCAGTTGTGACTCTTTTTTGCTTTTGGAATTCATGATATGATGTAGAGATCCAGTTTAAGTTGATCAGCATGTTATGGTTCATAGTTTAATTTCAATTCATGTAAAAGGTCAAAACAGTCAACTTTATAAGAATCTACAAAAACACTAGGAAAAAAGCCTTAGGATTACATTAGGATTGTAGGTTGACTACAAAAACAAGTGTTTTAGTACTTGAGTCCAGGACTCGTGACTCAACTTGAGCACTATTGACTCAGACTCTTGTTAGTCGTTTTGTAACCATATTAATTTGGCATACGATATTGATAGCTATATTTATATATTTAATAACGAGGGCTTAGTGATTAAAACAACAATCTAAGTAATAACATGATTTTTGAATTTTGACTTTAACAAGGGTCATTTGACAGAGAACCATTTCATGCCTTAAAACAGGTGTCTTAGAATGTGTAAAATACTGCTTCCTTATCAGATGGGGCCTCTGCCTTCAGTCCTGCCAGCGGCTATAAAGGCCCAAGATGGCGATACTGGCATCAACCAGACGTTGACCTACAGCATCTTTGCAGGTAGGGGGTGCACCAGTCAAGTTACAGAGGTTTTGGGGTTTACATTACATATACATCAGTACATTTGGCTGTAGTAAGTGTCTGTAGGCCTGTGTATGATGTCCTATGACCATGTACACATTAGAAGATACCGGCTGGTTTACTATTGCAACTTTTAAGATCTTAGTAGTGATTAGGTCTCTTAATTCACTGTGTCACTTGTTCTAATTCTGATCACCTCAGTGGCTCCAAGCAAGCACCAGGATTCCTTTACCATTAATGCGAATACTGGAATTGTAAGTGTGTCAACCCCACTGGATCGAGAAGAAATAGCCTCTGTGAATGTGCAGATAAAGGTAAGATGACTAAAACATGTGTAATAGTTTTTACTTAGTTAGTAAAGCTTAATATTTCACTTGGTATAAACATAAACCAAGCAGCAAGGTTCCAGTGACTATTATTGTATTATTGTTGTTATTGTTATTATTATTTTTTTATGTTATTAGTATTATTATTATTATTACTGTGCGTGTGGTAAAAAGTCTACATTTGATTTATTTTACTGATGTGCTCATTGCTGTGCTGTTTATTGTACTTGCTGTGTTCACTAGTATACCATATTCACTTATTTTCACTAGTATACTATGTTCACTTATGTTTACTAGTACACTATGTTCACTTATGTTCACTAGTATAGTTTTTACTATGGAACTTAAGTGGGGTTTCATGATGGTTCATGTTTTTCTTCCCCTGTTGTGTCCTGTCTTTGTTATTATCACAGGCCCATCACATGACCATCTTGTGGTAGTTCACCATAAAACAAGTTCACAAGTCATTTAAACATATTTTTTTTTATGAGACTTTGTAGGACAACTTTGTGTTCATGAACTTTATTAACCCTTTCATGCAGGACTCATTAAGTAGCTGGCTGGGATTTTTTTTAATTCTTTTTTATTTCTCCGCAACCAGACAGTGTAATTGTTTTACCCATATGTCTACGTTTTTTTACCCATCTTTCTCTGCTACGTGTTCCATCCATCAGGCAGCACAGCAGGACGACAGCTTTAAGACGGCCAACGCCATGGTGGTAGTTAGCATTGAGGATGTCAATGACAACCGCCCGGAGTTTGACAAGTCTGACTACTCCGTTGCGGTTCTGGAACATTCTCCAGCGGGCTCCTTCGTTCTCCAGGCCAAAGTCTCAGATGAAGACCTGGTAATGTCAATTATTAGACTGGCATGTATTATTCTATCATGAGCTGCCATGGCAGTGGGCATCCAGGGATATAAAAATGTGATATGACAATATGCAATATATACTATTATACTATTTTATGTTATTGTTGACATTGACGTCTTTCAAAATGTCTGATGTTTAAATGAAAACATCTCATCACAAACTCATGTCATTGTTATTACAAAATGTTCAAGTTAAGCCCCTTTATTTTTGTCCACACATCTATGAAGTGTCAAACCAACATTATTGGACTCCTGAACTTATCTTGTGCACTTCAAAGGGAGGATTCGTTGGAACAATCCGGCTCATTCCAGACACAGTGCCTTTTTCAGTCAGCCAAGATGGCACCGTAACGGTTAAGTCGTCGGCTGGTCTGGATAGGGAGACTGACCCCAGCTTCCAATTTCAGGTCAGAATTTGGAGGGCCCCTAGTGATTACAACTGCCTAATACATTTTATTACATTTTTTTTTCTGCATCCTAAGTCAAGCAGTTAAGGGAAAATATGGGTTGAAGAGTATGGCTCTATCAGACAACAAGGTCTGACCAACAGTCATTTTAATGTTATTATTTGACTATATACATATACATATATACACACATATATATATATATATATATATATATATATATATACGCAATATTATCTCTATCTCTTTATCTATCTATTAAGCTGCTCTACATATTATCTATTAAATTCATACCATTTAAAAATAAATGTGTTTGTCATCCTTGTGTGATGGTAAAGGTCGAAGCCAGAGAAGATGCTGCTCCCAATACCATAGTGACAGCTAATGTGAACATCAGCCTTCTGGACGTGAATGACAACAGTCCCCAGTTTGGGAGTGCCAAGTACGAGGGGAAAGTCTTCGTCAATCAAACTCAAGGAATGCTGGTTGTCAAGGTATTTTGTTGTCTGATAGATACAGTACCTTGCGTAAGTATTCACCCCCTTGGATGTTTTACCCTTTTATTGCTTTTATAAATCAGTCATGGTCAATATAAGTTGGCTTTTTGGACAGAAAAATTCACAAAATAGCCCTCTTTAACTTAAAAGTGAAAACAGATTTTTGCACAGTTATGTAAATTAAATTTAAATATGTATTGAAAATAAGTGATTGCATAAGTATTCACCCCCTTTATCACCCCCTTTATATAGACTGACCTAATTCAACAGAGGTCCAGCCAATTGGTTCTAGAAGTCTCACAATTTGTGTAATGGGGATCAGTGCGCAGTGAATGTGTCTCAAGTGATTGTAGTATAACGACACCTGTGTCTGGAAGGTCCATTCACTGGTCAGTATTCAGTAATCAGTATTACTGGCTATTGTTAAACCATTAAGACCCAAGATCACCCTAAGAAACTCAAAGAAAATGTTATTGAAAAGTACAGGTCAGGGGAAGGATACAAAAAAATGTCCAAGGCACTTAACATCCCCTGAAATTCTGTTTAATCCATCATCAAGAAATGGAAGGAATATGGCACATGTGTAAATCTGCCTAGATCAGGCCGTCCTCACAAACTGAGTGACCATGCAAGAAGGAGACTAGTAAGAGAGGCTACCAAGACACCTATGACTACTCTCAAGAAGTTTCAAGCTTCAGCAGCTGGTATGGGAGAGACTCTGCATACCACCACTGTTACCTTGGTTCTTCACCAATCAAAGCTTCATTGAAGAGAGCCACTGTTGAAAAAATGCTCCACTTTGGTCTCATCAAACCACAGAACCTTATTCCACTTGACCATGGAGACTTCCACATGCCTTTTGGCGAACTGTAGTCGATCCTTTTTTTCAACAGTGGCTCTCTTCCATAAGGCTTTGATTGGTGAAGAACCGAGGCAACAGTGGTGGTATGCAGAGTTTCTCCAATCTCAACTGCTGAAGCTTGAAACTTCTTCAGAGTAGTCATAGGTCTATTGGTGGCCTCTCTTACTAGTCTCCTTCTTGCACGGCCCCTCAGTTTGTGAGGACGGCCTGATCTAGGCAGATTTACACATGTGCCACAATCCATCCATTTCTTGATGATGGATTTATCA
Source organism: Sprattus sprattus (assembly GCF_963457725.1). Taxonomy (NCBI): domain Eukaryota; kingdom Metazoa; phylum Chordata; class Actinopteri; order Clupeiformes; family Clupeidae; genus Sprattus; species Sprattus sprattus. The sequence continues at coordinate 23,103,884 of NC_137920.1, forward strand.
GAATTCCAGGGGATGTTTAGTGCCTTGGACATTTTTTTGTATCCTTCCCCTGACTTATACTTTTCAACAACCTTTTCTCTGAGTTGCTTAGAGTGATCTTGGGTCTTAATGGTTTAACAATAGCCAGTAATACTGATTACTGAATACTGACCAGTGAATGGACCTTCCAGACACAGGTGTCGTTATACTACAATCACTTGAGACACATTCACTGCACACTGATCCCCATTACACAAATTGTGAGACTTCTAGAACCAATTGGCTGGACCTCTGTTGAATTAGGTCAGTCTATATAAAGGGGGTGATAAAGGGGGTGAATACTTATGCAATCACTTATTTTCATTACATATTTTAATTTAATTTACATAACTGTGCAGAAATCTGTTTTCACTTTTAAGTTAAAGAGGGCTTTTTTGTGATTTGTTTTGTCCAAAAAGCCAACTTATATTGACTATGACTGATTTATAAAAGCAATAAAAGGGTAAAACATCCAAGGGGGTGAATACTTACGCAAGGCACTGTATATGTATAGATAGATACAGTAGATAGATAGATAGATAGATAGATAGATAGATAGATAGATAGATAGATAGATAGATAGATAGATAGATAGATAGATAGATAGATATATAGATAGATAGACAGATAGATAGATCTGTCTATTTATCTATGTATTTATCTTTCTAACCAGCTAACTTCATCCATCCTTTAGTACTGCCTTGGTGTCCACTGTGCTGAAACTGATTACTCATGTCTGTTCACAGGTTGAGGCATCAGACCCAGACGAGGGTGTGAACGGACAGGTGACTTACTCCATTGACGGTGGCAACCAGGAAGGTTACTTTGCAATCAGTGCAGTCACCGGGGAGGTCACCCTCTTAAAAGTCATCCCACTGGAGGAAAGCAGATTCCTGCGGTTCTCCCTATACGTGACAGCCAAAGATGGTAGGCCGCCATTTCCGAAAGCATAATTAAAACAACACATGTTCCTGCAGGGTTCTACAAGCTTTCATTTTTTAAGGATTTCCTTTCAATTTAAAATGTAAAAAATTGAATGACCAGGTCAAGTTAAATGTTCTGACTGCAAGACATCTCCCTACCTATAGGTGGCGACATTTCCCGTGAATCCTCAGTGGTAGTGGACATCCTGGCTCCTGGGGACTCCAGGCCCCAGTTCCTTCTGCGCACCTATGAGGCGAGCGTGGATGAAGATGCAGATCCTAAGCAGATCCTTAAAGTAAGAGCCAACTGTCTCCTCTCTCTCTCCTCTACACAACATGTATTTTGTTGAGGTATTTAAGTCTACAAGTTTATAATGTTGTATGTGAAATATATGAAATGGTAATCCCATTGTTTACCTCATATCTGATTAATTTACAGTTGCAAAAAGATTGGATATAGGTTAAAAAATAAATAACTCTCGATATATCATGCCCTTTGATTTGAATGGGGTTTCAAAGTCAAGGGTGTAAATATATCCCTTCATCTGTCAAGATATACATCTTATTTTTCAATACAATCATCCACTTCTGGTAAGAGCATCTTTCTTATAGTAATAATTGTGAAACGCTGTTCATGATAAAAAAAAAAAAACGTATTAATCAATGGCTTGTATTAATTAATGCTTTTGTACAAATCATGTGACATAGACAAAATCACAACACCTGGGTTACTGTCCTCGATTATTACAGTAAGATAATCTATTTTAATAACTGTTTCATGAGTTGTGTTCAAGACCAAGGATCTCACCGACTCACCAACCTTCTCGTTCACAGGTTGCATTCCTTTCTGTGGCTCCTTCCGTCCCAGTGACGCTTCGGGTGGAAACTGAGGCTGACAAGTTCTCCATCGACAACAATGGTATGCTGTCCACCACCGTCAAACTGGACTACGAGACCAAGGCAAACTATAGTGTCCGGCTGTCTCTGTCAGACGGCACCAATCGTGACGAGGCGGTTGTGGAGGTCCAGGTACAGGACGTCAACGACAACAGCCCCGTGTTTGCCGTGAACCCCATCACTGTCAGCATCTCAGAGGACGCCAAGGCCGGGGAGAATGTCACTATGGTAACAGCCACCGACGCGGATGCGGGGTACAATGGTGAGGTTCGCTACAGCCTGCAGGGTGGTGGGGGAAGGTTCAGCGTGAACCCCGAGTCAGGACAGATCACTGTGGCCACGCCCCTGGACAGGGAAGAGCAGGATGAGATCAACCTCGAGGTCATCGCCATGGACCAGGGTCGGCCTGCTCGCTCGGCAACTGCAACCGTGGTCATCACGGTAACGGATGTCAACGATAACAAACCGGTCTTCTCCATGGCGCAGTACTACATCACCGTCTCAGAGGTCGACGAGCCCGGCTTGCTCCTGGCCAACCTGACGGCAACCGACAAGGACGAGGGGATGAACGCTGACGTCTCGTACCGCATCGCCAAGCAGGACCCGGCCACGACACCCCCGGCGTTCAAGCTGGACGTCTCCACCGGAGGGCTCACGCTGGAAGAGAAGCTGGACTACGGCATCGCCAAGCGTTACATCCTGACAGTGGAGGCAGTGGACGGAGGCACGCCGGCCCTGACGGGGAACTCCATGGTGACGGTGCAGGTGGAGGATGTGAATAATAACCCGCCGGAATTTAGCCAGGAGCGCTACGATGTGGCCGTGCCTGAAAACCTGGCCGGAGGGGCGGTGCTGGTGTCGCTGGAGGTCACAGACAAGGATAAGGTGTGAAAAGATATGGAAAAGGTCTAGTAAGTTAAGGAAATGATATGGAAAAGGTCTAGTAGGTTAAGGAAAGGATATGGAAAAGGTCTAGTAGGTTAAGGAAAGGATATGGAAAAGGTCTAGTAAGTTAAGGAAAGGATATGGAAAAGGTCTAGTAGGTTAAGGAAAGGATATGGAAAAGGTCTAGTAAGTTAAGGAAAGGATATGGAAAAGGTCTAGTAGGTTAAGGAAAGGATATGGAAAAGGTCTAGTAGGTTAAGGAAAGGATATGGAAAAGGTCTAGTAGGTTAAGGAAAGGATATGGAAAAGGTCTAGTAAGTTAAGGAAAGGATATGGAAAAGGTCTAGTAAGTTCAGGAAAGGTAGGGTAGAGAGAAGACCAGTGGAGTTGTTACCTGGCAGGTAGGTAGTGATAGATGGTTAGGTTGATGGCTAGAGCAGTGGTTCGCAAACTTTTTATAGTCCCTTACACCTTCAGTTATTCAATCTCCGGCTACATACAACCCCCCCATGTTTTTTTCCCATGCGCACAAATTCAGACTATAACTGTCACCTACCTGTAGCTATGTTTGGCAGTGTAATTATTTAGCTGAATATGGATATACATGAGTATTTCTGGCCATGCGACTTGGCTATTATGACTATTTAAGATTTCATGCTTACTGTATTTATAGCTCAGTTTGAAAATGTAATAGGCTTTTTCACATTGAAAACGCCAATCAAAATATCTCCACGCCTACCCCCTGAACCACTTCAAACTGATGGGCTAGAGGATGGGTTGGACATGGTGAAACAAATTCAGAAATGGGGGGGAAAAAAAGTGGGACATTTCTGAAAGAATCGATTAAATCAAAAACATTAGTAGACAAATAGATTGATTGCTAGATGGGGAATAGAAAACTAAAACATATGTGTTTGTTTGTTATTTGGACAGGATGGCTTCTCTAATGGTCATTTCATCATGACCAGTGATACCTTCAACATCAATAAAATGGGTGCCATCTCCCTCAACAACAATGCCAGTCTGGACAGAGAGAAGAAGGACAGCTTCACTCTTCAGGTAAGCGACTCTTGACCGCATGTCATCACTTCCAATACCCACTTAGCATTTATATGGAACAACAACAAAGTTCTGCTGCTTTTCATTTTTTATTAGGCCCTGGGTAGGTTCTTTAGATCTTTTTGTTTATACAGTGGACGTTTCTTTGATATGAAGATTCCAAAGGTCACTTTTTTTTTCATGTCTGGGAAAGAACCACGGCATTCTGCACAGAACCAAAAACAGGGAACACCTGTGCTTGGAAAGCATGCAAAAAGTAGTGTTGAAATACCAGTAATATAGTCTATCAGTCTATAAGCTTTGATGTTTCTACATTTACATTTATATTTACTGTTGTGGCAGTATTCAAAGTGACTTTCAAGTGAGGTTCAAAGCAAGCAAATATCCAAAAAAAAAAGACTTCAGATAAGACATAATGTTGTGTCTTGTGTCGTCACTTATGTTTTAAATGTTTCTGTGACTCACCTAGAAGAGAGACGATAAAATGCCAGCAACCCAGAGAAAGCGCTTACAATGAAAGCATCTGCTAAATTAATAAATGTAAACATAACCCTCATCCAGGTTGTGGCAGTGGATCAGCCGACAGACGGCCTGAGTGCGACCGCTCAGGTAAACATCACAATCATGGACATCAACGACAACAACCCCGAATTCCTCCCGCTACCCTCACCCATCGCCATCGCCGAGGGGAAGTACACGCCAGCGGCCCCGGGGGTGGTGTGCCAGATCCGAGCCGAGGACAAGGACGCAGGGGAGAACGGGCGCGTCACCATCTCCACATCCTCATACAACGAGACCTTCACTTTCAAGGAGGTAGAAACCCATTTGATGTCTGTCCACTTTGGTACAATTGCTGCTTTTTTATCCCTCTTTCACAAAAAGTGGACTAAAGGAGTGGTTGGCCAGGTTCTGTCTTCAAGATTTTGCTGGAATTTCACAAAGTAAAAATTTGAGTCTGGTTAATTGGGTACCCGAGAATGTCTGAGCAGTAAAGTAAGTTTGTTTGTTTGTTTTTTGTTTGTTTTTCATAGCTTAATTCTCCAATGTTGTACTTAGGCTCTTAAAAAACTCATCTGTGTACAAGCTTGATTTTTTTTTTTTTTAAAGGTTGATCAAAGGCCTTAAATGTGAAGTGTAACGATGACTTTCTCTCTAAGGATGGGACCCTTGTAGCTCTGGCTGAGCTGGACAGAGAAACACAGGACTCGTACGACCTGGTCATCATCGCCACTGACCATGGCAAACCCCAGAGACAGGTAGGACTGAAAGAAATGAGAATGCTGTACTGAGGGGAATTTCCAAAGAGTTCCAAAGAGGGCAGAGTTGGGAAGGGTTCCTTCAAAGAGGGAAGTTGGGAAGGTTTCTTCTTTGGGGGGAAGGGAGGGGGGGGTAATATAACTAGCTTACGCCACTGGTTGGAACTATAGAGGAGTAGAACGGATGTTAGAGAGGTTCTTCAGTGTACGGAACTTCCAGCTCTCCTAGGGACCTTGATGATGCTTATTGCTATGGAAACTAGTAAGCACATTTATGTCATATAATTTCCTTAACAGTTTTACATTAGCCAGTATCAAACATCATCACGTCATTGGTGACCCGACAGTTCATTTCATATCTTGTTTTTCACACTGCACAGCTTTGTTCTAAAAGGATATGAATTTATCCTAATTATCAGAGATTCAGTCAAGTGATGGAGTATCAAAATTCAGGTTTAAATCTTACAATGATGATCATCAGAGGAGAGAGACAAGACCAGGTTTCACTAAAGATAGTTCCACCTCGGCTGATTTCACTGACTGACTGTTAAGAGGTTCTCTGTATTTAACTTAGAAAACATTTGGGAGGGGGTGGTTACCAGAATGCTAATTATTACCTAGGAGACAGAATGGCTAAGATAATATATATTCATGGGGAGAACCTGGCCGAGGTGTCATCACTCCCACAGTGATCAAGGCATAGAGGAAATGTGACCATCTGGTACTTACAGAATACACAGGAAGCTTTACAATTAACATTATATAACTATTGACTGTGGAATACATTGAATTATCTAACTTCTAATTTCAAATACTATCAGTTCTTAATAGGACTGTCCATTCTGATATCTCTAATTCTATGCTTAGAACAATTCCAAGAGACCTATTTTCTGTTGCTGACTTCTGATTGCTTGTCACCCAAATTCTGACAGACCGTCACCAACATTAGAGTCACAATCACTGACGTCAATGACAACGCCCCGGTGTTCTTTACGGACACATACATCAAGAATATCCTGTCCACGGATAGCAAAGTGGGAGACCTGGTGTTGACTGTAAAAGCAACAGATAAGGATGCTGGCAACAACTCTGTCATCACATACAGGTAATTTTGTTATATTGGCATATCACTAATTTGTTTTGTTTGAGTTTCATGGAAGAAGAAATATCTTCTATATTTTTGTTTCTCAGGTGTCTCTATTTGTTCTAGATTCACAAAAACATACAATGAATAAAGATAACATAAAAGTTGAAAAGAGATGAGATTTCATAGCCTGGCCATTACCAGCCTGTGACTCTATATCATTCCATCAGTCAGTCTGGGAAAACCCAATGCATTTTCGTTTCCGAGATGGGCGGGTGCTTATCTTGAGTTTTAAAATCATTGGAGTTCCCTTAACCAATCAGCTACGTTTGGTAATGACGTTTGGTAATGACGTTTGCTGTGCGACGTAGTTCTTGAACTTCGAGGAACAAATGTAACTTTGACAAATAAGATCTACGTAATAATAGCAGTTAAATACAACACTATGCAGACTCACCATTTGTACGTGACATGAGCCTCATCCACGACAACACCAACAAGGTTTTGTTGGTAAATGGTTGTGTTCAGCATCCTTCGCCACTTCGAATTTAGGAGCCAAGCTTCGGGACTTCCCAAAACAAGGGAGACATGACCGTCGCGGATCTTTCGCTCGTCGTCAACACCGAGTTGACCGGCACGTATTCCAAGTTTACCGGCCTCTCTAACCTGGTCTTCGATAAGTGCGACGAGGGGGGACACAACCACAGTAACAGCATTCGGTCTTCCCAGTCTCTCCATTACGGGACCATCAGTAAATTAAACTCTTCCCAAAGCCAGTTGGGAGAAGAGCTACGACGTCCTTTCTCATCATAAAACTTAAAAGACAATCCTCTTGTTCTCCTTTTAATTGTCTGATGCTCTCGAGAGTTGAGACAACTTCTCCGATAGCTTTTCGGTCCGTGTATCTTCTGGCAAACGGACAACGAGCCGTCTTCCGTCTCCCGTCTCGGAGTCGTAAAATGGGAAACAAGGAACGAACCTATTTCCCATTTCCGATTTCCGATTTCAAAACGTTTCGAATGTTTTCTGTGGTTCGTGTGCGTGGTTATGAATGGAAATTCGGGTAAATAAAAACAGGGGCAATTTTCCATCACTGATTTTGCATTAATATGACCCGGGACTGGTTCTGTGACAAGGGCCTAGACGCTCGTAGAGAGTCAGTTGATGGTGCATCTTTGGCGGACACATATTTCTAACATCCCGGTGCCTGTGGAGGTTGAAAACAAGGGCCTGGAAGCTCGTAGAGAGTCCGTGGATGGTGCTCTGTCCTCGGACACATATTTTTGACATCCCGGTGCCTGTGGAGGATGAAAACAAGGGCCTAGAAACTCGGGGCCAGTCAGCTGATGGTGCACTGTCCTCGGACACATTATCTTCACATCCTGATGCCTGTGGAGGATGGAGACAGGGGTCTTGCAGCTCGGGGCCAGTCCGCTGATGGTGTAGCCTACTATTCTCGGACACTTGTTGCTTACAACTTCATCAACGGTAGCCATGATTAACAGACACTGACAAAAGACATCAAGTTCCGGGTCATATTAATGCAAAATCAGTGATGGAAAATTGCCCCTGTTTTTATTTACCCGAATTTCCATTCATAACCACGCACATGAACCACAGAAAACGACCCGTTCCCCGTTTGGAAAATAAATGGGAAATGGGGAATAGGTTCGTTCCTCGTTTCCCATTTTCCGACTCCGAGACGGTAGACGGGACACGGCTCGTTGTCCGTTTTCCATTTCCTGGTTTTAAAACGAAAATCGGTTGGCCAGAAGATACACGGACCCTTTTCATGTCTCTTCCTCCGTAGCCATTTTTGCTATGCTGGTAAACTTAACTACAAACTCGGCTGGACTAATGCAACTCGGCAAGGCGAGTTTTGCGTCACAGCTCTGAACTGTTCGCTGATTGGTGCGGTTGGATTTTGAGGCCTGGAGACGTTTGTCAACGGGGTTGGGCCAGACTGAGTATGAGCTTGAAATAAAATCAGGCGGAAATACAAAGGCTGGTGTCACCAGGCTAGAGATTTCAGTGAAGTCAACAACAATGTAGAACAATCTTATATTATTTATATACTAATGAGCGCATAGAACTTTACACACTGTTCCATAACCAGCGGTGCATGCTTCATCTCTTCCATCCAGTGTTGCATCTGGTGCCTCAGAATACCTGAACCTCAACAGTGAAACTGGTGACATCATGTTGACCTCTAACCTTTCCGATGTCAAAGAAGACACACTGTTGAACCTTACGGCCAAAGCAGAGGACCATGGGACACTTCCACTGTCCTCAACTGGTAATAAAACACAAGTTTATACTCAAAAATGGATGCCTACACACACATACAGACGCACCCACTCACACACACACATACTCACAAAAAGATGTGTACACACACATACAGACACACACACATATACAGTCACACATGCTCAGAAATGGATGTGTAGACAAGCATACCTCCACAATCTCTCTCTGTCTCTCTCTTTCTTTTTATTACACACTAACACACACACATACTCACAAGCACACAAACATTCAACACGTTCAACTGCTAGAATATCATCTGCTCCATTCTGTTTGTGCCTTCTCAGCCACCGTCCTCATCTACATCCGCACCGTGAGCCTGGAGGAGGGCCTGGTCTTTGCGAGCCCCACCTACAACTTCAGCCTACCGGAGAACAAGCCCAAAGGCAGCGTGGTGGGCACTGTCCTCGCCTCCTCTGGCAGCTCCCTGATTGAAGTCAGCTACGCTCTGAAGACACACACGGACCTGTTCTCCGTAGACACCTCGGGTTCCATCCTCACTCAGGTGGAACTGGACTTGGAGGCCCAGGAGTACTATCTCATCTCTGTGGAGGCCACCGATACCAGGACTCCTCCCAGCACTGCCCTGACAGTTGTAAGATCCAAAGTTAAAAAAAATACATATTACTACTACTATAACTACTAATATTAATAAATCTAATAATAACAACATTATAATTATAATAATGCTGAAATAAAAATCGCTACCAAAACTGTTCTAAACGATTGTAAGACAAACAGTAGTGCCAAAACATCAGAAATTATGATTGTTGTAACATTTTTAATTGTTGTTGTAAATACCCGCAGTAAAAACAAATAAACATCACTGCCAATACTCTTCTAAGCAAGTGTAGGGCATACAGTAGCAGCAGTGTGGATTATGAAAACATTATAACCGGGTAAAACAATTACAAACAAAATGTGTTTGCCTGTGGGAAGGTTCATGATAGCAGTTGATAGTGCACTAGGAGCTGAATGACACCCTGAGTCAAAGCAACTTTAATTGTGACCGTCATTAAGGAGCTCTGGTTTCCTCTCCTCTGCCCTGATAAGGACATCAGCCAGTGACACCTTGAGTACGGCTCTGCCAGCAAACCCCACCCAATAATGGACTGGAGCAGTAGACCCTGGACAGGGAGAACCAAAAGCAATATAACCATAGATATCATAGATGATCAAGTTACCATAGATGATATGGCTCTGAATTAGTATCTGTAGTGACAGTGTTGTAGGCGAATGTTTGGGCACTTCCTGAGCATGTTCCATCAACACATTTAGTTGTGAAGAAATAGTACACAACACCTTTTAAAATGTTTTATTTATGAACATGTTCCTTTTTACATATTTTATTTGGCAAACGTCTCCTCTCTACAGGCGACGGTTCAGGTGGAGAATGTGAATGAAATGCCCCTGTTTGACAGTAACAGCTACACAGCAGAGATCTTCAGCATTGCCCCATTCAAGTACCCCGTCGTCAAAGTCAAGGTATGAGCTTGTGTGCCTCTGGACGATATTTCAGGTCCTCCGTTTGACCACAGACATTGTCCACAAGTTTCTTTCATTTTAACTGAATAATCAACAGTTGTGTATTTTTTTTATTTTTGTGATATGGCTGTTCTTTTTTTCAGAACTTTCTTTACTATATGCATCTCAGTGGCATGACGTCTCTGTGATAAGACATCTTTTATGGTATTCACCATGACAACCGCTTGTTTACCTTTATTACCCTTACAGGGAAACTTCTTAGGGCGCTTACAGTACAGATAGGGAAGACAAATTATATCAGTTCACACACTCCCTGGGTGTCAGCTAACGACCTTTGACCTTTTACCCAGGTGAAGTACGGGAAGAGGCTGTAAAAAAGACGATAACGTATAGGTGTGTTCATGACAAGCCGATATCCACTCCTAAATCTATCCTGCCTTTCTCCTGTTTTTTTGCCTTGTCCTTCTCAGGCCACAGACCCCGATATGGGGGAGAGTGAGAGGCTGCAGTACTCCCTGGTGGAACCCAGCTCCCTGTGTGCTGTGGAGCCCTCTAGTGGCCAGGTGTATGTAGTGTCAGCTGCAGGTGAGAGGGGGAAGGTGACCCTGCAGGTGAAGGCAGAAGACCCGCATGGACTCTACGCCACAGCAACAGTGGAGGTGGGTGAATAGTGGGAGTGTGTTTGTGTGAGTGTGTGTGTGTTTGTGTGTGTGTGTGTGTGTGTGTGTGTGTGTGTGTGTGTGTTGTGTGTGTGTGTGTGTGTGTGTGTGTGTGTGTGTGTGTGTGTGTGTGTGTGTGTGTGTGTGTGAATGTGTGTGTTTGTGTGTGTGTGTGTGTGTGTGTGTGTGTGTGTGTTTTTGTGTGTGTGTGTGTATGTGTGTGTGTGTGTGTGTTGGTGTGTGTGTGTGTGCGTGCCCGTTTGTGTGTGTGTGTATGTGTGTCTGTGTTACTGAATGTCTCTGGCTTTTGCTAATCACAAATATTTGAACTGCTAATGTCCCCAGGTGACTGTAAAGGAAAGCGAAGACGACAACGTTGTGGTCATCTCTCTTAACCAGCCAATCAACATGGTGGAAAAGAGATCATCAGAGCTGGAGAAGTAAGGCACTCAAGGCATTTGCTGCGTATTTATGCCCTGGCATACAGCTGTGGGCCGCAGTTTGCTGCAATTATTGTGTTATTTACCTTTTGGTTCATTTATTTGTTATGTTCATAAAAAAACATTGTATTTACCTCTGAGAAAAGGGTATTTATGTCTGTGGACTGTACAGGGGCTGTACTTTATAACTGTAGAATAGGAAGGGATATATTTATAATACTATAACTGAAGAATATGAAGGGATATATTTATATATTATAACTGAATAATATGAAGGGATGTATTTACTACATATATATTATACTCTTCACTGTCTATCACTGTACAAACTGTAAGATGTATCATCACTTACGCTGTGGTACTGACTTTGTCTGCACTTATCTGCAAACAATACTGCATTTCTGAACTTCTAGTAAGATGCTAACTGCATTTCATTGTCTTTGCACCTGTACTATGCACAGAGACAATGAAGTTGAACCTACATTTTATTTAATCTAATCTAATATGTATTATGTAACAATCTCTCATCCTTGTTCTTCTTCTTTTTCCTCCTCCTCCCGTTCTCTCCTTATCTCCTGTTGTCTTCCTGTCTCTGTGTTCTTGTCTCCGCCTCTTGCTCAGGTCGTTGGGAAGAGTCTTGGGCTGGGCAGTGAGTGTAATCAGTGTTGCTAATGGCATCGGCGAGACAAGCAGCCGCCGCTCACTCAGCAGTCGTGGGGCCACGACATATGTTAGCTTTGTTGCCGTGGATTCCAGTGGCACTATCGTGTCTGCCCAGAAGGTCAAGAAGTAAGATCCCACTGTACTGCCACTGCACTCTTGAAAATGTTTTTCATTCACCGAAAATTCTTATACACACACACACACACACACACACACACATACACACACACACACACACACACACACACACACACACACACACACACACAGAAATTGACTGGTAAAATGTGTTCTGGAAAAAAGTTATCAATAAAACTGATAAAACACACACATGCAAAATGACTTATCAATAAATCTATAACAAAAAAAGGGTTACAAGTTGAAACTTTGTTGTTTTTTGGGGGTGAAACGTAAAATATAATGACCGGAAACCACACAACTCACGACGTGTCCTCAGAAATTAAATTAGATTATCAGCCAGTTTAACGTGTATATTTCTTTGTTTCTAAACAGCAAGCTTAGGAAGGAAGAGGAGCAGGTGCAGGCTGAGCTGGAGGAGGTGTTTGGCTCTGGGCTGGAGCACAAAGTGGAGAAAGGCCCTGAGGAGAGTGGGTCAGACTCCAGTCAGACCGCAATTATTGCCCTGGGTGTCCTGCTGGCGCTAAGCATTGTGGGGCTTGTAGTTTGTCTTACTGTCTCAGTGATAAAGTGAGTTCTCCTTTTTTGGCTTTGTTTAATTGTAGTGCAAGTAATGTTGTGATTCTCTCTGCATTGTTTTATACACTAAACCATGCCCTGGCTTAAAATAAATTCTAAGCAGATAATGAACATTAAAGGTTAATGTTACAGATGAATAATGAGGCTTAATAGCACTCAACTTGACAAAGAACAAACAGTAAATGAGAACTTAAGAAATGAAGGAAGTAAAAACAAAAATGTTATTCTAACTGCTAGTTGGTCGGTCTCTTGCTTATGTACAGATTCAAGAAAATGAAAAAAGATAAGGGAGATTCAGAAAAGCAGTCTTTCGACATGTCTCTTTCATCGTGAGTACAACTCCCCCCTATCAAGGCTGTAGAGGAACTACAGAGGCCGTTTTAGAAGCACATTGGACTGGACGGCAGACTTAATTTAGTCATCAACAAATATGCTACATTAAAGATACAACCTCAAACTTAAGAGATGCCACCACTGCACATATCTGGTGTTATTTTTTTAAACTGTTGGTATTTTCCCCTGTCTAATTCAGATGTTCAAATGGAGATGAGCCTGCAGACAAAACAGAGGTAGGAGGCATTTTAGTGCAATTCAAAATATAGGTTCAAGAGGTTCTTATTGCACTTCTGTGAAGGGAGTTGGTGCGATCACACTTTTTACACACTTCTCCTCTCTCTCTCTCTCTTTCTTCCTCCCCCTATGCTTCCCTCTCTTTCTCTCGGTGTCTAGGAGAAGAAAGCCCCTCCAAGTAGGAAAGGATCACAGGACTCCAAACAAGAGCATGAGACAGAAGGGGAGTCAGATAGATTTTAAACTTCCCCTGTCTCTTTACCTCTCTCTGTCTCTCTCTCTCTCACACACACACACACACACACACACACTCAGACATGCACACACACACTCACACACACAAGCACACACACACACACACACACACACACACAAATGCACATACACACACGCACACTCACACTCACACGCATACATGCACATGCACACGCACACACACACACACATGCACATGCACATACACATACACACACGCAAACTCACACGCACATGCACATGCACACGCACACGCACACACACACGCACAGGCACACGCACACGCACACACACACACGCACAGACACACGCACACGCACACGCACACGCACACGCACACACATGTTTGACTTAATCCTGCACTGACTTTGAAAACCACAAGTTGCACAGTAAAACTATTCTTTGAGACACCGGCATTGTACTACAGTTCTACAGATTGCCTGAAAGCAACAGCCACTAGCACTATGCACACGCACTATGTTCATATGAACATTATTTGAAATTATAATGTTGTTATTTATGCTGTCATGCTGTCGTATAACCTTTTTTCAAGCTGGTCTTTAATCAGTATTTGCTCACTATGAATCTCAGGAAGAAGCTATTATTTTCCTATTGATAATTGCTATTTCTTTATTGTAATTTTAATATTTATTTTAATTGTTTTGATTGTTTTACATTGATAAGGAGATCACTTGAGGGCCACAGCTTTTAAAGTGGACAAAACAGTATGATTGTTAATTCCATTGAGTACTCTCAAGGTGATGAATTATGGGACAACATTTTGAGCAATGTGACCAGGCAATGTTGCTGAGTGATGTTGTCCTGGTGGTATTGTGCAACACATTTTTACCTTGAAATCTCTGGTCATCAATGTTGATCCAATCAGATCACTAGAGACTGGTCATGTGTCTGCCTACCAGCCTTGCAAAAGAAAGTTGACCCTTCTATCATAAACTCCAAGGGAGTCTGCTTTCTGGTGACTATATGATAAGGTGCATCATGAAACTGTTTGGAGGGACATGTTTGTCAAACCCTAGCCTATTTTAAATGAAGGACATGATTGATGATTTGTGATATGAATTAATACCTCCATATTTCTATGCCTATTTGCTCAGGATACTGAGTGATTGTACACTGGTTATGACTAAGTGTGTGTAACGGGCTCTTCTGCGTTGTGTTCTTTGTCTTTTCAATAAAACAGCCACAAACTGATCTTTTGCGTGTTTATTCCTGTACACACACGAGACAATCAATAAGACTAAACGGGGTTACCTCCAAACTAAACCAGGTCTCTTAAAGGGACAGTACAGGTTAATTTATTCAGTGTGTTCCTATTACCAACGATTAATATATACAAGATAGAAAAGAAATGAATAATTAAATCAGAATATGGTTACATTTCATTAAATAAATGCAAACAAAATAATACATTTTTAACTTCGTTACATGTGCATGTGCAAAGCCTTCCACTCGCTGTACTTGCATTTGGGTTTAAAAGGACTGATGGCCCTTTCACACAAATAAAGAAAAATAAAGCTGGTCATTCTTAGTCACTGGCTCTTTGTCATAATTGTTGAAAATGACGTTCCTCAATCTGATCGTTAAGTATCAGAGAATGTAAAATAAATAAAATGGCTGTAGGACCAAGGAAGCTTAAACACATGAGACCGAAACAAAAGACAGGGCACAGAAAAGGGAACACATGAACCATGACCTGATCCTACCCAGAATTCCTCCGGGGGGCCTGTGGCAAAGGGCATGATCTCGTTGATAGCGGCACTTTGCCCTTGGGGACCTTCAGCCGAGTTCCCCGGTGACTCCTGGGGATTCATTGACCAGGCTCAGGCTTAGCAACAGGAACCGGAGCCGGAGACCCAGGGGCAGGCATGGCCTCGGTCATGGCCAGATCCAGCACCACCCTTCCTGCGGTCTACCTAACACCCATAGAGTCAAATAACACCCCTACATTTCAGGACACCTGCATTACATGAGGAGCCAGCTAAGCTAAATGCAGGGACCAATAATGGACCAGAGACAGACCGCAAGCTAGGCAAACTACAGGGACCAATAATGACTTACAGAGAGCTAGCTAAGCTAACTACAGGGACCTATAATGGATCAGGGACAGAGTGCTAGGTAAACTAACTGCATGGACCAATAATGGTTACAGAGAGCAAGCTAAGCTAACTGTAGGGACAGCTTAGCAGCACTTTGCTGTAAAAAGAAGTCTTACATTACAATTACGTGTTTCTGACAGCTTTAACTTAAAGCACACTCACATTGTTAAAGCCGTTATGTTATAAATCTAAACATGCATACTGAATTAAATTAAGCTTTAACAAATTATCAGAAACGAATATGCCTTCTGATTGAGCCAGATCTGTGAAAAGAATACAATGATCATAAAGAAAAATATATTGATTTTTCTACTGCTACTGAGGACAAATTCTAAGTATACCAAGGAGGGAATCCCTTCTCAATGAAGATCTAAACTTCCCTCTGATTGAGCCTCTGAAATTCCATCTGTGCATTTCATTTTTGATTTGCTTATAACATCTCTCTCTCTCTCTCCCTCTGCATAAATAGCTCATAACTTAAATCACTGATGTTTCTGCTGATCAGTGCATTATTCTCATATAGCTTTACCTAGAGCATGGTGGAATGTTATTAAGTGCATATTTATTTCCATATGACCTAATTATCTACTCAAAGATATTCTATGCTGCCACCAGTACAGAGTACAGCCACTAGGTGGAGTTCCAAAGGTGCTAGATAGCTCTTCCTGCTTCATGACCATTACATTATTACACAAAATGAAAGCATTGCCTATTTGAAAATAATTACAAGTTTACAGAAACAACACATTCCCAAAACACTAACACATTATTGGTGGCATTTGTGGCCCAGGTTAAACATCCCGAAGTTTTCTTTTAAGACTGAGCCAATCCTGAGGCAGACGATGAGATATTTACACCAGCTGTGCTCAACATAGTGGATCTGTTGTATGCCAATTATATGGGTAGTAATACTGGACAGGGAAAAGCATCCAAACCCATATACACACACACACACACACACACACACACACACACACACACACACACACACATGGATAAAGTGAGTGGTTGTGTCTGAACAGATTCCTGCGCACTAGACTTGCTTCCTAAGTGAGTGATAGGTTAAGGTAATGATTTTCCTCACAGTCTTCACAGGTGACATAAACACATAAGGGTGGCTTTACACGACAACGCTCCCGGGTGAAAACGACAAAATATTTTATCAGATGTGCCTTTCGTTTAGATGGCGACAGCGTTTTGAGGGCTTAAAAACGCAAAAAAATGAACCCACCCTCCAGAGTGGAAATCTTAAAAACGCTCCACCGTTGCGTTCCCGTCTAAAGGGTTGAAAACGCAAAAGTGTGCTCTGAGCTGCTCACGCTGGCTATCCTGGCATACGCGTTGACATCATATCCATGTGCAGTACAGCCACACAACAACAAACATGTCGGATTATTTCCATCACTCGGAGATTCAAGCTGCCTTGATATCCAGGAGTCATTTCAGCAAATAAGCCGAGTAATCACAGATAAAACAGAACAGAGAAGGCGCATTAATTACACTAGGTCTCGTAGCTAGACTGTTCTATCCCTTGTAGCCTACGTCGCTTTGGCCAAAGGCGTCTGCTAAATGACTAAATGTAAATGTACACGAACACTGCAAATGTAAGTGAATTAATAAATAAATAAGCTCCCAATCGCGTTAAAATAGCCATAGTGGAATAGAATGGACACATATACATCCTGCAGTACCTCCACGTCTGCACCGGTTAAGTTCAATTTGACACACTTTTGCGTCACCGTCTGCATGCAGATTTCCACCCAAAGACTCTCGTCTAAACGCGAAATTAAAAGTGGGAACGCAACGCCACTTTTGCGGTTTGTGTTCAGATCGTTGTCGTGTAAAGCTAGTTGTTGCATATGGCAGTGAGATTGTAGGGCAACCACTGTATGTTGCCCGATAATGGCTACACCTGAATGTCACACCTGATCACAACGGTACTTTTCTAAATAGTAGGTGTCTCCACCACTAAAAAAGCAAAGTGTGAAGGGACACTGAGTTCAGGTCATGGCTTTCATTGCATGTTTGTATATGAAGGGTTTTAACTATTACAAATATCAGTTAATATTGTTAAGTGTTAGGTCTCCCAGTGTCACGTCTGCGCTGATCTAAGCTCCGACCACGCCCCCTTTCTTCACTTTGAACTCATTTACCTCTGCTACAGCTGTCACATTCACACTCCCAGCTGCACTGCATCTACAATCACAATCAGTACGGATCCCACACACCTGACACTCACCTTCCCCAGCACTTGATCCCAAACATCCTACAAGTTAATTCGCCCACACGAGGATTTACATCCCTAATCAGATATAGTCTGTTACACTGAAGTGTTGCTAGTTAGCAAGCTGTGCTGTGTGTGTCTTTCACTACCCTGGATGGGTCAAATGCAGAGGTGGAATTCAGAGTGTTTGTGTCTACAACGGTTAACAGTGAAAATCTGACTGAGTTTTAGCAGCGAACATGCTCTAACATAGTTACTAAGTAGCCTATTGCAATTTTGGTTCCAGTTGGCAACTCCAAATGGAAGAAAAGTCGGGTTTGGTGTAACATAAATTACACTCGCAAATCTGTTCAAGCTGTTCTCTGCTATCATATCTAGAACAGCCCACATTATGCCTCGTAACTGAGCCTATTAGTGGACCTAACTGTATGAAACGTGGATAACTTTCAGTGGTCTGTACAAAGGTAAGCGTTAATTAAGTTTTGGTAATGCTTTCTTGTCTGTGGCTAAAATTGTGAAAGAGGGTGCTGTGCGCAGGACTTGATATTTGGGCGTCACACGTGGACATAAACTTGACAAAGTATGCCGTTTGTTTGAGTTCAGCAAAGTTGAGTTTACAGTGCTGACTCTATGCGGTTTTAAATGTACACTGAACTCGAAAAGCACATAGCATACCCCACTAGGTGGGGGTGCAAATAATAATAATTACGTGTAAATCCCTGCCTGTATTTGTTATATGTTGCCATTTCACCTCTTAACAGTTTCGGGGAATGATATTTCTCACTGAAGAGATTTGTATCTGTTGGCCATTAATTTAAAGATACCCACCTGTTTTTAGCAGGACACACCTACAGACATAAACTGAATTCTCTAAATGTGTTTGTTATTAACAGGGAATGGTAATCTTTTCAAAAGGCGACAGCCAATCCTGTCGGTATTCCTGTGCGCATTTAATCAACTATTGTAATAAACTATATTTGAATGTTTTACATATATTTGTTATAAAAATCCTAATTAAAGCTGACTGCACACACAAGGGTGGATAGGACACTGTAGGGAATACAGAGGAAGGTGTATTTGTTCAGTTCACATTACCTGTAAAAGGCTTTTTGTTTATGAGAACTCCATCTCCAGATGACCAAGATGGAGTGCTTCCAACTCTGCCTGAACATGAAGAGATTCGTTGGTGTGTCCCTGAAAAAAATGGCAGCTCCCTTCCTGATGGATCCAATGGAGCAAGGAGCTATATTAGTTAGATAAGCGTTTCACAGGGATGGATTTCTTCGCGATTGCCAAGATCCACAAACACCATTTCATGAAAATGCATTCCTATCACTATTCATTACGGGGCTTATCATTATGCAGAGTTTCCAAATGTCATTGGCACAGTGGACTGCCCCCAGATTCCCATCAAATCACCCTCTGGCCCAAAAGAGGCAGATTTTGTCAATCTCAAAAGCTTTCACAGCAATAATGTGCAGGTACTTGTTATGACCTTATTTCCCTCAAATTACAGTGCTATAAAAAGAATCATATCTTTGACAATAGTGGTCATTGACCTTGCAATTTCCACCCATGTACTGTACAATACCCATGACTTGACCGCAATTCATCTTAGATGATCTGTGACTCCACCTGCATGTTGAGGCCAAGTGGCCGGGCTCTGTCCACGACTCCCGAATATTCAGAGAGTCTACACTGTGCCACAGCTTCCAGCAAGGTATAGTAAATCTCATGTCATTACGAAATTGCTTATTTTATGTAGAGGTGATCCAACATTGTACATATCATATACTGAGTCACTATGATGGACTCGTAATTGGAGACAGGGATTACGCCTGCAGGCCCTGGCTAATTACCCCCCTATCCAGAGCCAGCACCAGGCCCTGAAGCCTGTTTGAACGGGGCTCTCGCACGCACGAGAGCCCGGATTGAAATGACCTTCGGCCAACTGAAGGGCAGACTGACGTGTCTGCGGGGGCTGCAGGTATCACCAGACGGGGCATGTGACATCACTGTGGCATGTGCAGTGCTCCACAATGTGGCCACAACCAGGAAGGAGAGAGTCCCAGTCATCATGGACCACCCTGAGGATGACCTAGAGCCAGTCCACGTCATTGAGTAGACCGGACCGGCTGCACTGCAGGTTGCACTTTATTTTCCTGCTTTTTCATTCAACACATCATAGCAAGTGCACATCATTTATTGCTATTTTGTTAACACTTGCTCCTGCACAGTATGCTAATACTGTATTACTTGTTTTGATGATTTATATTTTTACTATTAACTTTATTTTTATTCTAATTACTTGTACATGTATATTGTTGTCTGTCCCATGCCTCAATCACCAAGTCAATGTCCTGTATATGACCGTATACTTTGCAATAAAAAGAAATCTGATTCTGAATAGAGGAACGTGTTCAAGAATAATTTAAGGAGCACAAGAAATAAGAATTTCAGTTATAATTCATGCCAAAGCTCAAAATACTTTAGGCAAAGCTTTGCTTTACATGGTTACACTAACATCCAGCTGCTGATCAAGCAATGCATGGTCAACTTGGAAAAAAAGAAAAACCAATAAGTTTGTTCAGTGTGGTGGTCAGATGCCAACTAAACTCAGACCTCCCCTCACAATGTGAGTGTATTAAATGAGAAGTCACATCCCCAGTTCCAGCAGAGTCAGGGGGGCCAGGCTCTGGCAGATCAGGCTGTGGTCCAGCAGGATTTGCCTTAGTTTATGCATTGATGTAGTCCAAATTCCACTCACACGGAGGGAGTTGGATAGGAGTATTAGTTTCCACAACTTGCTTTTACCACATAACCGGAAGACGCTGACACGGTCTCGTCATCGTCTGAACTGGCCTTCTGTTTGTGAATTAGGAATTAGTAGGAGCTTTGGAAAATTGACTGGTTTTAAGACACACACAATGAACATGTATAGAATCATTACCCAATTTTGCAGCAACTTACATCAGTGGGCTCCTCCCTCAACCAACACTATGGCTGGTGGCTGCAGCAATATGACAATGTCCAGCCACTGCCAAATCTGACGAGGGTAAACCAAATGACTAATTATGAAGGAGTAAAATCTGGTGTCTTAGGTCCTCCACCCGTCATACCTAAGTTTTAGTTTATTTATGTGTAAAATAACCACACATCCATGTTTCCAACCCTGTGCAGAGCCAGCACAGTGCAGAGCATTACAGGGACGAAGGCCAATAAATGCCTCTCCTTTTTTAGTAGACTGTCTTCCATGATGAGGAAGAGGAACAAGATCGCTCCTGAGTAACTAAGCTAATACTAACTAATAAAGTGTTTTAGTAGTTCCTAACACCAAACAAATTCTAACTAATAATACACTAGTTCAAGCACACTAAGCTGCACATATACTGTAGGATTGGTTATTTTATTGGTTCAACTGCTTTGATTGGACTTTATTTTTTAAATGTTGCTTTTCTTTTATGTTGAAGACCCTGCAACACAGATATGCTGATATGCTGTATGTCCACTTGTGGGCTACAGACAGCACATGCTGTACTGTGAAGGGGGGCCTTAAAGGATGGGCGGTGGTTATATTGGTTAGGTTAGGTGGTTGGGAAGTTGTTTATTGTTTAGGTTAGGTGGTTGGGGAGTTGTTATATTGGTTAGGTAAGGTTAGGTTGTTGGCTATGCGTAATTGTTCTTGACAGTGCGAGGATTGGACACTGTTGGACGTCCCAAACCAACAGCACAAGGAATGTAAAGTAACATCTTTACCTGTGTATAACTAAAAATAACTAAAAATGCTTATTCACCCCACCACCCCTCTCTCCTACCCTGACCTCATGCTTCCATAGTCGGCCTCTGCCTGAGATTCACCTTTGTCAGAGTGCCATTGTGCACAGATGAGTCACGCCCTGCTTAGGCTGCTATGGGCCAGGCCTTTGTTTGGTATTTTTGTCTCTTTTGCCTGAGGAGTCTGCATTCTCAGCAGTGCAATGTTCCTGCCGTGTGTACGGTGTGTGTGTGTGTGTGTGTGTGTGTGTGTGTGTGTGTGTGTGTGTGTGTGTGTGTGTGTGTGTGTGTGTGTGTGTGTGTGTGTGTGTGTGAGTTTGGAGTAGGCGCTTAGGTCGTTCACGTTGGTGCTGCCAAGCAGGCTTGAAACGTACGACACACTGAGGGTCTGAGAGGGACAGGGAGAGGAGGACAGGTGGGGTGAGGAGATTGTGGATAAGTGACTGTGTGTGGGTGTGCGTGAGAGAGAGAAAGAGTGTAAAAGAGAGCGTGTGTGTGAGTGTGACACACAAACACACAATAGGAACATTGTCAATCATGGCACCTTACTGTCTACTGTCATCACACTGGTTTACTAAAATAGCTTCATTTTGACACTTTAAGACCACTACTCCTCCATGACCTTTGACCTTTACAGTTGGATTAAGTAATTGTAAAGAACACTCATTGACACCCACGTTCTAGCATGCAGTGGACCATTCCGAGAGGGGCATGAGCACTATGTTACATCACAAAGACTCTCTATCAAATTCAAATTCCAGAGTGCTCCAATGGCATGACACATAGCCATAGGTAGTTGTATTGACAAAGCAGTCATTACGTACGTGACTAGAAATCAGAACATACACCACACATAATCAGATACAGAGAGAAAAAAGTAGAGAAGAGGGCACCTGGCAGACTGACAATTGCACAATAGTACTCTAACAAAAGAGTTTTGACTCAGGGCCTTTTGAGGTATAAAGGGCATCTTACCAGAGAAACCTGTTTATGCTACAGCTGTGCTTTAACGCAGAGGCTGCACTGAAAAGACAGGGACTCAGTAACAGTCATAAAAGTTATGTGATGTTTTATCTGCTATTTCTCGTTTTGGCGTATCCTTAATAATATATTGTGATATAATATGGTGTGTGTATGCTGTGGTATGTTGGTGTACTTACTCACGTGTGTGCATATGTACCTACACAAACACACACACACACATACACACACAACCACACACACAACCAAGCAAGGAAATTTGTCTTGTGATTTCTGGTAAATTCTGTTGTGGGAAACAAACAAACTGTGTTAGCTACCCATCCTTATAGTGTCCCTGCCTACACAACAGCATAACAGTCATTCTTTCCAAGTCAAATTGCATGACCGTGGAGGGATTTGTTTCCACTTGTGTGGGTTTGGAATCTCCCACAGGTGTACCCTTACCTTACAGTAAGGCATGTGACTGTTTCTAGGGACTGTCTATGACTCTGCTTGTTAGCATTCCACATAGGGACATGTTCCTGAGAGCCTTTGCTCGTGGAACCCACCTGAGCACAGGGAGGTAGAGTTGGAGTGGGTTCCACCTGTGTGTGGGCAGGTAGAGTTGGAGTGGGTTCCACCTGAGCATGGGCAGGTAGAGTTGGAGTGGGTTCCACTTTAGTATGGGCAGGTAGAGTTGGAGTGGGTTCCACTTTAGTATGGGCAGGTAGAGTTGGAGTGGGTTCCACTTTAGTATGGGCAGGTAAAGTTGGAGTGGGTTCCACTTTAGTATGGGCAGGTAGAGTTGGAGTGGGTTCCACTTTAGTATGGGCAGGTAGAGTTGGAGTGGGTTCCACCTGTGTGTGGGCAGGTAGAGTTGGAGTGGGTTCCACTTTAGTATGGGCAGGTAGAGTTGGAGTGGGTTCCACTTTAGTATGGGCAGGTAGAGTTGGAGTGGGTTCCACTTTAGTATGGGCAGGTAAAGTTGGAGTGGGTTCCACTTTAGTATGGGCAGGTAGAGTTGGAGTGGGTTCCACCTGTGTGTGGGCAGGTAGAGTTGGGGTGGGTTCCACTTTAGTATGGGCAGGTAAAGTTGGAGTGGGTTCCACTTTAGTATGGGCAGGTAGAGTTGGAGTGGGTTCCACTTTAGTATGGGCAGGTAGAGTTGGAGTGGGTTCCACCTGTGTGTGGGCAGGTAGAGTTGGAGTGGGTTCCACTTTAGTATGGGCAGGTAGAGTTGGAGTGGGTTCCACTTTAGTATGGGCAGGTAGAGTTGGAGTGGGTTCCACTTTAGTATGGGCAGGTAAAGTTGGAGTGGGTTCCACTTTAGTATGGGCAGGTAGAGTTGGAGTGGGTTCCACCTGTGTGTGGGCAGGTAGAGTTGGAGTGGGTTCCACCTGAGCAGGGGGAGGTAGAGTTGGAGTGGGTTCCACCTGTGTGTGGGCAGGTAGAGTTGGAGTGGGTTCCACCTGAGCATGGGCAGGTAGAGTTGGAGTGGGTTCCACCTGTGTGTGGGCAGGTAGAGTTAGAGTGGGTTCCACCTGAGCAGGGGGAGGTAGAGTTGGAGTGGGTTCCACCTGAGCAGGGGGAGGTAGAGTTGGAGTGGGTTCCACCTGAGCAGGGGGAGGTAGAGTTGGAGTGGGTTCCACCTGAGCAGGGGGAGGTAGAGTTGGAGTGGGTTCCACCTGAGCAGGGGGAGGTAGAGTTGGAGTGGGTTCCACCTGAGCAGGGGGAGGTAGAGTTGGAGTGGGTTCCACCTGAGCAGGGGGAGGTAGAGTTGGAGTGGGTTCCACCTGAGCATGGGGAGGTAGAGTTGGAGTGGGTTCCACCTGAGCATGGGGAGGTAGAGTTGGAGTGGGTTCCACCTGTGTGTTGGGAGGTAGAGTTGGAGTGGGTTCCACCTGTGTGTTGGGAGGTAGAGTTGGAGTGGGTTCCACCTGAGCAGAGGGAGGTAGAGTTGGAGTGGGTTCCACCTGTGTGTTGGGAAGAAGAGTTGGAGTGCATGCAGTAAGATGTAGATATCATTTTAAGGTGCGCGGTCCGTGATTCTAATCCAAGAGTCTTTTTGTCAAATTCAGCAAATTGATCTTCATGGTCCTCTAGCTGTCCATTCTGTGTGTGTTCTCACAAAATTAAACTTTTCATACACAGTCTTGGGAAGCAAACATAGTGGCTCAGACCAAGCCATAAGTAATTCCAGAAAATGTTGCCTCAGGATCACGGAAGGGAAGGGTGTGATTTGATTGGTTGATTTGTTTGATTATATTAATAAAATTGTAAAAGATTTAAAATGATAATGACCATTTGACATGTTTATTTTTTTCATACTTTGCACTGAAGATTTTAGTCTTTATCAGGTGCACTCTCACACACAGAGGCAAATAAATGAGTCATGTGATTTGTGTGGCAATGTGTGTGTGAGGTAGGGAGGGGTGTGTGTCTGTGTGTGTGTGTGTGTGTGTGTGTGTGTGTGTGTGTGTGTGTGTGTGTGTGTGTGTGTGTGTGTGTGTGTGTGTGTGTGTGTGTGTGTGTGTGTGTGTGTGAGTGTGTGTGTGTGTGTGTGTGTGTGTGTATGTGTGGGGAGCTCTTCTCGTCATTCTCCTCCGCAAGGTGTGTTCTCATTTTCGCAAGCCAATACACCTTTTCTCTGATTCCAAGATTGATCCTCACAGCCCTCTAGGTGTGTCCATTCTGTGTGTGTTCCTTTAAGTATAAACTGTTTTAAATGCAGTGGGATGATCAGACAAAAGGGATTTACTAAAATTAAGTTATACATTTTTTTTATGATAAAGGATATCCGTGTCAACCGATTATTTAAAATGAAAGCCAAGTAAAGTGAAGTGGTCCATGATGATCTTTAGCCAATTAGTTAAGCTTTAAAAGCTGGGTTCACGATTCTGCCAAAAGATTGTTGATATCTAAGCTCAGGCTGCTACCACAGCATTATATACCCCAGGGACGAACAATACTCTTTTAGGATTGGCTGGCAGGTGTCCTGGTATATTTTTTGTACAATAGAACACCTATGAAGTAGATTCAGTAACTAGCAAGCTGGCAAATTAGCACGCATAGAATCAGAAAAAGCTAGCAAGCTAAAGTATTCAGGCTTAGCAACAATGGAAGCAACTGCAAAACTATCAAACAAACTATCCAGCGTTATCCTTGTCTGTGACTACAGAAAGCAGTACTACAACCTAAACAGGTCGCCCTCTTCTTAAACTGAACCAAATGTTTCCTTGGTGGATTATACATACATGCCAAATACTTGTGTGGCAACCAGGGTATAAGCCGAATTACAGCCATCAAGGTGTTCCGTTATAGGAAAATACTGGCATGGTGGAGGAAACTTCTTTGCCCGGGCCTTGTCCAGTATTTTCATATAACAGGACACCTTGCAGTCATCAGCCCGTAGCTATTGTCTGTTCTATTTCTTATCTGAATGTGAGTGTAATAGCTGCAGAACCAGCTAGACAAGAGGGTGTGGCCCATTCAATTGCAGTTATGTTTTTATTTGTATTGAGAGATGAGGAGATATGTTCTAAAGCACTTCTTATCAAGAGATGTCACTCATTTATGAAATTGGGGTTCAGTATTACACATCCTCTTTAATGCATAGAACACACACACACACACACACACACACACACACACACACACACACACAGACAGGATACAATAGTGATGTCTCCATGTGTTACATGTCCTCTTTAATGCATGGGACACTCTCACACACACACACGCACGCACGCACGCACGCACGCACGCACGCACGCGCGCACGCGCACACACACACACACACACACACACACACACACACACACACACACACACACACACACACACACACACACACACACACACACACACACACACACACACACACACACACACACACACACACACACACACACACACACACACACACACACACACACACATAGCATTAAATAAACATGCCAGAGGGCTCCAAAATGAATCAAATCCCCACGAGACTGGGTGTGTACGCACAGCATAGTTTCTTATTAACCCTCGAGGACACACACACACACACACACACACACACACACACACAAACCTGCAACTATTGACTGAGGGATTAATTCACACTGGAGTAGATCCCCTGCAATCACCTTTGGAAATCTCAGATTTCCCGCTCAACTCTCTTCAGGGAGCATCAGTGAGTTTGTGTATGAACGTGACACACACACATACCCACACACACGCACACACACACACACACTCTTTATCACAGAGAGTTAGGATGGGAGCATCAGTGTGAAGGTGTCTCTTGTTACAGGTGCGGCGTCTAGAGATGGGTCCCACCCTACTGAGCTTTCCAAGTACCCAGGAGGCCAGATCATGCCTTCCGTAGACACACACACACACACACACGCACACACGCACACACGCACACACGCACACACGCACTCACACACACGCACACACACACGCACACACACACACACAGACACCAATTGTCATTCTCTTTCTCGTTCTCTCACTCTCTCACACACACCTGCTCTCTCATTCTCTCTTTATCACACACATACACTCACTCATGACCCTACCCTGTCATGCACACTCATTAACACATACACTCTCATACATACATAAATACATACATACAAACAGTATATACACACACTATTTTCTGCCCCTCCCTCTGCCCCTCCCTCTGCCCCCCTCCCCCCCTCCCCTCCTCCCCTCCTCCCCTCCTCCTTCTCATCCTCCTACCTGTCCTGATGTGTGTATGGCATATTCTCACAGTCAGTTAAGCCTACAGGACTACACACTGATTTCTCGCTGCCTTCACACACCTCAGACAGGTATGGCTGCCTTTACCTGCATTACAGCAATTACTGGATGGAGCACACCTGAGAACTGTACAGTTCATTTTGGGGATTCATTTATGCTATTTCACCAAGTGTATTTTATTGTGTGTGTGTGTGTGTGTGTGTGTGTGTGTGTGTGTGTGTGTCTGTGTGTCTGTGTGTCTGTGTGTGTGCGGTGGGTCTATGTTGTTTTTTTTAGGGACATTTTTAAGATATCATCTGTTTGTATATGAATACCTGGTGAACTGACTCTCAATGTGCTTACACATATATTACACATAATATACATTACAACACAATACAAAACAAACACAATTCAATATAAAAACAAACAGTGCAATGGTCTATGAAAGTTTGACAAAGTATGTACAGGAGCTGTGAATTGTTACAATACTGCAAAGAAGAAAGTGGACAGTGCAAGAAGTGCAGGGATAAATATATATGCTACATGGATAAATATGTATGTTACTTTGAGTTGTTCAATAGTGAGACGGCGAGGGGGAATAAACAGTTTTTGTGTCTGGAGGTTTTTGTGAACAGAGATCTGTAACGCTTACCAGAGGGGAGGCGTTTGAAAAGTTTGGTTCTGGGGTGTGAGGTGTCTGCAGTGATTTTTCCTGCCCGTTTCCTGACTCTGGCGGTGTACAGGTCTTGGATGGTATAGTCAGTGTTTTTGTCCTCTATTGTATGTGTGTGTTAAGATATCATCTGTTTGTATATGGATGGCATGTTGTGTGTTCATGCTTTAGTGTTCTTTTTGAAACAGATATGAGATCTTTGTACACTACACTGATACTGTGTTCTTAAGAGTACTTATAGTCAGTGCTTGTGTCCTGTATTGTCTGTGTGCGTGTGTGCATGTTTGTGTCTGTGTGTGTGAGTGTGTGTGTGTGTGTGTGTGTGTAGAGTTCACACCTGACAGTTAAAGCGGCAGGCAGGTGCCTAACTCCAGTATTGCCTTAGAGCCTGTTGTGTGTGTGAGTGTGCGTGCCTGTGTCTGTTTGAGTGTGTGTGTGTGTGCGTGTGCGTGTGCGTGTGCGTGTGCGTGTGCGTGTGCGTGTGCGCGTGCGCGTGCGTGTGCGTGTTGCGTGTTGCGTGTGCGTGTGTAGAGTTCACAACTGATGGTTAAAGCGGCAGGAAGGTTACTAGCTATAGTTTTGCCTTATGGCCCCGTTATTGTAAAGGTTGGTCGGCAGCCTTGGTAACCTGTCCACTGGGAGTTAATTAGTTTTGTATAAATGCATTATCTGCTCAGTCATGGTGAGTCACGGTGAGGAAGAAAACAGAGGTGATGTGCTTGTGTCACGTGTAAGAAGTGAGTAGCTTAGTGAACAGCAAGTTCTCTTCAGCAACAATCTATTTTACATATGCAGACATGCAATGCGGGTGACGCTTTGAACTAATTTAATTATACCTGATTTGCACGTCTGTAAGTGGAGGCACCCTAGCATTGCACACCGAGCCACCCATGTTTGCACTTAGAATCTTGCTCATTATAATTATTTAGCCAAGTTATTCAATTTTAGGTCATGCGCAGCGGACTTTGCGAATTAATTAAATATGGGCTCCTTGTGGAATAGCACAGAAACACATACACAGATAAACACACACACACATACTCACACACATAAACACACACACACACATTAACACACACATAAGCACACACATAAACACACACATACATTAACACATAAACACACAATGACTCAAGCGCATACACACACACATTAACACATAAACACACAATGACTCAAACGCACACACACACACACACATAAACACACAATGACTCAAACGCATACACACATAAACACACACACACATAAACACATGAACACATACATAAACACACAAACACATAAACACACACAATGACTCAAACACATACACACATAAACACACATAAACACACACACACACTCATAAACACACACAATAACTCAAACACATACACACATAAACACACAATGACTCAAACACACACACACACATAAACACATACAATGACTTTAACACATACACACATAAACACACACAATAACTAAAACACATACACACACACAATGACTCAAACAAATACACACACACACAATGACTCAAACACATACACACATAAACACACACAATAACTGAAACACATATACACAATATATATTTCTTGGCAAATTTGTTGTGGTTGGGTATTCATCCCTGTTGTCACCTAAGGTAATGGTTCAATGGTTCAAAGGTACACTTGTGTTATGTGTAAATAGGGTTAGCTTAGCAAAGCTTTTCTTGGGCAAACTCATTTGACACATGCACACACATACATATGTTCCCTCTCAAATGTTGTCATGTGTTCTCTCTCTCTCTCTCTCTCTCTCTCTCTATCACACTCACACACACATACGCACACACATACAAATGTATGTTCTCTCTCAAATGGTCCCAGACTTTCTCTCTCTCTCTCTCTCTCTCTCTCACACACACACACACACACACACACACACACACACACACACACACACACGCACACACACACAAACACACCCACATATACATACAAATGTTCTCTCTCAAATGTTCTGAGATGTTCTCTCTCTCTCTCTCTCTCTCTCTCTCTCTCTTTCTCACACAAACACTTACACAGATCAGATTAGGGCAATGTTACATAGGTGACTAACACACACACACACACACACACACACACACACACACACACACACACACACACACTGCTGTAAGTATGTGGGCAATGTTTTAGAGGTGACAGTCGGTCCCATGAATGTGCACATTCAGTGTAACACCTGGAAAAACAAGACAGACCTGAAAATGTTAACCTGTTCTTTTTTTCGTTTTTTTTTGTCCTCCGCTTAAGATGCTCCAGCCCTGTTATGTCCCATTATATCTGTCAGCCACTGTGCATTGTTCCATTATATCTGTCAACCACTGTGAAATGTTCCATTACATCTGTCAAGCACAACCTGTGACTTTTTGTTCCCCATGAAATGAGTTGAAAGATGTTTCTCTTTTATGTGGCCCATTCATGGTCACTCGTTACTTTTGTCCTCTATAGCCACTATTGTATTGGCGCCTTGTGCCCTGGTATGCCTTTTGTTTTTTGGGTGCCTTGTGCCCTGGTATGTCCTTTTGTTGCTGGGTGCCTTGTGCCCTGGTATGTTCTTTGTTTCTGTCCCCGGTGATGATAAGACAGCAGAAGAGATATTACTCTGTCTTCTCTGCCTCGGGCATTGAGCACAACAGCCCAGACAATTCCTCTCCATCACAAGTTTTGAACCAGGGTGGTCAGGAATAAGCTTGCATACAAATTCAGTTTAGGGGCTGGATGGTCTATATTGTGTCACAAGAGTGACTTACTGGGTGGTTTTCCAATTTGGATATGTAAGATGATTTGAGTTTAATAATACAAAATATATGCATGATTATAATGAATTGGGGCTCATATCATATCTAAACTTATCTATATACTGTACAATATAATATTGTGCTATATTATATATTCTCTACTGCACACACAGTTATGGGTTCAACTCTAAGCATGGTTTTGTGAACATTTATGCAGTGTTGAGTCGTTTAATGTCTTTGTGCTTTTGTTTTATGTTTTTCTACATGTCGTGTTTGTATTTAATGTTTTTGTTAATGTTTAGTGTTTTTTTTGACCGGTGAAATCGGCCCGAGTCCATGAGTAGGGCCTCCGTGTCACAATGAAGGGCCACTACGTGTTCCTCCTCTTTTACTCAGCCTTATCAGCGTCAGGTGAGTCTCGATGCACACTCATTACAATACGATTCCATTCAATTCAATTTGACACGACACGACACGACACGACACGACACGACACGACACGACACGACACGACACGACACGACACGACACAATTCAATTCACTTTGATTCACTTTGATTCGATTTTATTTATATTTAGTTAGTATAAAGCAAATGTTCGTTGAATTTTTCTCAAATTTTGCTAATTTACTACCTGTAAATTTTAACTACCATAAACTGTAATTTTAGCACAGTGCATGAGTATACATTATTCAGAGAAAAAACTTTTCTTGTCTCCTTTCAAGGTGTTTCATTGGTAGAAGCTCAACAGTAAGTTATTTCAGTCACTCAGAAATGGTCCACAGTTGTATGTAAATGCCAGTTGCTTGCTTTCTCTTTTGGGGGGGGGGGGTATGGGATAATGAGTAAGAACACTTGCAGTAATCAAATATTAAAAACTAAGTATATCTTCAACTGTTAATGGATGCATGTAAATTGATTACAAATAAAAATAAACAGCAATTGTGCAATTGTGGCCAGGGGTGCCTAGCATACGGCTGTTATTTCCACTCACATGCCCCATTATGGAACTCTTCTCACAGTTTTAGTCATTTTTTTCTTCTGTACCAACATTTCATGTTCTTGTACTGGGTAATATTGATTTCCCTGGTTCATATGCTGTATAACACTGTCACAGCCATACGTTTAACTCTCTGTTATCTTCCTGTTTCCCATAGGGATCCCTGCAGCAGCAATGGCAGCCTTACACAAGAGGGTTGTGGCCACGTGAGTGTGATTGTATCAGAAATATGCCGACCATCTTGCCTTCTTTGTTATCCAATAGCTGCTGAGAGATTTAGAATAGGGCACAGAGAAAGCCTGAGGCGAAGCTATCCCTGCCTCGTGTTTTTGCTGCTATTGTTTTGACGTCAGAGAACTATTTTAACCTGCGTTCTGTGTAATAGGTCAGGTCCATACATTCACTATAGGCTGTTATAAAAAAAAATGTATGAGCTTTCCATACCGGTCTTCAGTCAGTCAGAATTTCAATATAGTATGAATTTACAACACAAACAATGATGTAAACAGACAACTCACAAACAACAACAATAATTAAAAGCATAAATATAGGGAATTTAATATAAAAAATAATATATAAATAACATACAAAGTGACTCTGAATAACACAACAGATATCTGCCAGGTTACAGCCGTTGTTCTCCCCCTTAAGTTCACCCAGTGGTGTAGTCCAGGGTATACGCAGGTATACGGAGTATACCCACTTATTTTTCATTCAGCATTGCGTATACCCACTTCTCAAAACAGGGCGTTTATCCTGTGCTGTACGGGCTGCTTAAAAAATATATAAGAGTATACCCACTTTCTCCAGGGACCACTACACCACTGAGTTCACCTGTCCCCCCCCCCCAGGTGTCCGACTCTACCTCCAGGTTCCTGCAGTGTGCAGGGGTTCCCTCGGGACCCCTCTCCGACCCCGGCCACATGAAGAACCTCGTAGCGCTGGTGGATGCTGCCTTGGACGTCTACTCCTTCATGGTAAGAGACTTCAGGCGCGATGGATCCTCTTTCATATTTTTGGGCTTGTCTAAAATATGTGACATCATCGTGATAAGATATAAGACAAGTATTTAGAGAGGCTATAGCGCTGATTGTGAACACTAACTGATATTGAAAATACACCAGAACAAAAGCATGAAACATTTAGTCTACTCCTTCATGATAAGAGAGTTTGCATCCCTAAGTTTGCAAAGTGGATGTAGGTTCCTAGTGAACCTAGTGTTTTCTTCTTTCCTACTGGAATGTGTCTTCAGACCCACTTCCTGTGTTTATGTGTCCTCCTGACACCGCGTTGTTTGTCTATGCCCTCTGACCCTCTGAGGTCAAGTCGGGGTCAGCAGGGGTCAGTAGGGGTCAAGTTCAAGCACTGGAGACATTTATGCGTATGGTACCACGTTGCTTGTGTCTGCACATGTATTGGCACCCCTAGAAATTATCATAAACACAATGCAAGAGAATCATTTTCCCTATTTTACATTTTAAGTTGATGAGAGTGTTTAGAAGCTTTGAAGCAGTCATCCATGACTTCCTGTTTCACTGGACGCAGAGGCCAAATTCTCTTATTTACTCCTCAACATGAGAAAGATAAAAGTAAGGGAATAGAGTAAGGGAAAGGTGTGCTGACACTTATAAGTCAGGAAACGGCTATAAATAAAAAGCTACTGAATATATCATTAGGGCAATAATGAACAAGTTGAAATCAACTGGAACTGTTACCAACTTGCTTTGTTAATTTTTTTTCATAAAATATTATGAACCTAACCCATTTTTATTTAGCCCCCACACACAGTGGAGGATGGTAAGGGGCAAAGCATAAACTGGAGGACAAACTGGAGAGATTGGCCTAAAATTCCCTGCTCTGAAGTAATGATAGAGAGACAGGGGAAGAGAGAGAGAGAAGGGTGAGACAGAGGAAGAGAGGAGAGGAGAGGAGAGGAAGAGAGAGAGAGAGAGAGAGAGAGATAGATAGAGAGAGAGAGAGAGAGAGAGAGAGAGAGAGAGAGCAGGCTGCTTTTCGAACCCAGACCCATCTATCCTTATGTCCTGTGCTCTCCCCTCATGCCTGCGTCTCCTCTATGACCCCATCCATCCCTATGTCCCGTGCTCTCCCCTCTGACGCCTGTGTCTCCTCTATGACCCCATCCATCCATCCTTATGTACCGTGCTCCCCCCTCTGACGCCTGCGTCTCCTCTCTGACCCAGACCCATCCATTCTTATGTCCCGTGCTCTCCCCTCTGACGCCTGCGTCTCCTCTCTGACCCCATCCATCCATCCTTATGTCCTGTGCTCTCCCCTCTGACGCCTGCGTCTCCTCTCTGACCCCATCCATCCATCCTTATGTCCTGTGCTCTCCCCTCTGACGCCTGCGTCTCCTCTCTGACCCCATCCATCCATCCTTATGTCCTGTGCTCTCCCCTCTGACGCCTGCGTCTCCTCTCTGACCCCATCCATCCATCCTTATGTCCTGTGCTCTCCCCTCTGACGCCTGCGTCTCCTCTCTGACCCCATCCATCCATCCTTATGTCCTGTGCTCTCCCCTCTGACGCCTGCGTCTCCTCTCTGACCCCATCCATCCATCCTTATGTCCTGTGCTCTCCCCTCTGACGCCTGCGTCTCCTCTCTGACCCCATCCATCCATCCTTATGTCCTGTGCTCTCCCCTCTGACGCCTGTGTCTCCTCTCTGTCCCCACAGCGGTCCGCTCTCGGTCAGGGCCCTGCAGTGGAGCTGTGGGCTGGGCTGGAGGTGACCCCTGAGGGCCTGGTGAGCGATGCGGACGTGCTAAAGGTGTGGTTGGAGGTGAAGATGACGCCACTGCTCTCCTCCGTATCCCGGCAGTTCCTCCGTTGCCTCGGCAACCGGAACCTGAGCTGCGAAGCCTACCAGACGGTGTATGTATACGCGCTAAAAGAAATATTCTCTATTCTATTTCTATTTCCCTACTACTTCTATTCCTTTTCTATCGCCCTACTTCTATTTGGTCTCCTAATTTTAGTGTCAGTATTTCAGTTGTTCAACTGGTTGACCCTAACCTAGACCCAAACCCTTTGCAGTCAAAGAACAAAAGGTCTTTATGTAGTGTCCAAGCTTTAGTGCTAGTTTTCCTATTGTTAAGACAGACCCTGACCGTAACCCAAACCCAAAATGTATGTATTCGCGCTCCGAAAAAAAAAAGTCTTTAGTTGGTCTTTAGTTTTCAACAGGCAGAGTAATTACAGGCTAATAAAACCTAAGATCATGGCTCAAAGCTTAGGAAACAATCATTATAATTATAGTATTTCACTGTAAAACACAGTAAACCACCTCGTAAATCAAAAACTCACTACGCCATCTGCTGGTGTGCATTGGACACTCAGGTAGAGGTGACCGTCTGTACTTGCAGTGCAGGTGGTGTATGTCCTTTTTTTATATTGAGATAATTGTTGCCATCAGATCTTTTTCTCTTTTTTAGAGATGCCAATCTGCCATCATATCTCTATCTCTACACACCTTCATTTAAAAAAAAAAAAACATTGAAAAGAACTGTGCCAACAAATCACAAAGATAAATCGCACTGATGTTTGACACTTATTTGTATTTGATCGTTCATCTGTGTCGTTGTGATCGTTAATCTCCATCTCCACACACAATCTTGCTCTGCAGGGTACAGGAGCTGAGTCACCACTTCTCTGGAATGGACCCCGTCCGGCAGAGGTGGATCTACATGTTTTTCATGTATCCCTTCCTGTCTGACAACAGAACAGCAGGTAAACACACACACACACACACACACACACACACACACACACACACACACACACCAACATAAACACACATACACACACACACATACACACGCACAAGCATATACAGTGGGGAAAATAAGTATTTGAACCCCTTGCGATTTCACAAGTTTGGCCACTTGCAAAGAAATGTGTGATCTATAATTGTAATGGTAGGTGTATATTAACAGTGAGAAACAGAATATCAACAAAAAAATCCAGAAAAATGCATTTTATAAGAATTATGACTTTATTTGCAATTGATGCAAAAAATAAGTATTTGAACCCCCAAAACTGACTGACAAAAATGACTTAGTACTTGGTGGAATAACCCTTATTGGCAAGCACAGACATCAGACGTTTCTTGTAGTTGGTCACCAGGTTTACAAACATCTCAGGAGGGATTTTGGTCCACTCCTCTTTCCAGATCCTCTCCAAATCTTTAAGGTTGTGTTTTCAATGGGAGGGAATGAGGGAATGAGGTTCAAGCCCAATATTCCACGTTACATGGCCCCATCCATAATCCCCTTGATGCGGTGGATTCGTCCTGTACCCTTGGCAGAGAAACAGCCCCAAAGCATAATGTTTCCTCCTCCATGCTTGATGGTGGGTATGATGTACTCTTTGGGTCATATTCAGCATTCCCCCCCCTGTCAAACACGGCAAGTCGAGTTGATGCCAAAGAGCTTGATTTTGGATTCATCTGACCATATTCTGTCTCCCAATCGTCCCTAGAATCATTCAACTGTGCAATGGTAAACTTCAGATGGCCTTGTACATGCGCTTCCTTGAGCAGGGGGACCTTGCGAGTGCTGCAGTACTTCAAAAAATTACGGCGTGGTGTGTTGCCAATGGTTTTCTTGGTGACTCTGGTCCCAGCTGCCTTGAGATCATTCACAAGCTCCCCCTGTGTAGTTCTGGGATTATTCTGCACCTTTCGAATGATCACTGATCCCTCACGAGGGGATATCTTGCATGGAGCCCCAGACTTAGAGCGGGTGACAGTTGTTTGGTGTTGCTTCCATTTATGAATAATCGCACCAATAGTTATCTGCTTCGCACCAAGCTGCTTGCCGGTGGTTTTGTAGCCCATTCCAGCCTTGTCCAGGTCTACAATCTTATCTCTGACGTCCTTGGACAGCTCTTTGGTCTTGCCCATGGTGGTGAGGTTGAAGGTGTGAAGTACGATTCTTTGGACAGGTTTCTTTTATACAGGTCACCAGTTGAGATCAGGTATACCTTGTTAGACCTAATGAGGACTAATCTGTGTGCTTTTTGGGCACATAACTGGCCATTGGGAGCCAGAATTCTTGCTGTTTGCTTGGGGGTTCAAATACTTATTTTTTGCATCAAATGCAAATAAAGTCATAAATCTTATAAAATGCAGTTTTCTGGATTTTTTTGTTGATATTCTGTTTCTCACTGTTAAAATACACCTACCATTAAAATTCTAGATCACACATTTCTTTGCAAGTGGCCAAACTTGCGAAGTCGGCAGGGGTTCAAATACTTATTTTCCCCACTGTATACACACACATACACACACACGCATACACACACACACACACAAACACCCAACACACACACACACACACACACACACACACACACCAACACAAACACACACACACACACACACACACACACACACACACATACACAAACACACACACACACACACACACACACACATACACAAACTCCCACACACACACACACACACACGCACATACATACACACACACACACACACGCACGCACACACATACACGCATATACACACACACACATACACACGCACACGCATATACACACACACACATACACATACACGCACATACACACACACACACACACACACACATACACACACACACACACAAACACACACACACACACACACACACAAACACACACACACACACACACACACACACACACACACATACACAAACACACACACACACACACACACAGTACACACACACACATACACAAACTCCCACACAACACACACACACACACACACGCACATACATACACGCTCACACACACATACACACACACACACACACACACACACACACACACACACACACACACACACACACATACACGCTCACACGCACATACACGCACATACATACATACACACACACACACACACACACACACACACACAAACTCCCCCCCCACACACACACACACACACACGCACACACACATACACGCTTACACACACATACACGCACATACATACACACACACACACACACACACACACTCACACACACACACACACACACACACACACACACACCACATACATCGCATATCTCTGCTTCTTTGCCACTCACACACAGCACCTAAAAGACATTATGATGGCTTTATTAATGCTCTATGACACTTTATGAATGCACAATCTTACTTAATTATCAACAGATAACGGGTGAAAAACTTCTTATAACGCATTCCTTAAAACCTTTGCAGTAACATTTGCAGTATTCTCTCTGACACCTTATGTGAGCAGAATGATGAAGCAGTTCAACATATTTAGGGCACCCATTTTGTTGCCCTTTTCCTATTGTTATGTAAGGGATAATGTATAGAACGCAGGTCATTGTCGGGAAAATAAGCCCCGACAGGGCGAACAGCACCCCGACGCGAAGCGGAGGGGTGTTGATTCACCGTGAAGGGGCTTATTTTCCCGACAATGACCGGCGTTCTATACATTATCCCGCTTATTATACGGCTAAAACTAAAAAAAAATACTTAACACAGTGTGTCTTTTTACAATGTATTTGTTTTTGTTACTATACGTAGTGTTAAAAAGCAGAGAAATAGTTCGCCAAAGACGTTGAACTTTAAAGACAGTTGAACATACATTCTTTAGAACACAGCTGCTCAACCGTCCGCTGAAACTCCCTTGATAAGTTACCGTACTACTTGCGGAGTGCTACGAAAGATGTGAATCAGAGGCAAAAAGGCTACTTTCCTTGACAGCGGTCATTAACTGCATAGCAACGGTCAGTTATCGGAAAATAGTTGACCGCAGAACGTTGGGAAGCCCCATTCAAGTGAATGGAGCATTCTACAGCATTAAGAAGAGCCGTGTAATAAGCATCTTTGGAGAATATGGCAGCCCCTGGAACCTTGTGGGGAAAAGTTATGAAACTTACTCGGGACAGTCCCCTGATACTTATCAACAAATTCCATGGCAATGAGGTCATATCTCAGCATCGCTATGATGTATTTTTAAAAAAATATTAATTTGACCACTAGGGAGCACTGTAATTAGCAAAGATACTGGCCAATAACTGTTGATACGTTTGCCTTGAAACAAATATTTTCTATCAGGTAAAACCATGAGAAGTCCCAAGGCTGAGAGACGGCTACTTGTCATTTTTTTATTAAACAACAACAACAAAAAACTTTGATGTGTTCACGCCAGACTTGGTATATGAACTCAGGACTGTAGGTGCACATTTTTTTTTCATTTGACCACTGGAGGGCGTTGAGATAACAAAAGTGGTGTTAGGTGTGGTGATATTGTGGGAGACCCTAAAGACCAACTATCATGTCAACTGATCACAACAACATCAACAACATCAACAACATCAACAACAATGCCTCATTGCTGCTTGCAGCTGCATTTCAACATTATCGATGTATGAATTAGTGAACATTATTGAACATGATTGCATTATTGATTTGTAAATTAGTGAATGTTATTGATTTGTGCTGTGTCTCTTCTGTCACCAGGATGCATGCACTTAAGTGACAGCAGTGAGGACTGGCTGGTCAGGAACTTTGGGTCTTTCTCAGTCAAGGCCACCATGAAGGATCTCTCATCCCTTAGCATGGTCTTCAGTGGGGTAAGCCATCAATCATGATACTATATAACTCAATAGTCACCCTAATCTTCAATATGATCTTTAATATTTCTCAGTCATGTGTTCCAGAGGCTCAGTGAGAAGCTTAGCTGATAGAGCTAGGACAACATCAGGGAAAATAATTGAACCCATACAAACAAAGAAATAAAAATAACATTAACGTTTATGCACGTGTTGAGAGTCTTCAGCAGGGCATCCATGTACTATGATGATGTGATGGGCTGCTGTTCTGTGACTGTACCGTACTTAAGCAATATAGCACGAGTGGGAGTGGGGTAGGTAAGGGATAATCCCACGGGTGGTGTTCGGCCGTAGCCACCGAGGCCGCCAGGCCGAGTGGCGTAGGCAACAACACCCGTGGGATTATCCCTTACCTACCCCACTCCCACGAGTGCTATATTGCTTTTATAAAACAATTCTACAGTCAACAAATGAACATTTCAACACGAAGTTATTGATTCAAAATGGTTTATTTCGCCATTGTTTCTCCGCAACAAAAAATAGTTCCATTGTCAACGTCTTGGTTTGGAATTTTAAAAACTTTGAATTAACGGTTATCATCAATGCGAATGTTTCATCGCGGAGTGATTTATTTTTAGCTGTGAAAAGTCCCGTAACTGTAGGTATGTTGAAGAATAACCTATAGCATGGAACGTCTCTCGTCCAATCAGAAACAGCTAAATCACGCGCTAGAACCCAATTGTTTTATAATATACTATAATGTATCTCAGTACGTTGCTGTGTACAAATGCATCTGCTCATAGCCTCCTAATCCCCCCCAAACCTCTACTGTACCGTATTATAGTATGATAAACAGTACCAGTCAAAAGTTTGGACACACCTTCTCATTTTTTGAGAAGTTTTTTCTTTACTTTTATAATTTTTTACATGGTAGATAACACTTTTTTTGTTTAGTACATCATTACTTATGTGTTATTTTGTAGTTTAAATTTCTTCAGTATTAATCTACAATGTAGATCATAATAAAAGTAAAGAAAACACTTCTCAAAAAAATGAAAGGTGTGTCCAAACTTTTGACTGGTACTGTATGTCAGTAAGTTGCTGTGTACAAATGCATCTGCTCATAACCTCCTAATCCCCCCCAAACCCTTACGCCCACCTCCTTCTCCACCTCTAGCTGGAGGTCCTGCACCTCCTGACGCCCGAGCAGAGGGCAGAGCTGCTCCTGCAGCCTGGGGTGGGCGGGCTGGATAACGGCTCCCTCAGCCTGGTCTGGGACAGCCTGCTGGACCCCCTGATGCCCCCCCGCCCTCCTCCTGGGGCTCACACCACTCCTGGCCCCATCCCCTACACAAGCAACATGACCGCTGGGCCGTACCACACCCAGCCCTACGACAACCAGTTCTACCCCACCCCAGCCCCAAACAGAGAGGTGTGTGTGTGTGTGTGTATGTGTGTGTCTGTGCATGTAATGTATGTGTGCATATGTGTGCGTGTGTCCATGCATCTGAGCGTATATTTATGACTGTCTTTGCCTTTTGTATGTTAAGACTGTTCCTGTATCTGTTCCCTACATCGCTTCTGGTAGTAGCCTGTGCTAATAGCATTAGTTCAGGACACATGAGGTCAGAGTGATACGATCATTAGAGTTCATCCTTCTTTCCTTCCTTGCTTGCTTATCCTCTCATCAGGTGTTGGATGGAGTCATGTCTGTCTTGACTACGGCGGGAAGTTTGGCCAGACAGTTTGTGACCTTCACCAAACAGGTAACGTATAGTTTCAAGAACAAAATAGATCTGAAATATATTTGTATATTATTGTTCAGATATGTTACTTATAAATATATAGTCAATGTTTGTATTGTATTGAATTCATTATATATATTTCGTTGTAGGGTTTTGTTGCTGATTATATGTCTCACTGTATTTTTTCTGGTGCTGTTTAGCTTTTTTATTTAAGGTGTAGTCTGCAATTCAATTTCAATTTTGCCAAAGGTTGTTGATATATGCCAATCAAAATAACACCCCTCACTTCAGTGCTCCTGTGTTGAAAAAGTGCATTGGAATAAGAATTGCAGACTGCGCCTTTAAATGACAAAAAGTGGAATTAGAATCGCAGACTGCGCCTTTAAACGCTAAAAAGTGGAATTAGAATCGCAGATTGCGCCTTTAAATGACAAAAAGTGGAATTAGAATCGCAGACTGCGCCTTTAAATGACAAAAAGTGGAATTAGAATCGCAGACTGCGACTTTAAATGACAAAAAGTGGAATTAGAATCGCAGACTGCGCCTTCAAATGACAAAACGAGCATTTATACTGTATGTACCATAGTCTATCTTTGTGTTTGCTGCTGACAATATCTCCATGACAACGAGTTTGTGTCTTCTTCGTTTTGTTCCCGCTCCAGCACGACCTCGCTACCACGAGGAGTACCACTCTAGTCCAGGCCATGCTCAACTGGACCTTAGCAGAACTGGCCGCTCCCTACAAACAGAACACTTCTGTTCCAGACCAGGTGACCTTTGACCCGCTGGACGTGAACGACTGGTTCCGGCATGCAGTGGTTCCGGTTCTTAGACGCTACCTGCCCCATGGCCAGACGGAGATCCCACAGAACATCACTGCAGTGTTCCACAGCCTGTTGTAAGCAATGGACCTTATGGATGGCTAAATTGTGCTTTATTATTATTATTATTATTATTATTATTATTATTATTATTATTATTATTATTATTATTATTATTATTATTATTATTATTATTATTATTATATTATTAAATTACTCATAGTTTTGGATAGCTACATGTTGCAAACTGAAATGACTTAAAGTGCAGTCTGACAAAAAGGGTATAGCTTTGTACAGATACTTACATTTGCTGCAGATTCCATCATCAAGCTTTTAAAGTTGGACTATATTGGATTATATTGGATTATATTATATTATGTTATATTATATTATATTATATTATATTATATTATATTATATTATATTATATTATATTATATTATATTATATTATATTATATCATGACATTAATAATGATATTTATATTTTAAGCTATATTCTTTTTACTGAAAATTATTTATCTGTGTTTGGTAATTTGTTCCTCCAGCCATATCCAGGCTGGTTTGGGGCCCGACTCTGAGGACACTGACGAAGGCCCTGATGTGTGCAGTGTGACCATTGATGAGCACTCTTGTGCTGTAAGACCAGTGTTACTCTAAAGTCCTAGTCCTTCTCTGTGCCGGGGACTCAGTCAAAGTCTACATTTCCTCCCCGCTCTGTACAGTCCTTGATGATTTTATGCATGTTTACATTTCACTATGCGTTCAATTATGTTCAAACATAGCACACAAGCAAAACGATCTAATATAATTTACAGAAGTGTGCGTGTGCGTGTGCGTGTGCGTGTGCGTGTGCGTGTGCGTGTGCGTGTGCATGACCTACCTGATGGACTGTCTCAGGACATATTCATTACATTTCAATGCAATAAGGAGTTGAACTTGTTTTGTGTGTCGGCAGCTGACTGATGCGGTGGAGGAGGTAGCCCGTGTCATGCACTGTGCAACGAAGGCCAACCTGAGTCTGACCGAGGAGACCCTGATGAATCTGGTGCTGGAGCTCTCCTCCAGTCTCAACTCTCTCACGCGCCAGCTCTCCCACACGGTATGGGAACACATACTCTCTTCCCTCATTCCCTTTGCATTTCCTGTAGATGTATAGCTCTACTTCCTGTATAGTCATGCCTCGGCCACTACGTCCTGTGTACTTATGCCTCTACTTTTGCTTCCTGTATGCTTTTGCCTCTGCTTCCTGTATGCTTGTGCCTCTGCTTCCTGTATGCTTTTGCCTCTGCTTCCTGTATGCTTATGCCTCTGCTTCCTGTATGCGTATACCTCTGCTTCCTGTATGCCTATACCTCTGCTTCCTGTATGCTTGGCCTCTGCTTCCTGTATGCTAATTCCTCTGCTTCCTGTATGCTTGTGCCTCTGCTTCCTGTATGCTTTTGCCTCTGCTTCCTGTATGCTCTCGCCTCTGCTTCCTGTATACGTGTGCCTCTGCTTCCTGTATGCTTGTGCCTCTGTATGCTTTTGCCTCTGCTTCCTGTATGCTTATACCTCTGCTTCCTGTATGCTTATGCCTCTGCTTCCTCTATGCTTGTGCCTCTGCTCCCTGTATGCTTGTGCCTCTGCTTCCTGTATGCTTATGCCTCTGCTTCCTGTATGCTTATGCCTCTGCTTCCTGTATGCTTATGCATCTGCTTCCTGTATGCTTATGACTCTGCTTCCTGCATGCTTAGGCCTCTGCTTCCTGTATGCTTATACCTCTGCTTCCTGTATGCTTATGCCTCTGCTTCCTCTATGCTTAGGCCTATGCCTCCTGCATGCTTATACCTCTGCTTCCTGTATGCTTATGCCTCTGCTTCCTCTATGCTTAGGCCTATGCCTCCTGCATACTTGTGCCTCTGCTTCCTGTATGCTTGTGCCTCTGCTTCCTCTATGCTTAGGCCTCTGCTTCCTCTATGCTTAGGCCTATGCTTCCTGCATGCTTGTGCCTCTGCTTCCTGTATGCTTATGCCTCTGCTTCCTGTATGCTTTTGCCTCTGCTTCCTGTATGCGTGTGCCTCTGCTTCCTGTATGCTTTTGCCTCTGCTTCCTGTATGCTTGTGCCTCTGCTTCCTGTATGCTTATGCCTCTGCTTCCTGTATGCTTGTGCCTCTGCTTCCTATATGCTTATGCCTCTGCTTCCTGTATGCTTGTGCCTCTGCTTCCTGTATGCGTATACCTCTGCTTCCTGTATGCTTGTGCCTCTGCTTCCTGTATGCTTGTGCCTCTGCTTCCTGTATGCTTGTGCCTCTGCTTCCTGTATGCTTATGCCTCTGCTTCCTGTATGCTTATGCCTCTGCTTCCTGTATGCGTATACCTCTGCTCCCTGTATGCTTGTGCCTCTGCTTCCTGTATACTTATGCCTCTGCTTCCTGTATGCTTATGCCTCTGCTTCCTTCATGCTTGTGCCTCTGCTTCCTGTAAGTCTCTGCATCCTGTATGCTTTGTGGACTGTCAATGCCACTTGTGTCATTTAATATGATTCAAATATTGTGAAAAGAAATGTACCTTCCTCTCTTCCCTTTCTGCATCCTATGTACTTCCTCTGCATGCCTCCACTGCCAATGCCTCCTTGGGCTGCCAATAGCATTTGAGCAATCAGGTTAACTTGAGTATCATTGCACCAAGTGTCAGTGGCTTCACCTTAGCCTACTGCTGCTTGGCTTGTAATCTGTTTGCCTTGTGAGTTGTTTCGGAGAAAAGATATTTGCCCATCCATGTTGTTGAACGGTCTAATTGGTTCTCAATCTCATCTTTTTTTATTTTTAGAACTTCAGCTCCCCCGACTCTCCGTTCTTCGGCATCCTCGGCAAGATCGTCTCTGGTCCTCTGACGCAGGAGAACCTTCGCGACGTCACCTTCATCAGGCTGTGGTTCCAGATCAAGCTGAGGCCCCTGCTGCCGACCCTGACCCCAGAGTTCATGTCGTGCCTGAGCGCCAAAAGATTCAGCTGTGAAACTTTCCAAGCCCTGTGCGTTTACGGT
Organism: Sprattus sprattus; assembly: GCF_963457725.1. Lineage (NCBI taxonomy): Eukaryota > Metazoa > Chordata > Actinopteri > Clupeiformes > Clupeidae > Sprattus > Sprattus sprattus. The sequence continues at coordinate 23,148,562 of NC_137920.1, forward strand.
TTATAACGGCATATCTCTTCAGTGGATACATTTCATAATGCATTTGTTATTATTAGAACTGAGTTCACATTGGCAAGGTCAAAATACATTATGCTTTTATCCAAAGTGACTTAAAAAACATAGTTTGAAATGTAGTGCATTAACAGTAACGAAATAAATGAATCAATAATACAAATTTTGCACAAACTTGTAACTTTTCACTTATACTGTTTTTTTTTACTAAATATTGTAAACACAACCCAATACATGCATAGGTTGTTATTCCTCAAGCAAAGTTGACCTACATATCATAAACATGTGATGGATTACAGAAAAAGACTTTAAATGTTACTGCCTTGGCTTTCAGTGTGAAGGACCTGGGTGATCACATGTCCGACATGCATGAGGATGGTCCTGAAATGGTCCTGGAGCACTTCCTCATTCCTTTCCTGTCCAACCAAAACACCTCAGGTATGCTTCCAAATAACACAAGTGTTAACGCAGAGACAATAATATCTTAAATATATAAGTGGAAAATATTTCCTGGTTAGTACTAATATGACATAAATGAGTAATTTTTAATACTATATTACTTTAATAATGTGATTAGTGATGAATACCTCAGGTGTGTATTCACATAACACACCAGTGTTCAATAACACAGGCAACAAGGAGAAAAGTTAATGCAGAGACAATAACACTTTAAATATATAAATGTTTTTCAGTTTGTAATAATTTGAAATATATGATCGTTAAATCTTTCATCCACAAATTTTTCATCAGCCATTTTAAATTCATGTTCATTGTATATGAATGTATCCAAATGCCATAAAATCCACATGGACGTTTATTTATCTGATTATATTGATCTGATTTGACGGTATGATATTAATGTGTTTACCTCCATCCCTGGCCGTAGACCCAGGCTGTGTGGAGTCGTCTGAGGACAGCATTGACTGGCTGCAGAAGAACATGGGTCAGTTCTTCCCTCTGGGAAGACTGGTTGACATGTATGAGCTCAATCCCCAGTTCTCTGCTGTAAGTACGGCACTGGTATTACATTTTAAAGCTTTGTAGTGTAGTTTATGACATTACAGATTTACAGCTTTAAAGTGTAGTTTATGGCATTACAGCTTTGTAGTGTAGTTTATGGCATTACAGCTTTACAGCTTTGTAGTGTAGTTTATGGCATTACATCTTCACAGCTTTGTAGTGTAGTTTATGGCATTACAGCTTTGTAGTGTAGATTATGGCATTACATCTTCACAGCTTTGTAGTGTAGTTTATGGCATTACAGCTTACCAGCTTTGTAGTGTAGTTTATGGCATTACAGCTTACCAGCTTTGTAGTGTAGTTTATGGCATTACAGCTTTACAGCTTTGTAGTGTAGTTTATGGCATTACATCTTCACAGCTTTGTAGTGTAGTTTATGGCATTACAGCTTTACAGCTTTGTAGCGTGGTTTATGGCATTACAACTTTACAGCTTTGTAGTGTAGTTTATGGCATTACGGCTTTGTAGTGTAGTTTATGGCACTAAATCTTCACAGCTTTGTAGTGTAGTTTATGTTATTACAGCTCGCTTACATCACAGGTTAGCTTTGTGCTTCTGTGAGCCTGGCTGCCACAAAGTCACATCTTTTCACATTGCAGAGTCACATTACATTTTTTAGAAAGGTTCACTCCATCTATGTTTAAGTTGCATCTAATAATTTCTTCCTTTCCCCTCCAGATGGAAGCCCTGCCGATGCTCTCTCCCAGACAGATGGCGGAGCTCGTGGTCGTTCCTCTCCCCAGGCTGCCCCCGAAGGCCGAGGTGGTCGACCGCGTCTTCGCCCACCTCATGAACCTAGACCCCATGGACGGGACTCTGCTCTCTGTCCTAGGCCACCTAGTGAGATTCAGCCATGAGGTAATGAGCACTCACTTGATATCTAACCCATATTTGGGTGTTTCTTTTTATATTCATGAATTGGAGTGTATAAGATGTGTATATGTCCCTTGTATTCATATATTGAGGTAGACCTGAGATATTTGTGTGACTTGTCTGTTTTTGTGTTTAATTGATTGATTTAATTGATTGATTGATTGATTGATGTATTGATTGATTGATTGATTGATTGATTGATTGATTGCTTGATTGATTGATTGATTTATTGACTGATTGGTTGATTGATTTACAGATGGGAATGGACTGTGAGACCTACCAGATAATGTAAGTAAGAAGTCATGAAGGTTCACCAATCTATTCCTATTAAAGATTGTTTTTATTATTCAAAAACTCTGCACTCAGCTAATAGAAATACTGATATAAATAAATATTCAAACACCTCGCTGAATTACCTGGTGGATAATCTGAACCAACCTCCACTGAGATTATTTTAGACTGCATAGTTGATCTAAATTGTGGGTGAGGCACTTGTGTGTAAGGTTCTTCTAAAAAATCTCACACATCTTATGGTCTCATGTATTGTTTAATTGCGAGTTGTTGTGTAACACCAGCATTAAAAGAACTGCTGTTTGCTTTTGCCAGAGTTTAAATTATAATCCACTTTTGTGGAGATGTGCTCTGTTACTGTTTTGTCTTGTTGTTGTTGTTATTGTTGTCGTCTCTCATTGTTTTGTCTTTGTTGTTGTAGAGTGGTAAAGCTGTATGAAATGTTGTGGTCTGTGCCACGCGTGATGGAGCCACACATCTGGGCGACGATTCACAATCTTAGACAGCCTGCCTGTAAGTGGACACACACACACACACTCACACTTCATAATTCTGCACACAAACAATCTGCAAAAGGTTCATTGATGGATCAAGATAACAACCAGTTATTAAGTATGATTTATACTAATGTACGTTTTTTTTTTTGCTGTCAGACTGTTCATTGCCGGTGTATGACGAGGTATGCATACCAAGCCCTTCTTGTTTTTAAAAATTATAAGCTTTTGTAAAATTAAACTTCAGATAATATAATGTATTATGTAGTGTTGTGAATGAATCCTAAATACTGTATTTGTTTATATTTTCTGTTTTTGAATAGTGTCCTGTGATACTCTTTAATGGTAAGTCCCACAGTTTCATAGCAATGCTTATAGCACCATGTTTACACAAAGAGTACAATACAATGACTTTATCTGTCATTTGACAAGTCTGAACATATATTGAACGCTATACACTCCCTTTTGTAGATCTATTTATTTTCTTTTTTTTTGACTACGTCATTTAACAATGACCTGCCTTAAGAGTGAAAGATGAGCTTGTAGTCATTTATGTAATGTTGCTGTATGTCTAAATATACTTGGCCAATTTAAAGAATTCTGATTCTGATTCTGATGCCTCATTGAATACCTGATCTGTCATTTCCTGACATCTTTATACTCTTTTTTTTTTGACAGAGAGCAGAATCTGTCATGGAGTCAACAGGTATTGTAACCCATGAAAAATACATGAAAATGTCCTTGATGTAACACCTTAAAATAAGACAACACAAAGATGATAACCAAAACTGAAACGTTTTTTTTAATTGACACCAAAACATCGTTGAAACCTTGTCCTTACGTTCTCTTCCTAATGACTTGCAGCTCAGAGCTACAGCACCACCTAGAGGTTGGACATGTACCCTGTGAATACACCTTGGCAGAGTATGCTTGCGCACAGGTAAAGGCCACTGAAAAGCTTTTTGTTGCTCTGTCTACACTTGGCATACATCTGTCATGCTCATCTTTTTGTGATTTCAATCAAACTCAGTTGACATTCAGTCTTCGCTGTTCTGTTCTGTTCTGTTCTGTAATTGAGTGCATCTGTAGATACTGCACAGCCTTTTCTGTGAAATGATCTGTTATTGAGTTAAACTGTAGACATTGCTCAGCCTTTTCTGTGAAATGATCTGTTATTGAGTTGAACTGTAGACATTGCTCAGCCTTTTCTATGAAATGTTCTGTTATTGAGTTAAACTGTAGACATTGCTCAGACTTTTCTATGAAATGTTCTGTTATTGAGTTAAACTGTAGACATTGCTCAGCCTTTTTTCTATGAAATGTGAAATGTTCTGTTATTGAGATAAACTGTAGACATTGCTCAGCCTTTTCTATGAAATGTTCTGTTATGAGTTAAACTGTAGACATTGCTCAGCCTTTTCTGTGAAATGTTCTGTTATTGAGTTAACATTAAGACATTGCTCAGCCTTTTCTATGAAATATTCTGCTCGTTTGCCTGCCAGAAGTCTGCTGTGTACCCTCTGCTGTGTACCCTGTGCTGTGTACCCTGTGTTCTGTACCCTGTGCTGTGTACCCTGTGTTCTGTACCCTGTGCTGTGTACCCTGTGCTGGCATTAACAAACAGACAAAGCTACAGGGGGAAAGAGAATGGAAGGAAAGGAGAGGGAGAGAAAAATAATGTGTCAGAGAGAGAGAGGGAGGGAGGGGAGGAGAGAGAGAGAGGAGAAGAGAGAGAGAGAGAAGAGAGATAGAGGGAGGGGACAAGAGAGAGAGAGAGAGAGAGGAGAAGAGAGACAGAGGGAGGGAGTTGAGAGATAGAGGGAAGGGAGAAGAGAGGGAGAGGGGAGAAGAAAAGAGAGAGATATAGTTGAATTCTCTCTGATAAATGACTCTGTTAAATTCAGTTGTAAAAGCAGCAGGTTAACTATCATGCTTTCAACAAACACTCCACTCATATTTTAATGCTATTCCTATTAAAGTCGCAGGATTCTCAGCACAAAGCATGGGATTTGCCTCAATTGCAAAATAAATCGCTTTTGTTTGTTTGTATCTGTGCCCACAGCTCTCAGGATTCACTGCACAAAATCTCACCCAACTCCTGGTTTGCAAGATGTCCAGCAACATGACTGACTCTAGGGAGACCTGGAAGCTGCTCCTCACCAAAACCTCTGCAGTTCTGGATGATGCTCTCATCATGTTCGCCCACGTGGTCTCAAACATGGTAATGGGGTCATTCTGTAACAATGTTTGAACGCTGTGACAATGTTTTGTGTTATGTTTCAAGCATGGTAACACATTAGTGATAGCACAGTGTGGTAAAACTGATCCCTACAGGGACCCGTAGATCTTTTTTCTCATTGCTGACCCTCAGTCTCTTGTCTGCTTGTGTCCAGCCCCAGTCGGCCCCTGTTGATGGTGCCACCGTGTCCAACGTCCTGGACGTCTTGTGGGACATGCGACTGAGCCAGCTCAGCCCAGAGCAGTGGCGAGACACTACCCTCGTTACTGCACTGTTGGACGGCGGCCTGCGGTTCTTACCCTCCGCCTCTGGACGCTTCCTCCACTGTCTCAGCAGCAAGAACCTCACCTGTGAAACCTACCAGCTCATGTGTGTATTTTATGATATATATCACATGATGTAGCTGTCTATGTACTTGAACACACATGTGTGTGTCTGTGTGTGTGTGTGTGTGTGTGTGTGTGTGTGTGTGTGTGTGTGTGTGTATGAGTGTGTGTGTATGCACGCACATGAACGCACGTGTGCGTGTGCGTGTGCGTGTGTGTGTGCGTGTGCATGTGCTGGTGCGTGTGCGTGTGCTGGTGCCTGGGCGTGTGCGTGTGCGTATGCGTGTGCATATGCGTGTCAGTACATATGGATGCATGTACAGATACAGATACTTATCAGTGCTTTTTAAAGCCATACCATATAATATATATATTTTATTTCGGAATACCTCTCCTCTTGTCTTAGCATTTGCTCTTTAACAGGGACTAAATTTCATCTGCAATTGCTTCCCTGTACACTTACTGTGCTTTGGAAGTAAACTTGCATTGACCTTTCAGATTGAGAGCATTTTCCGATAAGTTCACCTACATGGAGATGCCACGTAGGAGGATGGTGTTGGAGTCCTTCATCCTTCCTTACCTGCACAGCAACTACTCAGGTAGCACACACACACCCCCATTAAACTGGCAGTCCGAAATTCGATTCCAATCCCCATTAAAGAGGAAGTCCACGATTCCAAACCATTACAAATTGCTCCTTATTGTCCTCCAGCTGTCCATGCTGTGTCAAAACACCTTGAGTGTTCCTGCACTGTCCCGACGCTGTAAATGGGATACAAACAAAAGTGGCTCAGATCAAACCACGCACTATTTCAGCCAATAAAATAGTGGGAATCCGAATCATGCTGGGGATCAGGGGCATGGGGGGGATGGGTGTCATTTGATTGGCTGTCGAGCTCACACAACAAGAACTTTTTGCCAGAATTGTAGAAAGTTCCATCATCTTTTTTCAATCACTGTGTCTCTATTGGCTACACTGCCCCAACAGTTGCCGGTGGTGAATTGAGGGTATAGATAGAAAACTCTGACCATATCCGTATACGTATTTAATGTTAGTGTAAATAAGAGTGTAAATAAGCCTTTATAAAACAATTGGGTTCTATCGCGTTATTTAGCTGTTTCTGATTGGACGAGAATCGTTCCATGCGTTGGATTATCCCAGAACAATCCAACTCGGACTTTTCACAGCTAATAATAAATCACTCCGCGATGAAGCATTCTAATAAAAACATTTTAATTAATAACTTCGTGTTGAATTGTTTTATAAAAGCAATATAGTACGAGTGGGAGTGGGGTAGGTTTGGGATATTCCCACGGGTGTTGAAGGCCGAACACCACCCGTGGGAATATCCCATACCTATCCCACTCCCACTCGTACTATATTGCTTAATTATGCAACCCATATTAGTAAAATATATCAAATACAGTATGTATTGAATGTGCTCTATTTGGTATCATTTTGGTATCTCTTTATCTATTTATCGATCTATCTCTCTATCTACTTTCTCGCAGAACATGCTTGTGTCCGTAATGATAGCTATTCCTGGCTACAAAACAACTTTGGACCATTTTCTGTCTTTCTGGACCTTGGAAGTCTATTTGACCTCAACATGGCCTTTGATCCAGTATGTATCTGTCTTTATGTATCACTATCTTAATGCCACCTAACATATAAGGTATGCTGAATAATCTCCCACTTTTTTGTCTTTCTCTTTTTTCTACTCCCTCTCTCTCTCTCTCTCTCTCTCTCTCCCCCCCCCCCCTCTCTCCCTCTCTCTCTCTCCCCCTCTGGCAGCTGGCAGTATTGGATCTTCTCAGTCCTAATCAGACGGCTGAGTTGATGGTTCTGCCTCTCCCTCATCCCCAAGGCAAGGATGAGGTCATCAACAGAGTGCTGGATCATCTGCTGGAGTCACCAGTGGAGCGGAACCTTCCAGAAGTTGTGTTTCACGTCATCTTGCTCTCCAGACAGGTAAAAGACTTCATGACCAAAATTAGGCAAACTGAAAAGGCTTTGGCCGTTTCTATGAACTCTTATACCTGAACAGTTTCACAAGCCTTGATCAGACTCCTTTTATGATGTTCACTAACCACACCTCTCTCTTTTTTGTCTGTTTCATAGCTTGAACCACCTTGTGAGTTCTATCAAGCAATGTAAGTGAATTGTATATTCAAAATGTTTTCGAAAAAACATGCATGCCTAATGCCTAATTAAGGAAATTATTGTCAATTAGTATAAAGATAAAAGCTTTACGTTTTTTGTTGTTTAATATGATTCGGGATCGTCATCCTCTGGTTTGTGATGTATAGGATCCCGAGGCTGAGGGGGTCGTTGACGTCAGTACCAGGAGATCTGGAGCCAATCATCAGATCAGCTGTGGAAGAACTACTCCAACTTGCTCCAATAGGTCAGTTCAACACACCCACACACATGCTAACGTGCTAACGTGCATACATACATACATACATACATACATACATACATACATACATACTGTACATACTGTACATACTGTACATACGTACATACATACATACATACATACATACATACATACATACATACAATCATACGTAAATACATGCATAAATACATGTAAATACATGCACAAATAATAAGACAGAAACACACACAAACATACAGACACACGCATACACACACTATTTTGTCTATTTAATTTGTCATAGGTAGACACTTCAAATCAACTTTTAAAATGATGTCTTACGTAATACAATTTTGTAAATTTAAAAATGATTTCATAAATGACCATTATAGTTGTGTTTTTTCCAGAAGTGTTTGATTAGTGTAATGCCCAATGCAATCTACACAATCAGATTAACATAAAAAATAAATGTGTTTGTTCAGCATGTTCATCACTTTATTCTTCCTTTCTTCAGATTGCGCAGTTCCTCTTCCTCTTCAGGTGATAACGAATTATATATTTTTTATTATTTTTTATAATATATTATTATTTTAATATTTTAAACACCCTTATGTTTGAGAAATAGCATATTTACATAAACATTTTGCTTTCATATGTCCACATGTAAATGAATCAATAAATCATTAACTTTTCTGTCATTTCATGTTTAGTGCCCTACAACACCAGTCAATGGTAGGTGTTTTTTGGTCAAAAGGATACGACTCGATTCTTGAGAATTCCCATGTTATATCTTTTGCCGTACTAGAGTCCCCTTTCCCTAAGTAATGTCTCTTCTGTCTTTCACAGAGAGCAGAATTTGTGAAGGGGTCAACACGTAAGTTCAATTCATGTCACAAGTCCAGAAATAGTGACCTGTCAAAAAGACACACTGACAGAATAGAAACTTTGTAGCAGTCAGGGACAGATGTCATTGTGTATGTAAATGTCGTATTTTAATGAGTGGGAACAATGATGCAAACTTCAGGTGTGTTTTCTTACTCCCATGATGGTGGAAACTGGTACATTTAATTCATATCACATCATGTTTTTCACATGAATATTGATAGTCTGAAATACACAGTTTTTTTAATCTTTGATCCAAAAACCAAAGTATGCAACAAGTCTGGGACTTTCACAAGGTTCAATTAGAGATCAGTTACATCACACTGAAATTGTACTTACTTAAGTAAAAACAAGTCTGCTCACTACAGCATGAATGGTAAGAAGGCCCTAATAAGAGTTGCCCCTGTTATGAAGAGCTCATTAGCATTCAATGCATTCTTTTACAAGTGGGCTGTTATTAGCTGATTAGCTTTTTACATTTCTAACACCCAATTTGACCATGTTTTCATCTACGGCTAGGGTTAGCCATTTCTAGCACCCAATTTGACCATGTTTTCATCTTGACAGCAATGCCCTGCAGTCGTATCTGGTAACTGGAGTTGGAGACCCCTGTGACATCAGTCTGGAGCAGTATGCCTGTGCACAGGTGAGACGAGGCAAAGGTTTCCTGAGTAACTCTGATGAGAGTAAAAATAGCTTTCTTCACATTCATAGCATAACGTGCCATAACCATGATCTGAATAAAATGTCTTGGAGCAAAAACTGCTTTGAAAGTGAAAAGTTGTTTGATTCTTAACTCTGTCTGTGTGGCTCACTGTTTACGTGTCTGCACCTCCAGCTCTCAGGATTCACTGCACAACACCTGGCTCAGGTAATGGTGTGCAAGCTGTCCAGCAACATGACTGACTCTAGGGAGACCTGGAAGCTGCTCCTCACCAAAACCTCTGCAGTTCTGGATGAAGCTCTCATCATGGTCGCCCACGTGGTCTCCAACAAGGTAATGGGGTCATTTTGTGACGACATTTAAAGTGTTTTCATTCATTTTCCAAAATATTTAAAAAAAAAAAATTGCAAATAAAATTGTTTCTTGCTTCTCATTACCCCTCCTAACAGTCTCTGCCAGTGATGGGTCCGTCTGTCACTCCTGTCCTGGATGTGCTTGGGGAGCTCCGTGTGGACTTGCTCAGTGACATGCTGTGGAAAGACATCAGTTTCATCTCCACACTGTTTGGTGAAGGCCTGCGGCCATTCTTACCCTCCGCCTCAGGAAGCCTTCTGCAGTGTGTCAGCGGCAAGAACCTCACATGTCAAACCTTCCAGCACATGTATGTGAAGTATTGGCACACATGACACAATATGATATGATACATTACAGTGTGGGACAGTAAGGCATGATATCTCATGAAATATTGGGATACAGTCTGATATTATGCAATTTAATATCATATGATGAGATATTTTACAATACTATATTATACATTCCAGAGCAGTACAATCATACGATATGATATTATACTATACAATACGATATGATAGAATGTGATTTGTTCGGAAAACGATATAATGTGATACGATACGATACGATACGATACGATACGATACGATACGATACGATACGATACGATACGATACGATACGATACGATACGATACGATACGATACGATACGATACGATACGATTTGACATGATAGTAAACGATAAAATACAATACTATATGGTGCGATATGATACAATTCAGCACTATAGAGTAGCAAATTATATAATTTCTTATTCATGTGCCTTTCCCAGTGTGAGTGAGTTCAGTCATCAGTTTGATCACATGAGAGAGGAGCAGGCAGAGGAGGTCCTCAGATTCTTCATCCTGCCCTTCCTGTCCAGAAACTCATCAGGTGGGAATTAAGTCTGGAATTCCTGAAAAAAAGAAAAAAAAACGATTAATTCATTGTTGATTTTACAGGCCTACATATATTCATTTACATTATGTTGTAAATAGGACAATGTATACAATGTATGATATAAATATATCCATAAATAATATGTTGATGTTTTGTATTGTCACAGACTCTGGATGCATCTCCAACAACAGCATGGCATGGCTTCTCAACAACTTTGGGAGATTCTCTGTCTTCGTCCCACTCAGAAGTCTATTTGATCTCAATAAGCATTTTGATCCAGTATGTGTGTTTTCTTTTTCCAACCAATCACTTACCATTTTAGTGGTTCCCTGTCATTGCTAATCAATTTCTAACCATTTTAGTGGTTCCATGTCATTGATAACCAATCGTTAACCATTTAGTGGCTCATTGACATTGCTTACCCATTACTAGCCATTTTAGTGGCTCCTTGTCATTGTTAAGTGTGTCATCCTCTCATCTTGTCTCTCTGTCTCTCTTTCTGTCCTTCTCTCTCCCTCTCCCCCTTTCTTTTACTCACGGTTCCTCATCGTGCCTTCTTCATTCTCTTTCTCTCTCTCTCCTCCACTGCCTCTCTCTCTCTCTCTCTCTCTCTCTCTCTCTCTGGCAGCTGGCAGTATTGGATCTTCTCAGTCCTAATCAGACGGCTGAGTTGATGGTTCTGCCTCTCCCTCATCCCCAAAGCAAAGATGAGGTCATCAACAGAGTGCTGGATCACCTGCTGGAGTCACCAGTGGAGCGGAACCTTCCAGAAGTTCTGTTTCACGTCATCGTCCTTTCCAGACAGGTAAAAGACTTCCATGACCTAAATTAGGCAACTGACATAGTTTTGGCCGTTTCTATGAACTCTGCATTATATGTTTAGCTTAGCTGAATGCATTCATGTGATCACATCAGTGTGTTAGAGTTTGAAAGTGTACTCACTTAGTTATTCTGACTTGTACCTGATACCTGAACAGAAACAAAAGCTTTGATCAGACTCCTTTTATTATCTTCACTAACGACAACTCTCTCTTTCTCTCGCTTTCTCTCTCACCCTCTATCTCTCTCTCTTTTCTTTGTCTGTTTCATAGCTTGAACTACCTTGTGAGTTCTATCAAGCAATGTAAGTAAATTCAATATTCAAAATGAATCAGAAAAAACATGCATGTAGCCGTTACGGAATTTACTCGGTCAATTTTTGTCAATTAGTACAAAGATTTAAGCTTTACGTTTTTCGTTATTAAAAACTATTCGGTATCGTCATAATCAGAATATCAAATATAGATTTTTTTTTATGTAATAGTTGCATTTGCTTTATCATTATCTTCTGATATATTGTCACTTCACCCCAAATGATATGCTGACATTGTTTTTTTTATTTCTTTGTGTTTTTTCTTATCCTCTGATTTGTGATGCATAGAATCCCGAGGCTAAGAGAATCGTTGACGTCAGTACCAGGAGATCTGGAGCCAATCATCAATGGAGCTGTGTTACGACTACTCCAACTTACTCCAATAGGTCTGTCCCTGACACACACACACACACACATTTTTCTTTCTTTCTTTCTTTTTTTCTGTCTTTGTGGTAAGACATTTCTAATGAATTGACAGTTCGTAATCTTCCATAAGAAAAGCAGTTTGATTTCCTCAAAATGTTTCTTAAATGTTAATGTTTGTTCATGTTATTGTTTTTCTCTGTCTGGAGCAGATTGTGAAGTGCTGCCTCCAATACTTCCTTCAACTCAGGTGAGATTTCAGTGTTGGAAGAACGTTCTTGGCTTTTAAGATCAACATGTATGTGAAAAAAGTTTAGTGTACATTTAAAATATGTTTGTGTGTCTGACCATTTGCCTGTTGTTTTATTTCATGTTTAGTGTCCTACAACACCAGTCAATGGTAGGTGTTTTTTGTACAAAAGGATACGACTTGATTCTTGAGAATTCCCATGTTATATCTTTTGCCGTACTAGAGTCCCCTTTCCCTAAGTAATGTCTCTTCTGTCTTCCACAGAGAGCAGAATTTGTGAAGGGGTCAGCACGTAAGTTCAATTTATGTCACAAGTCCAGAAATAGTGACCTGTCAAAAAGACAACCTGACAGAATAGACACTTTGTAGCAGTCAGGGACAGATGTCATTATAAGAAATTATCCAGTAATTTTCAATCTGAAATGTAAATGTCGTATTTTAATGAGTGGGAACAATGATGCAAACTTTAGGTGTGTTTTCTAACTCCCATGATGGTGGAAACAGGTAGGTTTAATTCACATCACATGTTCTTTGCATGTGACAGTCTGAAATACAGTAATTCATTTTTGGTCCAAAAACCAATGTATGCAAGTGTACACAAGCCTGGGGCTTTCACAAGGTTCAATTAGAGATTCCTTACATCAGACTGAAATTGTACTTACTTAAATAAAAACCAGTCTGCTCACTACAGCATGAATGGTGAGAAGGCCCTAAAAGCAGTTGCCCCTGTTATGAAGAGCACATTGGCATTGCATGCATTCTTTTACAAGTTGGTTGTTATTAGCTGATTAGCTTTTTACATTTCATACGCCCAATTTGACCATGTTTTCATCTACAGTCAGCCATTTCATACACCCAATTTGACCATGTTTTCATCTACAGAAAGCCATTTCATACACCCAATATGACCATGTTTCCATCTACGGCTAAGGCTAGGGCTAGGGTTAGCCATATCTTACACCCAATTTTCTCATGTTTTCATCTTGACAGCAATGCCCTGCAGTCGTATCTGGTAACTGGAGTTGGAGACCCCTGTGACATCAGTCTGGAGCAGTATGCCTGTGCACAGGTGAGACGAGGCAAAGGTTTCCTGAGTAACTCTGATGAGAGAAAAATAGCTTTCTTCACATTCATAGCATAACGTGCCATAACCATGATCTGAATAAAACTGATTTGAAGGTGAAAAGTTGCTTGATTCTTAACTCTGTCTGTGTGGCTCACTGTTTACGTGTCTGCACCTTCAGCTCTCAGGATTCACTGCACAACACCTGGCTCAGGTTATGGTTTGCAAGCTGTCCAGCAACATGACTGACTCTAGGGAGACCTGGAAGCTGCTCCTCACCAAAACCTCTGCAGTTCTGGATGAAGCTCTCATCATGGTTGCCCACGTGGTCTCCAACATGGTAATGGGGTCATTTTGTGATAAGCTAAAAATTGTTAGACAGTTAAAGTGTTTTCATTAATTTTCCAAATTATAAAAAAAAGAAAATTGCAAATAAAATTGTTTCTTGCTTATCATTATCCCTAACAGTCTCTGCCAGTGATGGGTCCGTCTGTCACTCCTGTCCTGGATGTGCTTGGGGAGCTCCGTGTGGACTTGCTCAGTGACATGCTGTGGAAAGACATCAGTTTCATCTCCACACTGTTTGGTGAAGGCCTGCGGCCATTCTTACCCTCCGCCTCAGGAAGCCTTCTGCAGTGTGTCAGCGGCAAGAACCTCACATGTCAAACCTTCCAGCACATGTATGTGAAGTATTGACACACATGATATGATATGATATGATACATTACAGTGTGGGACACTATGGCATGATATCTCGTGAAATATTGTGAGACAGTCTGATATAATGCAGTCTGACATTATGCAATTTCATATTATATTATATGATGCTTGAATTGATATGATATTGTACCATATCAACGTTGGAGTGGGCCAATTAAATCAATGGAACTTTTTGCAACACTCTGAGGAGCCGTATAATAATATATTATACGATACTTAACTATATGATATGATAGAATGTGATATGTTCGTAAAACGATACTATGCGATACGATACAATGTGATACGATACGATACGATACGATACGATACGATACGATACGATACGATACGATACGATACGATACGATACGATACGATACGATACGATACGATACGATACGATACGATACGATACGATACAACACAATGTGATTTGATAGTAAAAGATACAATACAATGCTGTATGGTACGATATGATACAATACAGCACTACTAGAGTGGCAAATTATATAATTTCTTATTCATGTGCCTTCCCCAGTGTGAGTGAGTTCAGTCATCAGTTTGATCACATGAGAGAGGAGCAGGCAGAGGAGGTCCTCAGATTCTTCATCCTGCCCTTCTTGTCCAAGAACTCATCAGGTGGGAATGAAGTCAGGAATTCCTGAAAAAAACTAAAAACATTCATTTATTGTTGATTTAACAGCTACATATCTGCATATATTCATTTACATTATTTTGTACATAGGACAATATATAAAATATATGCTATAAATATACCCCTTATTAATATTTGGATGTTTTGTATTGTCACAGACTCTGGATGCATCTCCAACAACAGCATGGCATGGCTTCTCAACAACTTTGGGAGATTCTCCGTCCTCGTCCCACTCAGAAGTCTATTTGATCTCAATAAGCACTTTGATCCAGTATGTGTGTTTCTGTTATGCAATCTCTACTTTCAGAGCATGCAGAATTTGATTCTCTTCTAGTGCATAGTACATGCATCTTGCCATGGTCTTAATTGTAATAATTTGAAATACTTTTCTCTTTTTTTTTTCTCTTATCTCTCTTCTTCTCTCTCTCTCTCTCTCTCTCTCTCTCTCTCTCTCTCTCTCTCTCTCTCTCCCTCTGGCAGCTGGCAGTATTGGATCTTCTCAGTCCTAATCAGACGGCTGAGTTGATGGTTCTGCCTCTCCCTCATCCCCAAGGCAAGGATGAGGTCATCAACAGAGTGCTGGATCACCTGCTGGAGTCGCCAGTGGAGCGGAACCTTCCAGAAGTTCTGTTTCACGTCATCTTGCTCTCCAGAGAGGTAAAAGACTTTCATGACCAAAATTAGGCAAACTGACATAGCCTGGTCCTTTTATGAACTCTGCATTATATGTTTAGCTGAATGCATTCATATGATCACATAAGTGTGTTAGAGTTTGATAGTGTACTCACCAAGTTAAACTAATGTATACGTGAACAGAATCACAAGCTTTGGTCAGACTTCTTTTATTATCTTCACTAACGACACATCTCTCCCTCTATCTTTCTCTTGCTTTCTCTCTCTCTCTCTCTCTCTCTCTTTTCTTTGTCTGTTTCATAGCTTGAACTACCTTGTGAGTTCTATCAAGCAATGTAAGTAAATTCAATATTCAAAATGAATTCGAAAAAACATGCATGTAGCTGTTACGGAATTTACTCGGTCAATTTTTGTCAATTAGTACAAAGATTTAAGCTTTACGTTTTTCGTTGTTAAAAACTATTTGGTATCGTCATAATCAGAATATCAAATGTGAATTTTTTTATGTAATAGATGCATTTACTTTATCATTATCTTCTGATATATTGTCACCTCACCCCAAATTATATGCTGACATAGTTTTTTTATTGTTTCTTTGTGTTTTTTCTTGTCCTCTGATTTGTGTTGTATAGAATCCCGAGGCTAAGAGAATCGTTGACGTCAGTACCAGGAGATCTGGAGCCAATCATCAATGGAGCTGTGTTACGACTACTCCAACTTACTCCAATAGGTCTGTCCCTGACACACACACACACACACACACACACACACACACACACACACACACATTTTTCTTTCTTTCTTTCTTTTTTCTGTCTTTGTGGTAAGACTTTTCTAATTAATTACATTTTTTATGTAGAATTAAAGGACATTTCGTAATCTTGCTTAAGAAAAGCGGTTTGATTCCCTCAAAATGTTTCTTAAATGTTCATGTTTGTTCATGTTATTGTTTTTCTCTGTCTGGAGCAGATTGTGAAGTGCTGCCTCCAATACCTCCTTCAACTCAGGTGAGATTTCAGTGCTGTAAGAACGTTATTGGCTTTTAAGATCAACATTTATGTGAAAAACGTTTAGTGTACATTTAAAATATGTTTGTGTGTCTGACCATTTGCCTGTTGTTTTATTTCATGTTTAGTGTCCTACAACACCAGTCAATGGTAGGTTTCCTTTTGTACAAAAGGATACGACTCGATTCTTGAGAATTCCCATGTTATATCTTTTGCCGTACTAGAGTACCCTTTCCTTAAGTAATGTCTCTTCTGTCTTCCACAGAGAGCAGAATTTGTGAAGGGGTCAACACGTAAGTTCAATTCATGTCACAAGTCCAGAAATAGTGACCTTTCACAAAGACACACTGACAGAATAGACACTTTGTAGCAGTCGGGGACCGATGTCATTATAAGAAATTATCCAGTAATTTTCAATCTGAAATGTAATTGTTTGTATTTTAATGAGAGGGAACAATAATGCAAACTTCAGGTGTGTTTTCTTACTCCCATGATGGTGGAAACATGTAGATTTAGTTCATATCACATCACATTAATATTGATAGTTTTTGGTCCAAAAACCAAAGTATGCAAGTATACACAAGCCTGGGGGTTTCACAAGGTTCAATTAGAGATTCCTTACATCAGACTGAATGTGTACTTACTTAAGTAAAAACAAGTCTGCTCACTACAGCATGAATGGTGAGAAGGCCCTAATTGCAGTTGCCCCTGTTATGAAGAGCACATTGGCATTCCATGCATTCTTTTACAAGTTGGTTGTTATTAGCTGATTAGCTTTTTACATTTCATACGCCCAATTTGACCGTGTTTTCATCTACGGTCAGCCATTTCATACACCCAATTTGACCATGTTTTCATCTACGGCTAAGGCTAGGGCTACGGGCTAGGGCTAGGGTTAGCCATTTCTAACATCCAATTTTCTCATGTTTTCATCTTGACAGCAATGCCCTGCAGTCGTATCTGGTAACTGGAGTTGGAGACCCCTGTGACATCAGTCTGGAGCAGTATGCCTGTGCACAGGTGAGACGAGGCAAAGGTTTCCATAGTTACTCTGATGAGAGTAAAAATAGCTTTCTTCACATTCATAGCATAACGTGCCATAACCATCATTTCGATAAGAATGTTTTAGAGCAAAACTGCTTTGAAAGTGAAAAGTAGTTTGATTCTTAACTCTGTCTGTGCGGCTCACTGTTTACGTGTCTGCACCTCCAGCTCTCAGGATTCACTGCACAACACCTGGCTCAGGTAATGGTGTGCAAGCTGTCCAGCAACATGACTGACTCTAGGGAGACCTGGAAGCTGCTCCTCACCAAAACCTCTGCAGTTCTGGATGAAGCTCTCATCATGGTTGCCCACGTGGTCTCCAACATGGTAATGAGGTCATTTTGTGACGAATGAAACATTGTTAGAGAATTTAAATGTTTTCATTTATTTTTAAAAATATTTTGCAAATAATAACTGTTTCTTGCTTCTCATTATCCCTCCTAACAGTCTCTGACAGTGATGAGTCCGCCTGTAACTCCTGTTCTCGATGTGCTTGGGGAGCTCCGTGTGGACTTGATCAGTGACATGCTGTGGAAAGACATCAGTTTCATCTCCACACTGTTTGGTGAAGGCCTGCGGCCATTCTTACCCTCCGCCTCAGGAAGCCTTCTGCAGTGTGTCAGCGGCAAGAACCTCACATGCCAAACCTTCCAGCACATGTATGTAAAGTATTGACACACATGATATGATATGATATGATACATTACAGTGTGGGACACTATGGCATGATATCTCGTGAAATATTGTGAGACAGTCTGATATAATGCAGTCTGACATTATGCAATTTCATATTATATGATATGATGCTTGAATTGATATGATATTGTACCATATCAACGTTGGAGTGGGCCATTCAAATCAATGGAACTTTTTGCAACACTCTGAGGAGCCGTATAATAATATATTATACGATACTTAACTATATGATATGATAGAATGTGATATGTTCGTAAAACGATACTATGCGATACGATACAATGTGATACGATACGATACGATACGATACGATACGATACGATACGATACGATACGATACGATACGATACGATACAATACGAAACAATGTGATTTGATAGTAAAAGATACAATACAATGCTGTATGGTACGATATGATACAATACAGCACTACTAGAGTGGCAAATTATATAATTTCTTATTCATGTGCCTTCCCCAGTGTGAGTGAGTTCAGTCATCAGTTTGATCACATGAGAGAGGAGCAGGCAGAGGAGGTCCTCAGATTCTTCATCCTGCCCTTCTTGTCCAAGAACTCATCAGGTGGGAATAAAGTCAGGAATTCCTGAAAAAAACTAAAAACATTCATTTATTGTTGATTTAACAGCTACATATCTACATATATTCATTTACATAATTTTGTACATAGGACAATATATACAATATATGCTATAAATATACCCCTTATTAATATTTGGATGTTTTGTATTGTCACAGACTCTGGATGCATCTCCAACAACAGCATGGCATGGCTTCTCGACAACTTTGGGAGATTCTCCGTCCTCGTCCCACTCAGAAGTCTATTTGATCTCAATAAGCACTTTGATCCAGTATGTGTGTTTCTCTTATGCAATCTCTACTTTCAGAGCATGCAGAATTTGATTCTCTTCTAGTGCATAGTACATGCATCTTGCCATGGTCTTAATTGTAATAATTTGAAATACTTTTCTCTTTTTTTTTTCTCTTATCTCTCTTCTTCTCTCTCTCTCTCTCTCTCTCTCCCTCTCTCTCTCCCCTACCCCTCTCTCTCTCTGGCAGCTGGCAGTATTGGATCTTCTCAGTTCTAATCAGACGGCTGAGTTGATGGTTTTGCCTCTCCCTCATCCCCAAGGCAAAGATGAGGTCATCAACAGAGTGCTGGATCACCTGCTGGAGTCACCAGTGGAGCGGAACCTTCCAGAAGTTCTGTTTCACGTCATCTTGCTCTCCAGAGAGGTAAAAGACTTTCATGACCAAAATTAGGCAAACTGTCATAGCCTGGTCCTTTTATGAACTCTGCATTATATGTTTATCTGAATGCATTCATATGATCACATAAGTGTGTTAAAGTTTGATAATGTACTCACCAAGTTAAACTAATGGGTACCACTTTACAATAAGACTCCGTTATATATGGTTTATAAATGGTTTATAAATGGTTTATAAATAAGTTATTAATTAGGTTGTAAACCCTTTGTAAGTCATTAATAAGCTCTTATAAATTAGTTATAAAGACAGTTTTTATACGTCGATGCGGGCTCACTATTTGGGAAGATTCCCATCTTGGCAACCCACTGTCTATCCCTTAACTTGCTCTACTAGCCTAATTGCCCACTTCCTTCCATTCTTGTATCTGTTACTAGAGATTAAACTTATGTCCTAAAATTATGTTCTAAAATTTCCCTCTGGATTAATAAAGTATCCATCCACCCAAGATCAAGTTACTGCTTACTACTCATTACACAACAAATCACCCTTTATTAATCAGTTACAAACATTTATAAGTGGCAAAATTGAGCCTTATTGTAAATAATAAATGGGGTTTAATCTCTAGTAACAGATAGAAGAATGGTAGGGAGTGTGCAAATGGGCTAGTAGAGCAAGTTAAGGAATAGACAGTGGGTTGCCAAGATGGGGATCTTCCCAAATAGTGATCCCGCATCGATGTATAAAAACTGTGTTTATGACTCATTTATAAGGGCTTATTAATGACTTACAAAGGGTTTACAATCTAATTAATAACCTATTTATTAACCATTTATAAACCATTAATAATGGAGTATTATTGTAAAGTGGTACCAACTAAGGTATACGTGAACAGAATCACAAGCTTGGTCAGACTCCTTTTATTATCTTCACTAACGACACATCTCTCCCTCTATCTTTCTCTTGCTTTCTCTCTCTCTCTCTCTCTCTCTCTCTCTCTTTTCTTTGTCTGTTTCATAGCTTGAACTACCTTGTGAGTTCTATCAAGCAATGTAAGTAAATTCAATATTCAAAATGAATTCGAAAAAACATGCATGTATCCGTTACGGAATTTACTCGGTACATTTTTGTCAATTAGTACAAAGATTTAAGCTTTACATTTTTCGTTGTTAAAAACAATTTGGTATTGTCATAATCAGAATATCAAATGTGAATTTTTTTATGTAATAGATGCATTTACTTTATCATTATCTTCTGATATATTGTCACTTCACCCCAAATGATATGCTGACATTGTTTTTTTTATTGTTTCTTTGTGTTTTTTCTTATCCTCTGATTTGTGTTGTATAGAATCCCTAGGCTAAGAGAATCGCTGACGTCAGTACCAGGAGATATGGAGCCAATCATCAATGGAGCTGTGTTATTACTACTCCAACTTACTCCAATAGGTCTGTCCCTGACACACACACACACACACACACACACACACACACACACACACACACACACACACACACACACACACACACACACACACACACACACACACACACACACACACACACACAAATTTTTCTTTCTTTCTTTCTTTCTCTCCGTCTTTGTGGTAAGACATTTCTAATGAATTTAATTTTTCATGTAGAATTAAAGGACATTTCGTAATCTTGCATACGAAAAGCAGTTTGATTTCCTCAAAATGTTTCTTAAATGTTTATGTTTGTTCATGTTATTGTTTTCCTCTGTCTGGAGCAGATTGTGAAGTGCTGCCTCCAATACTTCCTTCAACTCAGGTGAGATTTCAGTGCTGTAAGAACGTTATTGGCTTTTAAGATCAACATGTATGTTTAAAACATTTAGTGTACATTTAAAATATGTTTGTGTGTCTGACCATTTGCCTGTTGTTTTATTTCATGTTTAGTGTCCTACAACACCAGTCAATGGTAGGTGTTTTTTGTACAAAAGGATACGACTCGATTCTTGAGAATTCCCATGCTATGTATATCTTTTGCCGTACTAGAGTTCCCTTTCCCTAAGTAATGTCTCTTCTATTCTATTTTAAAAAACAAGTTAGGAAGTATTTGGGAAAGATCTGATTAGATAACTGGTTTCTAATTTAGGTAGGCATGCAGGGTGTGTGTTTAATGTTCATCTGTTATAATGTGTGAGATTTTTTTCTTTTTTCTTGATGCTTCTTTGTTTTTGTTTTAATCTACATAGTTTTCTATTTTAATTGATGTTGTATTTGTTTCATGTTTTATGGAATGATTTCTTATTTAAGAAGGACCCCAGGAAGAATAGCGGGGGTGTCTGCCCCAGCTAATGGGGATCCAATAAATAAATAAAATAAATAAAATAAAATTCTATCTTTCACAGAGAGCATAATTTGTGAAGGTGTCAACAGGTAAGTTCGATTCATGTCACAAGTCCATAAATAGTGACCTGTCAAAAAGACTCTCTGACAGAATAGACACTTTGTAGCAGCCGGGGACAGATGTCATTATAAGAAATGATCCAGTATTTTCAATCTGAAATGTAAATTTCGTATTTTAATGAGAGGGAACAATGATGCAAACTTCAGTTGTGTTTTCTTACTCTCACTGGTGGAAACAGGTAGATTAAATTCACATCACATGTTTTTCGCATGTGACAATCTGAAATACAGTAATTCAAAAACCAATGTATGCAAGTATACACAAGCCAGGAGCTTTCACAAGGTTCAATTAGAGATGTGTTTAATCAGACTGAATGTGTACTTACTTAAGTAAAAACAAGTCTGCTCACTACAGCATTAATGGTGAGAGAACCTAATATCAGTTGCCCCTGTTATGAAGAGCTCATAGGCATTCGATACATTCTTTTTCAAGTGGGTTGTTGATGTCTAGCTATTCACATTTCTTACACCCAATATGACCATGTTTCCATCTACGGCTAAGGCTAGGGCTAGGGCTTGCCATTTCTTACACCCAATTTTCTCATGTTTTCATCTTGACAGCAATGCCCTGCAGTCGTATCTGGTAACTGGAGTTGGAGACCCCTGTGACATCAGTCTGGAGCAGTATGCCTGTGCACAGGTGAGACGAGGCAAAGGTTTCCATAGTTACTCTGATGAGAGTAAAAATAGCTTTCTTCACATTCATAGTATAACGTGCCATAAACCATCATTTCGATAAGAATGTCTTGGAGCAAAAACTGCTTTGAAAGTGAAAAGTAGTTAGATTCTTAACTCTGTGTGATTCACTGTTTACGTGTCTGCACCTCCAGCTCTCAGGATTCACTGCACAACACCTGGCTCAGGTAATGGTGTGCAAGCTGTCCAGCAACATGACTGACTCTAGGGAGACCTGGAAGCTGCTCCTCACCAAAACCTCTGCAGTTCTGGATGAAGCTCTCATCATGGTCGCCCACGTGGTCTCCAACATGGTAATGGGGTCATTTTGTGACGAATGAAACATTGTTAGAGAGTTTAAATGTTTTCATTTTTTTTTTTTATATATTTTGCAAATAATAACTGTTTCTTGCTTCTCATTACCCCTCCTAACAGTCTCTGCCAGTGATGGGTCCGTCTGTCACTCCTGTCCTGGATGTGCTTGGGGAGCTCCGTGTGGACTTGCTCAGTGACATGCTGTGGAAAGACATCAGTTTCATCTCCACACTGTTTGGTGAAGGCCTGCGGCCATTCTTACCCTCCGCCTCAGGAAGCCTTCTGCAGTGTGTCAGCGGCAAGAACCTCACATGTCAAACCTTCCAGCACATGTATGTGAAGTATTGGCACACATGACACAATGTTACATTACAAAGTGGGACAATATGGCATGATACCTTGTGATAAATTGGGATACAGTCTGATATTATGCAGTATGATATTATACGATAGGATGGATGCCATTATATGATGTGATATTGTATAATACAATATTATACATTCCAATATATTACAATCATATGACACGATATTTTGCGGTATGTCATGATGGTGATGATACAATATGATATGATGCTATACAAAACAAAACAATACAATACGTTTCAATGGTGCATGGCATGACATGAAACAATAAGACACTAGAAAATAGCCTATTGTATAATTTCCTTTTGTGTTGCATACTTATAATGCAATGTTCAATATGATGCAATAAAATATGACGCGGTACGATACAATAAGATTCAGTGCAATACAATATAACATATAATAGGACATGTGTGGGTTTAATGTAATTTTCCCCTGAGATGCGTGTTCTTGTGCCTTCCCCAGTGTGAGTGAGTTCAGTCATCAGTTTGATCACATGAGAGAGGAGCAGGCAGAGGAGGTCCTCAGATTCTTCATCCTGCCCTTCCTGTCCAGAAACTCATCAGGTGGGAATAAAGTCAGGAATTCCTAAAAAAAAAAAAAAGTTAATTCATTGTTGATTTTATAGGAATACATTTCTACATATTGTATATTAATTTACATTATGTTGTAAATAGGGCAATGTATCCAATGTATGATATAATATACCCAATATGTGGATGTTTTGTGCTCTCACAGACTCTGGATGCATCTCCAACAACAGCATGGCATGGCTTCTCAACAACTTTGGGAGATTCTCTGTCTTCGTCCCACTCAGAAGTCTATTTGATCTCAATAAGCACTTTGATGCAGTATGTGTGTTTTCTCTTATATACTGTAAATCATTACCTAGATTTGTATTCTCTTCAAGTGCATAAAGGTATCTAGCCATGGTCTTAATTGTAATAATTTGAAATACTTTTCTCTTTTTTTCTCTCTCTCTCTCTCTCTCTCTCTACATCTCTCTCTCTCTCTCCCCCCCCCCCCCCCCCCCCCCCCTCTCTCTCTCCCCCCCCCCCCTCTCTCTCCCTCTCCCTCTGGCAGCTGGCAGTATTGGATCTTCTCAGTCCTAATCAGACGGCTGAGTTGATGGTTCTGCCTCTCCCTCATCCCCAAGGCAAGGATGAGGTCATCAACAGAGTGCTGGATCACCTGCTGGAGTCACCAGTGGAGCGGAACCTTCCAGAAGTTCTGCATCACGTCATCGTCCTTTCCAGAGAGGTAAAAGACTTCCATGACCTAAATAATTTAGCTGAATGCATTCACATGATCACATCAGTGTGTTAGAGTTTGATAGTGTACTCACAAAGTTATACTGACGTATACCTGAACGGAATCACAAGCTTTGTTTAGATTCCTTTTATTATCTTCACTAATGACACATCTCTCTCTCTCTCTCTCTCTCTCTCTCTCTCTCCTCTCTCTCTCTCTCTCTCTCTCTATCTCTCTCTCGCTCTCTCTCTCTCTCTCGCTCTCTCTCTCTCTCTCTCTCTCTCTCTCTCTATCTCTCTCTCGCTCTCTCTCTCTCTCTCTCTCTCTCTCTCTCTCTCTCTCTCTATCTCTCTCTCGCACTCTCTCTCTCTCTCTCTCTCTCTCTCTCTCTGTCTCTCTCTCTTTTCTTTGTCTGTTTCATAGATCGAACCACCTTGTGAGTTCTACCAAGCAATGTAAGTGAAATCATCATAAGAATATCAAGTGTGAATTTTGTACAAAGATTTAAGCTTTAGAATTTTGTTGTTTAATGCGATTCGGTATCGTCATAATCAGAATATCAAATGACAATTTTGTATGTAATAGATGCATTTCGTTTATCATTATCTTCTGATATATTGTCTCCTCATCCCAAATTATATGCTGACATAGTTTTTTTATATCCTCTGATTTGTGATGTATAGAATCCCGAGGCTGAGGGAATCGTTGACGTCAGTAGCAGGAGATCTGGAACCCACCATCAGATCAGCTGTGGAAGAACTGCGCCAACTTACTCCAATAGGTCTGTCCTAACACAGACACACACACACACACACACAGACTTTCATTTCTTTCTTTCTTTCTTTCTTTTTTTCTGTCTTTGTGGAAAGACATTTCTACTTAACTGTATTATTCAATGTAGAATTAAAGGACATATGGTAATCTTGCATGAGAATAACGGTTTGATTTCCTCAAAATGTTTCTCAAATGTTCATGTTTGTTCATGTTATTGTTTTTCTCTGTCTGGAGTAGATTGTGAAGTCCTGCCTCCAATACCTCCTTCAACTGAGGTGAGATTTTATTTTTGTAAGAACGTTATTGGCTTTTAAGAGCCGCATTTATATGGAAAACGTTTAGTGTACATTTCAAATATGTGTGTATGTATGACCATTTGCCTGTTTTTTTTCATGTTTAGTGTCCTACAACACCAGGTGGTAATGGTAAGTTTCTGGATGATAAATCCAACACACATGAACATTTTCCAGTGTGTAAGACAAACGGTAATTTCTCCTCCTTCCTCCTAAGATTTGGTTCAATTCACAGGCTGCTATTGTGGGTACAACCCCAATCTGTTCTTTTTTATCTGTGATTTAAACCTTGGTGGCGCGATTCAATTTGTCCAAAGGCAGAAGGTTCTTCTCATATGTGTCATGCAAGATGGTTTTCCCATTGTGTCTCAGATTTTGATTACGGGTACGGTTCTGTCCCCTTCAACCACTTGAGACCTTGTTTTGAAATTGTGTGTTGGTGACACGAATAGCATTCAACTTGCTCCAAAAGGGTATTCACTTACTTTGAAAAAAAATATGAATCTGGTGTGGTGATCAATCAGTGTATGAAAGAGTGACTGAAAAATGGCAGTGTGTGAGTATTTATCAAGCTTACATTTCATCGGTTTCAGTGAAAAGGTTTTTTGTTACGGGTCACTTGAACCGTGTTTGTTTACGTGTGATGATAAGATCTTATTTAATTCACAGGTTGTCATTGTGGATACACCAAAATCTGTTATTTTCTTTGTTTAAACGTTATTTTGTATTTGTCATTCCAACCTCGCTTGTTTGCTTGTGAAGATGACGTGTGACTCAATCTGTCCAAAGGCAGAAGGTTCTTCTCATATGTGTCATGCAAGATGGTTTCCCCATTGTGTCTCAGGTTTTGATTACGGGTACGGTCTCTTTCAACCACTTGAGACCTTGTTTTGAAAAAGGTGGTGACACGAATAGCATTCAATTCTCTACAATCTGGTATTCAGCTACTTGAGGGGAAAAAAAACACTCTGTTATGGTGATCAATAAGTATCAGGGACTGAGGGAGAAGGCGACAGAAAAGTGCTAATTTGGAAATAAGGAACACATGTCCAGGGTATATGGTTATACTAACAAAATGTTTCAGTGTTTTCACTGTCTTGGCTCTCAACAGAGACAGCGTGCCTTGTCACTCTGCTGGTACTTGCACGTTTACAGGAATTACGGCCATTGTCAAACCGTTGTTTTGAAATTGGTGCCGGTGACATGAACAGCATTTGATTCTCTAACTGAACTTACAGGAGTTACGGGATTTGGCAGGTAATCCAAATGTTTTGAGAAATGAGAAATGAGAAATGCGCATACCCTTCTTTTTGGTAAATTCTTAGATTGTTTCAGGAATTGTGGCAGGCATTACAGCTTGCCAGTGAACTGTGACTGTGAGAAATGGACAGGTACAAAATGAAAAGGTAACTGAGGGAAGATGGGGGTTAAGAGCAACCCCAACAAGAGCAACAGCACTTAATGAGAGAGTGACAGAGAGAGAGAGAGAGAGAGAGAGAGAGAGTGTAAGAGTGTGTATGTGTGTGAGAGAGAGAGAGAGAGAAAGAGAGAGTGAGAGAGAGAGAAAGTGTGAGTGTGCGAGAGAGTGTGTGTGCGAAGGTGAGGGCAGTCTGATGATGTGCCGTCACTCCAGGTGAGTTTGTGCTCTGACTGCCATGCCATCGAGCCTGGCTCTTTGGTGTTGCGGTAAGAGTGCATGTTTGGCACCCTGTAGACCCGGGTCAAGGCCGGGTGGGCTGACTACGCTCTCCTCATTGTGTGTGAGAGAGAGAGAGAGAGAGTTTGATGTGTGTGTGAGAGAAAGAGTGTGTGTGTGTGAGAGAGAGTGGAGTGTGTGTGTGTGTGTGTGTGAGAGAGAGTGTGTGTGTGTGTGTGTGTGAGAGAGAGATAGGGAGTGTGTGTATGTGTGTAAGAGAGAGAGTTTGTGTGTGTGTGTGTGTGTGTGTGTGTGTGTGTGTGTGTGTGTGTGTGAGAGAGAGAGAGAGAGAGAGAGAGAGAGAGAGAGAGTATGTGTGTGTGTGTGTGTGTGTGTGTGTGTTTGAGAGAGAGACAGAGAGAGAGAGAGAGAGAATGTATGTGTGTGTGATGGGGTGGGGGGCTTCAGGTACAGTAATGTCACTGCCCTCACTCAAACACATTTCAAACGTTCAAAATTTTCATTCTTCTTCTTTTTTTTCTTCCCTGCCAGGGACAGATTGTCCAGTGCCTACGTCAGCTCAGGTGAGGTCATAAGCCTTGAAGAATAACATTCATACACACGAGTCAGGTCTATATTTGACTTTAACCTCTGACCTTTGTGTACGTGATTCTGACTTTTCGTTTTGTTGTTTTATCTCATGTGTAGTGTCCTACAACACCAGTCAATGGTAAGTGCAACCAAACCAATGGATAGAGTTAGCCGCTCCAACTAACTGGAGCATTGAAATGTTTCTTCCAGTGTCATACTAATTTTCTTTTTATTAATCTTTCTCTTTTTTTTACCCCCATAGAAAGCAGAATCTGTGATGGTCGAAACAGGTAGATTTAAGTCATATCACAAGTCAAGTCCAATTGAAAATAAAATGGAAAAAATAGGGCGGACAGAATCGAAATGTAGGAGTTCTAGAGTGCAGGACATCGTACCGTAGTTCTACATTTTAAAATGCTGTTTGGAAGAAGGGGGAGAATCGTGTCTTTCAGTCTTAGACTCTTAAACCCATAAACATGACCATGTTTTAATCTTGACAGCACTGGCCTGCAGTCGTATCTGGCAGGTGGTCTGGTTCCCTGTAACATCAGTCTGGAGCAGTATGCCTGTGCACAGGTGGGATGAGTTCTGCTATGCATAAAGACAAAACTTTGGTCGTATTAATATGTTAGCATAGAGTCAAATAAGAAGTATCTTGCTGCTTTGAAAGTTAAAAGTTGTTTGATTCTTAACTCTGTCTGTGTGGCTGACTGTTTATGTGTCTCCACCCACAGCTCTCGGGATTCACTGCACAAAATCTCACTCACCTCCTGCTGTGCAAGCTGTCCAGCAACATGACTTACTCTAGGGAGACCTGGAAGTTGCTCCTCACCAAAACCTCTGCAGTTCTGGATGAAGCTCTCATCATGTTCTCCCACGTGGTCTTCAACCGGTCTCTTCCCATCTTCAGACCCTCCGCATCTGTCGTCTTGGATGTCCTTGGTGAGATTCGGCTGGACAGGTTCGATCCCGAGCACTGGAGGGACTTCGACTTTATTTCCACTCTGTTCGGTGACAGCCTGCGGCCGTTCTTGCCCTTTGCCTCTGGGAGTCTCCTGCACTGTGTCAGCAGCAAGAACCTCACATGCAGGACGTATCAACACATGTAGGTTACCGTACTTCTATTGTTCTCTTTTAGCATAGCCTCATGAGCGATAACCACAAAAAAATTGTCAGTGTATGTAATTCTATATCAACTAGAGTGTACATTGTTGAGCTGTTTTCAAAATACCAGTAACACTGACTAACAAACTAACACGATTACTAACACTTACTAACAAACTAACTATCACTTTGCTAACAATAACTTACTAACACAATCACTAACCCTAACTTATTAACACGATCATCAACGCTCACTTACATACTAATACGATCACTAAGTAACGAACCAACACTTACTAGCCAACACAATCACCAAAACTAACTAACTAATACGATCACTAACTAACAAACCAACACTAACATGATCACGATCACCGACACTAACATGATCACCATCACCATCACTAACATGATCACCATCACCATCACAGACACTTACATGATCACTATCACATCACCGACACTAACATGATCACCATCACCATCACCATCACCATCACCATCACCATCACCATCACCATCACCATCACCATCACCATCACCATCACCATCACCATCACCATCACCATCATCACCATCACCATCACCATAGCTAACACTAACATGATCCCTATCTCCATCACCATCACTAACATGATCACCATCACCATCACTAACATCATCACCATCACCAACACTAACATGATCCCTATCACCATCACCATCACTAACATGATCACCATCACCATCACTAACATCATCACCATCACCGACACTTACATGATCTCCATCACCATCACCATCACCATCACCAACACCAACACCAACAGTAACTAACAAACATGATCACGATCACCAACACTAACATGATCACTTTCACCATCATCAACACCAACACCAACACCAACACCAATGCAAACGCCAACACCAACACCATCACCATCACCAACAGTAACTAACTAACATGATCACGATCACCATCACCAACACCAACAGTAACTAACTAACATGATCACCATCACCATCACCAACACCAACAGTAACTAACTAACATGATCACGATCACCAACACCAACACCAACAGTAACTAACTAACATGATCACGATCACCAACACCAACAGTAACTAACTAACATGATCACGATCACCAACACTAACATGATCACAATCACCAACACTTACATGATTACTATCACCATCACCAACACCAACACCAACACTAACTTACTAACATGATCACTTACACTAACAAACTAACCCTAACTAACTAAAATGATCACGAAGCGTATGCTGTGCTTGACACGACATGGGAGCAGATTTATTTTGTATTTGTTTGTTTGCTTCTCCATTTGTTTATGGGCTGTGTATGTCTTTGTTATCCATTTTCTAACATCTCAGAGTACAAGAGTTCAGCCTCCAGTTTGACCATATGGATGATATGCAGAGGGGCACCGTGCTCCGATTCTTCATCTTCCCCTTCTTGAACAGAACACAGTCAGGTACGAAATAACCTGCATATCCTAACTGTGTTAATTATCGGACGGCATGTGTTATCGGCAAACGTTTGCGTTTTTATGTTAATCCATTATTAGACTGAGCATATCGATTGTTAATCCATTATTAAACTTTGCATTTGTATTTATTTACAGAATGGCAGATGTTTGACACTGTCCGATAACTGAGACATCTACGCTATGTTTTTTTTGGTTTTATTTTCTATAAGTGGTTTTTTTGTTATTGGAATTAGAGACTTTGTAAATGGACTGCATTTATATGGCGCTTTTCTACTCATAGAGCACTCAAAGTGCTTTACAGATTTATGCCTCAGACAACTACCCATTCACACAGATGACAGAGGCTACTATCTAAGGTGCCAACTTGCACTTAGTGAGGAGGAGTCTGATCTGACCCTTCGACTGCTGAACGACTTCTCCTCTACCTCCTGAACCACTATAGTAGAGTTGTGTATGTTGTAACGCTTTGTTGACGGACCTGTCTGTTTCTCTTCAGAGGGCGGGTGCAACACTAATAACAGCGCTGATTGGCTCATGAACAGCTTCGGAGCGTTCTCAGCCGTGCCGAGCCTCGGGGAGCTTGTTGTGGCCAATCCACACTTTTCTCCGGTATGCTGTTTTTGTTTGCGCTCCTGAAAAGCCCTACAGTACAGAATACTGTGTGAATAGTTATTGAATCAGATACAGAGTTAGCACAAAATGCAGAGTATTCAATTAGATCATATTGGATCAATTGGATTATAAAGCTGTTGGTTCGAGCCTTTTTGAGAGCTTACAAACTTTACTGTTATATTTTGTACTTATTTGATTTCTGTTTGTGTTCACTGAGGGTCTTTAGTTATTTGATAATCTTATAATATACGAACGCAAATAATAACACAGTGAGGTATGGCTCTGACTGTTTGATCTATTGTGACCGGCTTTACTAAACAGTGAGATTGCTGACTGTCGCTAACTCAGGGCCACTGGCTCTGCTTCTTCTCCTTGTTATCTGCAGAGACACGGTTGCTAAGTGATATTTTTTTTAAGTGAAAACGTTCACTGGCTTTTCCTGGTTTCTCTAAACACGTCTATCCCATAATTCCCCCTCTGCCCAGCTGGCCGCACTGGCCCTCCTCTCCCCTCGACAGACCGCCGAGCTGATGGCCGCGCCCCCACGCATTCTTCCGGACGCGGAGGAGGTCATCATCAACCGCGTGTTCGACCACCTGCTGGAAGCTCCGGATGAGAGGGGATTCCCAGCAGTCCTTCACCAACTCGTCCTGCTCTCACAAGAGGTAAATCAGGGGTTATTATTCTCTCTATCAGTGCAGTCATTACTGTACATTTATGAAGAAGCAGATGATGGCGTATGTGGGCTGTAGTTGTAGCTCAGCTTCCTGTTTTTTCAACCTGTTAAAAGAGTACTAATAAATTATTATATTACAAGTTTATTAGAATATGATGAAGCACTTTCTTGTCAGGGGGTGTTCTAGTTGTTTCCGTCAATGCAGTTACAATACAGATGAGGAAGGGAAGCGTTGTGTTGTAGTTGGAATGAGGCAAATTTCTGAGATTTTACAAGAACATGTTATATACAAATGTTTTATATAAAAGTGTATTATGATATGATAACACGCTTTCTTTTTTGTTAATGTCATGGGCCTCGTTTCCCGAACGCGCACTTAGCCTAAAAAGGACCTGAAATCGTTCGTAAGAAGAATCCTACGTTGCAGACCGGTTTCCCGACGCGGCACTTAGCTTAAGTTTATCTTTCGTTGAGAAGAATTCTACGTGTGATCAGGACCAGTAGTAACTTCACACTTAGCGATGCAATCCAGTAGTAACTTCACACTTAGCGATGCAATCCACCAGGGGCGTCGTTCGGCCTATTATAGAAGAAATCCAAACGATGTTTCTGTGTATAGAACATCATGAGAATGTCATTGTTTCACCTGCCTATTCCCATCAAAATAGAAATAAAGAATATTGAGTATTTGAAAATAAAGATTAGGCTATACAAAACTAGTGCAGTGCCCGTAGGAATTATGAATTCTGTAGTGTTAGCAGACGTAGAGCTGTTAGTAGTGTAATGGCAAGACATATTTGCACTCCACATAGGTACAGGTTACACTGAAGTATTATTGTGATGCATGTTTCCTTTTCATTAAGAAATGTGTTAATGGTAGCCTTTTTGGAGAGTTACCAACAAATAAAGTTTGAGATTATGTAGTGGATGCAGTTGAATATAGATGTCAACGTTGCTGTCTAAACTATAAACTAAATGTCATAAAGAAAGATATTATTTAAAATGAAGTTATGGTTGAAATAGGATCACTTCTTTATTGTAAGGGTAAGTGTAGGGTAACAATGGTCATGCAGTTGGACTCAAATGTAGGTTAATTTTATTGAATGTATGTAGCCTACTGTACTGTATGACTTCGATGATGCTAGCTTTGACAGCCCACTCTCAGACAGATCGTAATAAATGTCCTTACAATGGGAACACAGTTTAAATACTCTGCTGGAGATGGCGTTACTATCCCCGCCCCGAATTCAGTGCACAGTGCACGTTCGATGCACGCATAGGCTAGCTAATTTCACAGCAATTAGCGTAAACAGGTTAACGTGACGTAAACAGCTCCTAAGAGATACTTAAGAACTCGTGCATGTTGCGCTCGTGCACCTGACTTTAAGTTGATGTTCGGGAAACGCTCGTAAGTAGAAAGTGTTATTGAGTCTACGATGTCGCCAAAATCCACGTAGGCCGTTAAGATACATCGTTATCGGGAAACGAGGCCATGAACTTTCATGAGAGCAACCGATTAAGGTCAGAAGCAATCAATCAATCAATTGATCTGCTTTTCTATTATCCCCCCCCCCCCCCACACACACAGGTATTCCAGTACGGCTTATGTTGTATAATTATTCAATTAAAAGTGAGACACATTAATAATAAACACGTTTATTAATGTGTTCAATGTCCTTGTCCCTGTTTTATAGATCCAGATACCGTGTCCATCCTATCAAACAATGTAAGTATACTAAGAATTGGTTTCAGTTCATTTATTAAGCGATCCAATGGGGCTATTCTTTAGACTAGATGAACCCTTGTCGTTACCATGTATTATCGTTAACTGTTTCACAACATGTAAATCCATAGACACAACACGTTTGGAGAGAGGGGTCTGTGCTTCTTCTCCCACCAGAATTTACACTAAATTCACATGCAAGCAAATCACTCTCTTTAACTTTGAGTGGCGTGTGAAACCGTGCATCAGACTGACTCAGTAGACTAGCCAGTCACCTCTGTCCATATAAGAACAGTCAGTCCATTTAAGCCCTGACTGAATTGTTTACACACCCGAATCAACAGTCAATTATATGACCCTGCAAGCTGTTCTTTTCAGCAAAGTTAATTGGTGAACACGTGCTCACAAACTCTCAATTTTCAAGCCGCTGATGATGACAACAAAGTAATTGGCCATGGCTGGGGAAAATTGGTTTCTTCAGGTAGGCATTTTCCCAGATACTTAATACGACACATTTTCTCTCTCTCTCTCTTTCTATCTCTCTCTCTCTCTTACAGTTTCAGAAGGCTCTATCAAGCCCGGCCATCTTTGACACCTGAACTAGAAGCTGTTGTATTTGACATAAGCAGGAGGCTGATGCCCTCAGTACCACAAGGTAATGCAACTCAAAACAGTCACATCATATAGCTAACAAAGCTGTTATAAGTTACTATAGTCCAGAACATAGATGTTCTCCCTTAAGTTTGTTAGGATCAAGCAGAACTTAGTTCAAATGATTCATTTCAGACATTCTGTCCACTGACCTTGGTCCACTGTTTTTTGTTTTTGTTTGTTGTTTTTTCCTCAAACAGGTTGCCAGCTGCCTCTTCCAGCTTCAGTAAGTTTGGATTTTATCACCAAATAAGCATCTTGCCTTGAAATAACAGTGTGGTTGCTGCACTCATTCCTAATTTTATTCTACCAGCCATTTGTAGTGACTGGATTAACAATGACTGTCAAAAGATATTTGTTACTTTGTGGATTTTATAATCATTACAAGAAAATATTATTTTGAGTCACTTAATTAATGCTTATTTCCCCCTTATTTTAGTGTCCCTCCACCCATGTTAATGGTAAGTTTATTCTGCATTGCAGTTTCCCAGTTTTCCTTTGCTGTGAGATGAAACATTTCAGATTTTAGAACACGATACCTCATGAACAAAGCCAAGGATAGCTGCATTGCCGTTTGTTTGTTCATTTTTTAATTATTTCATTTATTAATTCATTTTTTTTAACTTTTACATTCTCACACTTCACAGAGACCAGAGTTTGTGCTGGCGTCAACAGGTTTGGACTCTTCTAGCCCTTCTTTCGATTCTACCTCTACCTTCTGCTATGGTGTATTTGGCTAACAGGGATAATGTTTATGGGTTAATTTTGTGTCATCAGTTCTTATTACTTTACACTCATCCAGTGTTCTCTCCCCACAGTCATCAGCTGATGTCACACTTGGCTTCTGGAAGCATTTCTTGCAACATCAGTCTGGAGACATTTGCCTGCGCGGAAGTGAGTGGTTGAGTCAATTGATACATTTCTTGATTGATTGATTGATTAATGGCTTGAGTGATTTATTGATTTAATGATTTATTGATTTATTGATTCATTTATTCATGCATTAATTAATTCATGCACTATATCATCAGTCAACTGATTAATTGGTTTGTTGGGTCAATGGTTTGCCGATTGATTGATAGATTCATTGATCGGTCGGTCGGTTGTTTGATTGATTGATTGATTGACTGATTGCAAATATGCTTATCACTTCAGCTCTCACAGCTCTCAGGATTCACTGCACAACATCTCACCCAACTCCTGCTGTGCAAGCTGTCCAGCAACATGACTGACTCTAGGGAGACCTGGAAGCTGCTCCTCACCAAAACCTCTGCAGTTCTGGATGAAGCTCTCATCATGGTCGCCCACGTGGTCTCCAACAAGGTGCGGCCCACACCACATCCACGTCTCTTAAGTCTAAAACATTTCTTTGCAAAACAAATCAAATATGTGTTATCCCTTGTGTGTATAAAGAATGTATCCTGATTTAACTTCCTGGCAACTGTTCACCGTGCCCTGATATTCTAATATTGTTGTTATTTCTGTTATGTTATTAAGTTCCCAGCTTTCTACCTTACTTAAAAGCTCAAACGGCCTTTCCTTTTCTTTTATTAGTCACTGGCAATTGGCGGCCCATCCATAACCAATATCCTGGACGTGCTCGGAGAGATCCGATTGGACAGGATTGCCTCAGGGGAATGGAGCAACATCGACTTCGTCTCAGCCGTGTTTGGTGACAGTCTGCGGCCATTCTTACCCTCCGCCTCAGGAAGCCTTCTGCAGTGTGTCAGTGGCAAGAACCTCACATGTCAAACCTTCCAGCACATGTATGTCTGATATTACATTATACAATGATGTAATGTAACTCATATTAACATTATACAATGATGTTATGTAAC
The DNA here is from genome assembly GCF_963457725.1 of Sprattus sprattus. Lineage (NCBI taxonomy): Eukaryota > Metazoa > Chordata > Actinopteri > Clupeiformes > Clupeidae > Sprattus > Sprattus sprattus. The sequence continues at coordinate 23,184,174 of NC_137920.1, forward strand.
TCATATTAACATTATACAATGATGTTATGTAACTCATATTAACATTATACAATAATGTTATGTAGCTCATATGTTACATTTGTATAAATGTTTCTCACTTATTGTGTAGATTACATAATTACATGTTTATACCTGTTTTATTAAACAAGCTAATGTAGCTTGTATCTTTAAAATTCTCATTCTTTTATTTATTTATTTATTTATTTATTTCTGTATGTCTTTTTTCATTTCGATTTTGTTTACAGAGTAGGAGAGTTCAGTCAGCAGTTTGACCACATCCCTGAGCCACACAAGGAGGGCTTTGTCGACTTCTTCATCAAAACGTTCCTGGCCAAAAACACCTCAGGTATTAGCACACTAGAACACCATTGCTCAAGGACTCCCAGCCTTACTTCAGGATAGCTGCTCACCAAAACCCAACCCACTAAAAACTACACACTGTACCTTTAACATAGTGTTATGAAATGGCATTGAAGTAATCCTCTGAATTTTGCTTGGTTTTCAGAATCAGCGTGCCGGTCTAATGACAGTGTTGGATGGCTTCTCAACAACTTTGGCCGATTCTCCGTCTTTGTGCCTCTCAAGGGTCTTCTCACACTTAATAACCTCTTCGATCCAGTAGGTTACCTACAGATATTGTTTTAAGTGCAGTGTTTGTTGTAGAGTGATTAAGAATATAAGTTGAATTGGACCTACTGTATATGAAAAGGGGTTTTATATCACTTGCTGTGATTTCTTTCTTATTCATTTCATTGCGTGGTATTCGCTTTGAATAATTTGTTTACATTCTTAATATGTTTCTTAATATTAATTGTTTACATTCTTAATATGTTTCTTAATATTAAGTTCCTTTCTTACTCAGTCAGTGACTGATAAAACAATATAATATTAGAAAGAATGTTTTTCTGTTCCAAATTACAGCATAGCTGTGACAGAGTTGATCACAAAGGGACTGACTTGTTATGTTTTTCCATTTTCCCACCCAAAGAAATGTCACCCTGTTCTCTATCTCCCCCCCTTCTCTCTCTCTCTCTCTCTTTCTCTCTCTCTCTCTCTCTCTCTCTCTCCCTCTCTCTCTCTCTCTCTTTCTCTCTCTCTCTGTCTTTCCTTCTTAATTTTAGGTGGCAGCCCTGGACTATCTCTCCCCCAGACAGTTGGCTGAGCTGGTTGTTCTTCCTGACCTTGCCAATGGAGATGAGGCCATCCACAAAGTGTTTAACACCTTGACGCAGCCTCCGCGCGCCACAGACCTCCCAGAGTTCCTCCACCATCTTGTGATACTCTCTGAAGAGGTAGTCTTCCTGTGATTGGCTGTGGTGATTATGGGCACATCACAGCCATGAGGGGATCCAACCCCACTCTAAAAAGAGTCATATTGCTTAAATATGTTATATTATATATATTTTATTATGTCTTATTTTACAATGTTGACATGAAAACAATGTAATTTCAGTAGTTTAAACTCAAATCTGACACTCGAATGCTGTGCACTGCAGCCTTCACTAGCGTGTCAATTGATAAATTAAGTGATTCATTAATGTATTGATTGATTAATAGCTTGAGAGTGATTAATGACTAATAGAGTAATTTATTAATAACTGAAAAGAATACGTGTAAATGGTGTTTACATAAGAAATTCCCACATTCTGGGTTTGCTCCCCTAGAAGCACATGACTGCCTTTATGGCGCGCACATCACAGACTTAAGTCAAGATTTATAGATGTATAGATTTACATTAATCTACATTTAAAAAGATCGACTTGACCTCATTTCTGTTTTTGTTTTATATCAAGGTGATGGTTCCATGTGACTCCTATAGAGCCATGTGAGTAAACAGCAGAGCTTGTGTCTTCCAGTTATCTTTGGCACAAACAGTTGGCAGAGATGTTTTAGTGCTAACACGTTTTTTTCACATCCTTTGTATTCTAAATATTTCTAAATGTTCCTTCCTCTACCTCTCATTATCTTTCCTCTACCTATCCTCATCTTTCCTCAAATGCTATCTCCTATAAATAGTACTTATCTCGCACTTACAGTAGTTACATTCCTGCACTATTCCTTATGTAAAATCATAGTTATTGTTACACTATTATTGCTCGTAGCTTGATTGTTTTCTCCTTTGTACGTCGCTTTGGATAAAAGCATCTCCCAAACTACTAAATGTAAATGTAATACCATTATCGTAGCAGTGCAGATCTTTCTACATAGTACCAGTATCTTATCAGTGCAGATATTACAAGTTGTCTCCCTCTCTTCCCTTGTCTGTCTCAGCTTTGGAAGGCTCTATCTAGCCTTGTCATCTGTTCCTGGTGAGACTGAGCCGCTGGTCTGGGCAGCCATACGCAAACTGATGCAGACCGCTCCAGCAGGTCAGTCCCCTTAAAACCTTAACATCATTGTGGGCGGGGTGGCGTGGTAGATAGAGACTCCGGTGACCTGGGTTTGATTCCTCATCGCTACAGGTTGTCTGTTCATCGCTTTGGATTAAAAGTGCCTGTTAAATACCAGTCCTTTACCTTTAGCTTTAGCTTTAATTGTTCTTGATGCAAATGCTCCATTTAATCTCCAGTGGGAATGAACTGAGATGTAGGATTGAACAATTAAATGTACAGTATATAGTTAGTATGACATTTCTTATATGATTTATGATTTGTTTTTAAATGTCTCATTTAAATGGCTCATAATGTTGACAAATGTATGAGTCACATGACATTTTTATTATTATTATTTTGAACAGATTGCATGCCTGAAACTGGAAGGGTAAGTGCGCACATAATTAATTACATTAATTTGAAAAAATATGAATGAATGAATTAATATTATTGTGTGCCTTTTGCTTGACATGGTTTCCCAAACCACTTTTTACAGTGTCCTGTGATCATGGTTAATGGTAAGTTTTGTGTTCAAGAGCTGTATTGGTATTACATTCATAAGCTATTATAAATCAATCCCATTGTTAATGAAATCCATATATTATGTACAACCTTTGCAGAGACCATGATGTGTGCCGGAGTGAACAGGTATGTTGTTTCCTGTCAAGTATATGCCCCCGTCTATTGATGTGTTGTTGCACTCTCCATAATCATGTTTACATTTATGAATTATACATTTCCAATTGTACATTATACATTTCCAATTCATAATATGCTTGAGAATTACGATTCGATTTCAATGGATTTGATTTACTCCACAGCTCTGAACTACAGCACCATCTAGAGGCTGGAGCAGGAATTGAAGTCCTCTGTGGCTTCAGTTTGGAGACGTTTGCCTGCACAGAAGTAAGGATAATAAGTTAATTCCCACATAGTTCATGAATCATACAAGTTTTGAACTTTTACTTCTGAAAACATCTGCATGTCTTTGAACTAGTGCTTACCCTCCCTCTGTAAAGATGCCAGGATTAACTGCGGAGTTTGTGTATAAACAAAACTTTGGTCATATTCATATGTTAGCATAGAGTCAAATCAGAAATATCTTGGAGGAGAAACTGCTTTGAAAGTGAACAGTTGTTTAATTCTTAAGTCTGTCTGTGTGTCTTAATTTGTACGTGTCTGCACCTCCAGCTGACAGAATTCACTGCACAACACCTGGCCCAACTGCTGGTGTGCAAGCTGTCCAGCAACATGACTGACTCTAGGGGGACCTGGAAGCTGCTCCTCACCAAAACCTCTGCAGTTCTGGATGAAGCTCTCATCATCTTCTCCCACATGGTCTCAAACAAGGTATGAATATCTTACACTTCCTCTAAGGGCCCATCAAAATTGAACTGACCCACACATGTTTGCGCATGGTATTAAATGGTTTTGAAGTTATCACATTGGCCTTAGTTTATGTGCAGTTGACTTTGTGTGTTGCCTGACATACATCCAAACATATATTGCATGAAACACAAAAATATATAAATTACATAAATCACATACAATTACACAAAACACATACATAAAAAACCTTCTTTGAGTTATGTTCTGGTTTTGTGTCCCTGCAGTCTCTGTCCATTAGCGGCCCCTCTGCGTCTGCGGCCCTGGATGCTCTCAGGGAGATACGGCTGGACAGGCTGACCCCTGATCAGTGGCAGCAGGCTAACTTCACCACAGCTCTGTTCAAGGAGAGCCTCGCGCCGCTCCTGCCCTCCGCCTCTCCAGACTTCCTGCACTGCATCGCCAAAGACCTCAGCTGTGGGACGTACCAGCACATGTATGTTGAATAAATAACCTTGAAATGAATGTGAGATGGGGGGCACTGTGGCACAACCAGTAGCCCCGACCACATTAGGGCTTGATGCCCATGGAGGTTCGATTCCGGCCTGATGTCATTTGATGTGATGTGATATGATGCCACATATTCTTATATGATATGCTACAATGTTTCACGTCACCTTATGTAATATCCCGTTGCATAACGTCACATTATGTAAAATCGCGTAACATAATGGCACATTATGTAATATTGCGTTACATAACGGCATGTTTGGTAACACCTTGCATCCATCATGTCATATTATGTAATATCACATAACGTGACATACTGTATCACAGTTACCTGTCGAAAATACCCATTCACCTATACTGTTTAGTTCCTTTTTAAGTGGTATTTTTAAGTGGTATCTTAAGTGGTATTTTAAGGGGTATTTTTAAGTCAATCAATCAATCAACTTCAATTTTATATAGCGCTTTTCTAGATACTCAAAGACGCTTTACAGATCAGTCCGGTCCAGTCCATTCATTCAGACAGTCATACCAGTGGTGGTAAGCTACGAGAGTAGCCACAGCTGCCCTGGGGCAGACTGACGGAAGCGTGGCAGCCAATCAGCGCCTACGGCCCCTCCGACCACCACCAACATTCATTCCAACATTCATACGATGTAATGTGATGTGATGCATGTCTTTATGATGGTGGGGGAAACCGGAGTATCCGGAGTAAACCCACGCAGTCACGGGGAGAACATGCAAACTCCGCACAGAAAGGACCTGGAAGGAACGGGATACAAACCCCACTTAAGTGGTGTTGCTCTTTCCCCAGGGTGACTGTGTTCAGCCATGGCTTTGATCTCATGGATGAGAGACGCAGAGAGACTGTTCTGACTGATTTCATCATGGTCTACCTGTCCAACACCTCAGGTATGCAATGACAGCCTGTCTTGTCCCATAGTCCCAGTGCTCTGATTAACCAAACAAGTACATCTATATACATGCAGTGTAAACATGACGATCCTCAAATCCACGTGTATCCACCAATATATTAAAGATAGGCATACATTTTAAACTGTCAATAAATCCTTTATAAACACTTTATAAACCCGTAATAAACACTCTATAAACCCTTTATAACCCCTTTATAAACCATAAAAACCCTTAATAAACCCTTTATTGTCTTGTTCTATTTTTCCCCAGCATGCTTCTCCAATGACAGTGTGGAATGGCTACAGAACAACCTTGGGCGATTCTCAGGCCTTCTGAGCCTTGGTGATCTGTTTCAACTCAACGCACAATTCCGTCCAGTATGTTCTGCATCTGTCTTATCTGATATCTTATATTTAACAGTGCTATCCTCAAATGGTAGTAAGGGTCTCAGTCGCACAAAATAGCCCAAATTAGTGTTAAAAACTGACTTTTTTTTCAGTTTGCAAGTTATAAAATTAGTGTTTAAAACCAAAAAATAAGTAGCCATGTATCTTGACGTTGTACATTTCAATCCATCATTTCTGTTTTCTGACGGTTTCCCTGTTTCCTTGTGTTCCCTTCCTAGCTGTCAGCACTGGAGTTCCTGTCTCCACGTCAGACGGCTGAGCTGATGGTCCGTCGCTTCCCTGGCCTCCCAGGGCAGGTCGAGGTCATCAACGTCGTCTTTGACCGTTTGACCTCAAATGGACAGAAGCTTGCGGAGGTCCTTCACCACCTTGTCGCACTCTCCAAACAGGTACAAGAGATTGAAGCGCCTTTTGGTCCCACTTTTCAAGTGTACCTAAGCAAGCCACACAAAATGATATGTAATGTGTGTCACGTAAGCGTGCAGCAAGACATTGCTAACATGAATGCTAAGCTTCTAAAGCTGACTATAAGTACATCTAGTAATGGCATGTGCTAATGTAAAAGGTACTTTGTGATTATTATGAAGTACCAAGAGCAAAACCCATAAAGAGGCATTGTATTAAGTGAGGTCAACTTCCTTTGAACAGACTGGAGTGTTGATTTTTATTAACTTTATGTACAAATTGTCGATTTCACGTAAACCAATTTTTCTGTCTCATTTTAGGTCATGATACCTTGCGACAGCTATGAAGCCCTGTAAGTGAAATTCAGAAACAAACTTTCAGAAAATGTCTTTTTAATTCAAATGTACCAAATGTACAGCAAGCAACCACGAAAACATTTCTAGTGCTGTACTTGAAGAGGACAAAAAGACTTTGCTGAAATGACAGAGAAGGGCTTTGTACAATGTACAATACTAAATGCTAGCAGTTAGCTATGTCAGTTTGCAATCGTCCACAGGAATATTGCTAGTACATGCTAACACTAGTACTGTACTTGGAGAGGACAAAAAGATGCTAGCGTGCTAACAGTAGTATTGTACCTAAAACAGAGCCCTTCTCTGTCAATTCAGCCTCAAGTCCTTTTGTCCTCTTCAAGTGGTGCTGGTAGAAGGTGAAACCTGTGATAAAAGTTGTCCATTTCACAAGTGAACTAATAAACAACTAGACAGCATTTTCTTCAGCATTTTGTGCACTAAGAAAATCGTTTGATACGCTTGACTATTTCCCTCCCTCCCTCCCTTCCCCAGCTTTGAGAGGCTTTATAAGGTCTTGCCCTACGAGCCTCGTGAGATCGAGCCTCTCATTTGGGCCACGATAGACGACCTGATGCAAACATCCCCCAGAGGTGAGGAGTTTTGACTTAATGGCTTTTGTGTGATAGGCGATCATTTGAACGACACCTGAAAGACATCAACTCCTTTCTGAGTCTCTGCATTGTTCTTTCTTTTGAACAGACTGCCTGCCCGTGGACCTGACCGTAAGCTCAGACTGAATTAAAGTCGCTTTTTTTTAATAGTCATATTTAACATTTCCATAAATAACTAAAACTAAAAACCACACAGTTTAACCTCGAGATGAATTATAATGTAATTGTAATAATCCAATGCAACATTGTAATACAATCTATTTTTTGTTTCCAGTGTCCAATCACACCATTTAATGGTAAGTTGTTAAATATCACAGGTTTCCATTCCTGTTCATACGTACGATATAGCTTCCTTTTAGTCAAATATGTTCATATTCAAGGAATTCATCAATATTATACTTTGTGTTTGCAGACTCTCGAGTATGTGAAGGCATTGACAGGTAGGTCTGGTGAAATGGAAATGGAGTACTTATTTTTTGACATGTTTTACATGATGGAAAATTCTATGGCAACATCATAAATTACCTTAACGTTTAATACAGTGGTTGGTGTTATTATCATGCATGTCTCGCTGTGAAGCCATAACACAGTCTATATAAAAAGGGTTTAATGGTTCTAAATAGTCCTTTAAAAGTGTTTTAAGTGGTACCCCTAAGAGAACCCCCTCAGACAGAACCTTTCTTTTCTTGGAGTGGGGGATTAACCTCTTATCAATATCTCTGTAGATGGACAGATTGAAACTTTGTTGTTCCTGAAGAATGCTTATAGATCAATCATGTTCTTCTTCTCTGATGCTGCTTCCACAGCTCTGCGCTCCAGAGCCACCTGGTGGGTGGGAGTGGAAAGATAATGTGCAACTTCAGTGTGGAACAGTATGCCTGTGCTCATGTAAGTGTACTCCTATCCCAAAGATTCATGTTAAAGCCCATACACCAATACAGTCCTCCACAGATTTAGTAATCTGCTGATGTGTTGATTGGGTGACCCTTGAACCCTACTTCATAAGCATGTCATGATCTTGTTGTGGCAGATGCCATATACTGTCATAAATAGTCATAACAGTCACCGTCCAGTGATGTAACAGTGTCATGTCACCGTAATCGGAAATAGTCTGTAAACCGACTACGTAATGTCATGCGACAGACAATTCAGAGCGTTGTCATGGCAATTACCAGTTATGGTTAGCAGACACTGCCAAATCATTAGACATCACTTGTCATCATGATGAGTATGTCATGTGACATTAAGGTGTTATGGCATTGCACATTCAGAGCGCTGTCATGGCAATTACCAGTAATGGTAACCAGACACTGCCAAATTATTGAACACAGCTGTCATGATGTGTATGACACCTGCGATAACATGCTTATGACTTATGGTTATGTCAGTCTTATGAAGCAGGGTGCAAGTATAGTGTTACCTTGACCTGCACGTGTTAATCCACAGTTTAAATTAATGGTTAAATGTTTCTCTTTGACAAGCTGGGAGATTTCACTGCCGCAGACCTTGTCTCACTGTTGCAATGCAAGCTGTCCAGCAACATGGCGTACTCTAAGGAGACCTGGAAGGTGCTTCTCACCAAAACATCTGCAGTCCTGGACGAGGCACTTGGCATCCTATCGAACATGGTAAACACCATATCACTATATTTTCAATGAAACTAACACACTGAAAACACACACACAAACACAAGCCTTTGGGTTGTATCATCAAGTCAAAGTTAATTCAAAGTGTTTATTGTCGCATGCACCAAAATTGCTTCAGCGCAGCAAAATTCTTAAGACTTGGCCAGCAACATCTACGCAATAGACGGCATACAGATAACATAGTAACATATACCAAAAATATCATATAACACTATAACACTATAACATATAACATATATCATTAACAAGTGTCAACAATGTGTAGTGGCTTATGACTGTACATATGTAGCAGTATCACAAAGCCTCGTCTCCAGCCGTTTTCAAATGAAAGCAATTGCTGTTTTTGGGGGGAACATTTTTTTTATCCAGTTAGTCAAAGTGAAATGTGACCTCTCTTGAACTTTTCAAACGCTCATCCACCAAAGATCTATCTTTTTATTGAGCTACTTTTCTCTTTCATTCCCTCTGCCCTACCTGACAGTTTTTCAGTGAATTTCTTTTTTTGTTAATTCAAGTCAGGGGATTTCCTCATTAGTCATACAACAGTGCTGTTATTGAAACACTTTATCCACCCCCCCCCCCCCCCCCCCCCCACCCAACCCCACCCCACCTCTCTCCCTCTCCCCCCATTAGTCTGTGACCTTCAGCGGTCCGTCGGTTCCTCTGGTTCTGGACGTGATCAGGGAGATGCGCTTCGACCTGCTCCATCGGCAGCAGCTGCAGGACGTGGGCGTCGTCTCGGCCTGGTTCGGGGGTCACCTGAGGCCCTTCCTGTCCTCCCCCTCAGGGGTCTTCCTGCACTGCGTCAGCAGCAGGGAGCTCAGTTGCGCCACCTACCAGCACGTGTGAGTACTACATCCCACCCTATGTCAAGGTCAAGGTCAAGGTTAAGATTACTCTATTGGAATTGTATTCTTTAGTAAAGAAATGAAAAGATGAGCCCAGTTAAATAATTAAGAACACGTGTCCCGACGGTTGGGTTGTCAGTGTCTTATTCACGCTGATAAACAAACCCTTGACCTTGTGTACACTTGCTGCAATCTACCAGTAGGGGGAGCCAGTGTCCCTTTCTCAGTGTAATAAGACACACATTTGCCAAAGCTACAGCTACAATGATGGCTCATGTATCAGTGTGTATACATATATAGGGAATGAACAGTTATTAAGATGACGTTCTGTATGTATGTGTGCTGAGGATAATATTTGATATGCCACCTTTCATCATGTTACCTATTAGGCTGGATGAGTTCAGTCACATGAGCGACAGCCATGGAAGGATGGTGCTGAAATATTTCATCCTGCCCTTCCTGTCCAAAAACTCAACAGGTACAACACCACTTCGTATCTTTCCTAACTGTCATTGTATCACTTCCTTTTTGAAGATGGCATACATTTGTATGCTAACAATTAAGCGCCTTCATGCTCTATTTAAAGCTTAATTAGCAGATTGGTGGATTGACGGCCCTTCCTGAGATACCATGTTCCAAGCTGTGTGGTGTCAGTGCACAGTGGAAGTAAATAACATAGATGACTTCCTGCTGTTGTCCCCTCCTCCACCCCATGCTCTGTGTGCGTTGTTGACAGTTGTCTCTCTACTGTTCTAATCTCTTTGCAGAAGCGTGCGCCTCTAACAACAGTGCGGAGTGGCTAAAGGAGAACTTTGGGCCGTTCTCAGTGTTCGTCTCCGTCCCCGAGCTGGTCTCCCTCAACCCTCAGTTCAACCCGGTATGTCTGCCACTGCCACACTGTGCTCACGCTTTACCTTCTAAAGGAAGCTCATCCATTCATCCATTCATCCATTCATCCCACCCACCAATCCACCCCCTACATCCATTCATCCATTCATCCCACCCACCAATCCGCCCCCTACATCCATTCATCCATTCATCCCACCCACCAATCTCCCCTCATCCATTCATCCCACCCACCAATCCCCCCTACATCCATTCATCCCACCCACCAACCCCCTCCACATCCATTCATCCATTCATCCCACCCACCAATCCCCCCTACATCCATTCATCCCACCCACCAACCCCTCCCCCTACATCCGTTCATCCCACCCTCCAACCCCCTCTACATCCATTCATCCATTCATCCCACCCACCAATCCCCCCTACATCCATTCATCCCACCCACCAACCCCTCCCCCATTCATCCATTCATCCCACCCACCAATCCCCCCCTACATCCATTCATCCATTCATCCCACCCACCAATCCCCCTACATCCATTCATCCCACCCACCAATCCCCCTACATCCATTCATCCATTCATCCCACCCACCAATCCCACCCTACATCCATTCATCCATTCATCCCACCCACCAATCCCCCCCTACATCCATTCATCCTACCCACCAATCCCCTACATAAAATCTAAATCTCTATATGTCTGCAATACCAATTTCGGCCTCTATGCAACTTCGGTGCTCTCACACTTGCCAGGCATTGACAGTAAAAGAAAGCACACGCAGCGATTGGAAACAGGACTGTTAAATGTCTGTTTTTCGCCTGGAAGTCTCTAGAAATCTGGCACCTCATTGAACGAAATTAAATAGAGTGAACGTGCCGTTTACAGACATCAGAATGAACGCGTTCACAGTATCGTTCATCAGGCAAGAACGTTCAGTTCACGTTCACCAAAATTATGAACGAGTTCATGAAATTTCGTTCAATTAACACGTTCAGGTACAACACTGCACTCATCTAACCATTGATCCATACATCTATACATCCATTTATGTAGTTATATAGATACATGAGTAAAGGTATTTAGCATACAGTTTTGTCCAAACATTCATTAATTTCTGTAATATTCATTCAACATTCATTAATAATCTGTCCATCCATCGACCCATCCACCTATCTTTCCATCCATCAATCCATCTGCTCATTTAAACATTTACCCCCCCACGCTTCCATCCATCCATCCATCCATTCATCCATCCATCCATTCATCCATCCATCCATTCATCCCTTCATTCATTCATTCATTCATCCATCCATCCATCCATCCATCCATCCATCCATTCATCCATCCATTTATCCATTCATTCATTCATTCATCCATCAGAATCTGCTTTTATTGGCCAAGTTAGTTTGCACAAACAAGGAAATTGTCATGGTGCAGTGGCAGTACACATATTTCTCATATATACATCACAACACAAAACAATACAACAGTGCAAAACAATACAATACAACAGTGCAATGGTCAACAGTCCAAGAAGTCTAAAAAAAGTATACAAGGAGTATACAATAGTGCAAAGTGGAGAGTCCAGGAAGAGCAGGAATAAATACATAAATGCTATGCGTTATGTGTATGAATGTTGTACAGTAAAGGTGAAATAAATAAATATGGATGCGTGGGTAATTGTTATTTTTCACAGTGCCACAGAGGGTTTATCCATCTGCTCATCTAACCATTTACCCCCCGTCCATCCACTTATCTATTCATCCATTCTCCCTCCCTCAGCTTGCCGTGGTGGAGGTCCTGACCCCTCAGCAGACGGCCGAGCTGATGGTGCTGAACGTGCCGGGGCTCCCCGACCGAGAGCAGCTCATCAACAGCGTCTTTGACTACCTGCTCACCTCACCTGAGCAGAACCGCCTGCCTCAGGTCCTGGAGAGCGTCGCTTCCCTCGCAGCCATGGTGAGCAGCTGCAGCCATGCATACCACTCTCATGCCACACAAAGCGCATGCCACTCTCATGCCATTCTCATGCCACACAAGGCGCATGCCATTCTCATGCCACACAAGGCACATGCCATTCTCATGCCATTCTCATGCCACACAAGGCGCATGGGTTGGGTGTGGAGACAGCATAAACCATCATTCATACACAGGAACTGTAATAGGTGCTTTTGCAATAATATATAACAAATGTATATTTCTTTCAGGTCCCCCTGGATTGTAGAACGTATCAGACCATGTAAGTATATGTGAGGCCAAATGCAGGATTACTCTAGTGAAATATTAAAATTATGATTTTTTCAAAAAAATGACTATTCATAAACTGTGTTAACAGATTGACATGCAAATGCGCTAAAAGTGTGCCTTTTATATTTATCAAACAGTTTCAAGAGACTAAATGCCATTCTGACATCATCACCTGGCGCCCTGGAACCAGTTATCTGGACGACCATTTATGACCTCACATCAACAGCTCCAGCAGGTCTGTCACTGATCTCCATAATACAAAAGATATAGAGTATGTACAATGAAGAGATGTTTGGGTGATATTTTTTCGAATATGCCTGTACAACCTGTTATAAATAATAGATTAAAACTAAATAAATGAAATTGTACTGCTTTCAAATGTGTGGTAATTAACTGGCTTGACATACATTGTGATTTTGTATTTTAACAGATTGCGCTCTGTTCATGGTGAATCTCCAGGTAAGCTTCATTAGTTAATTAGTCTATGCTTTACAGTAGGATCCTTTTGTCCAAATCTTATTGTATATATGAAAACAGTTTTATATAGGTGACATACTGTATATGGTGACTTATGTGGTGCCTTACATGGTGACATACAGGTGACAATGTTTTTATGTTCATTTTAGTGCCCTGTTACTCCACACAATGGTAAGACTGATTACATCATCTACACCAAAGTCTAAATATGATGATGCATTTTACTATTTTTCGGGAAAACCGGAAAAGTCGATTTGTTTGTTGGTGGATATTTGTGTCATACAATATTTGTGTACATGAATGAACTAGAAGATTTAAATGCACATTCATTAGTTCACACACTGTTTGAAACATGTTGTAGGGAATTGTAGTTCTCTTGTGTGACCATTTCTTTTTTTCTACCATTTCAGAATCTGTAGTGTGCAATGGAGTGGACAGGTAAAGACATGTTTGTTTTTTTGTTTAGTTTTTGCATTGATGTATCATGAATGTAGCTTCTTACAATTTTCTACAAAAGCCAAACTCCAAGTATGTCATGTATTATAATGAAATTTGTTTCTGATGATTTTTCTGTTTTATAATAACCTACTAAAATGTTCTCTACTTCCATGGCAACAGCGCACCTTTCCAGCAGTCCCTGGACATGGGGAGCGTGGATGTGTGTGATTACAGCGTCTCACAGCTGGCGTGTGCCTCGGTATGATGCAGACCCCACCCTGATCAACACACAACCTAGACCCCACCCACACAACCCAGACCCCACCCACACAACCCAGACCCCACCCACATCAACACACAACCCAGACCCCACCCACATCAACACACAACCCAGACCCCACCCACACAACCCAGACCCCACCCACACAACCCAGACCCCACCCACACAACCCAGATCCCACCCACACAACCCAGACCCCACCCACATCAACACACAACCCAGACCCCACCCACACAACCCAGACCCCACCCACATCAACACACAACCCAGACCCCACCCACATCAACCCAGACTCCACCCACATCAACACACAACCCAGACCCCACCCACATCAACACACTTCCAGACCCCACCCACATCAACCCAGACCCCACCCACATCAACCCAGACCCCACCCACATCAACCCAGACCCCACCCACATCAACCTAGACCCAACCCACATCAACACACAACCCAGACCCCACCCACATCAACACACACCCCACCAACATCAACCCAGAATCCACCCACATCAACCCAGACCCCACCCACATCAAAACACAACCCAGACCCCACCCACATCAACACACACCCCACCAACATCAACCCAGACCCCACCCACATCAACACACACCCCACCAACATCAACCCAGACTCCACCCACATCAACACACAACCTAGACCCCACCCACATCAACACAGACCCCACCCACATCAACCTAGACCCCACCCACATCAACACAGACCCCACCCACATCAACACACAACCCAGACCCCACCCACATCAACACACACCTGGCTACCTATGTCTGTCTGTCTCATGGTGTCCCTCTCATCTCTGTCCAGTTGGTGAACTTCACCGTGGACCACCTGGTCAAGTCACTGCAGTGTCACCTCCCCCGCCCCAACCCTGAGCCAAGAGCCACATGGAAGCTCCTCCTCACCAAGGCCGCCGCCATCTTGGATCAGGCCCTGCATGTCTTCACCAACCAGGTAGGACTGGAATTCTCCATCTCCATGTACCACTACCCTTCCCACTTCCTTAGCGGGGGTTTCTGTTTAAAGTTTGCATCATAGTTGCTGGCAAAAATGCCTGTGCAACCAACACAACATGTATTTAGAAAAGGCCAATAGGCCTGCCTAACAAACATCTCATTCACATCTTCACAGACGGAGACCATTCAGGGTCCCTCTGTCCCTGTGGTGCTGGATGTCATCCGAGAGGTCCAATTGGACCGGTTGCGCCCCGACGAGCTGAGAGACGGTGACGTGCTGTCGAACTGGTTCATGGGAAGGTTGAGGCCGTTCCTCTCCTCTGCGTCGCCAGGGTTCCTGAGATGTGTCAGCAGTAAGAACCTCAGCTGTAACGCCTACCAGCATGTGTAAGTGAGCATATGTGTGTGTGTGTTTGTGTGTTTGTATGTGTGTGTGTGTGTGTGTGTGTGTGTTTGTCTACGTGTGTGTGTGTGCGGGTGTGTGTGTGTGCGTGTTTG
This sequence comes from Sprattus sprattus, assembly GCF_963457725.1. Lineage (NCBI taxonomy): Eukaryota > Metazoa > Chordata > Actinopteri > Clupeiformes > Clupeidae > Sprattus > Sprattus sprattus. The sequence goes on from NC_137920.1 coordinate 23,199,326, forward strand.
TCTGCGTGCATGTGTATAAATATTCCTTCCAACACCAATTTGTTTGCTCAGCTTCTGTACAGAACAATGTATGATTTAATGAATAAGTAACACATAACTGAACACCAAGTAACGCCCCCCCACACACACACACGCACTCCAAGTAACCCCTCCCCCATGGGGCCGTTCCTCTGTGCATCTGTGCTTACAGACTCCAGGCCTTCAGTCAGCAGCTGCCCCACATGAGTCCGCTGCAGAGGAACGCCATCCTGCTCGATTTCATCACACCCTTCCTGTCCAGAGACAGACCAGGTAAAGGGGTACCACGGCAACAAGGTTATCAGTCCAGCATATGACACAAAGGTCTAGTGAAGGGGGGACAAAATCACAAGATATAGTTCCCTGTTGAAACTCTGTTAACTACAACTTACTACTTAAGGTTAGGCTTAGGGCTACAAGGGACAGACCAGGCCAGTCCAGCAGCCAGTGATTTTTGTGGTCACAATTTATTTGAACAGTTCCTTATACACTATCTACAGACGCTCAGATTATAAGCAAACTATCTGTTGAAACTCTGTGAACCACAATCTGCGGTTAGGTTAAGTGGTTGGGTTTGGTTAAGGCGATGTTCAGTGAACAACGAGAAAGACTGAACTTGAATTTCAAAAAAACATCTGTAAAGTCTCTGTAGGTGGACTATCCAAATAAAGTGTTACCGATTTTGAATTCATTTGTAAATACCAGAATAGACAACAGTCCACTGCAATACGTCAAAGCCTGTAAAAGTGATTTGAATGCAGACAGCAATTTTAAGAGGTGCACCCATGTCAACAAATTGATAAGCTTGATAATGGAATTTGGAAAGCAAAAAGATTTATGGGTGAAATTGAGGCATCCCAAGTCTCAGTAATTCACCCCTCAGGTGTACTTGGCCACATGCTACACTACGTCACTAAGCAAATTAGTTTAAACTACAAACTAACATTGTTGAAAATTAAATAGTACAATGTTACTACAACAGTTTTGGGAGATTGTCGTACTTCAGTAATTAGTTCGTTTAACGACGGATAATACCATGTTAGTTCAATGCTAACATTTAGTCATTTAGCAGACGCTTTTTTTCAAAGCAACATACGAAGAAGAGAACAATCAAGCTACGAGCTAATGCTAATGCTAACCGGGAAACGCACCCTGGGCTCGTTGATATGGTAGTCAGAGCAACAATAATGACGTTCCTGGAAAGGAAAACTTTTTGTAGTTCATGTTTTTTGTTCACAATTCTCTCACAATTTGTCTCTCTTTCTCACAGAGTCAGCCTGCGTCTCCAATAACAGTGCTGCATGGCTCCAGAGTAACTTGGGTCCATTCTCCGTTCTGGCAAACATGTCTCTTCTGCTCCAGCTAAATGGCCTCTTCAAGCCGGTCAGCAACAAACACCTCTAGTCACTGAGATGATACAAAACAGATAAACTGCCATATGCACTTATATACAACTGATGTAACACTGTTGATAAAACTTGACAGTCTTGACTGCTCCTTGACAGCTAATTGTTGCTAATTGATTCATGGCATCTTAAATGTTGTGTTCCTTTTATGACTCTTTTCTCTCTCTCTCTCTCTCTCCCTCCCCCTCTCTCTCTCTCTCTCTCTCTCTCTCTCTTTCTCTCTCTCTCTCTCTCTCCCTCCCTACCTCCCACTCTCTCACTCATCTATGTTTCTGTGTCTCTGTGTTTACTTGTGATCTTCATCATTGATAGTAACATCACTCCCTCTCTCGCTCTCCCCATATCCGTCCTGTAGTTGGACGCTCTGGAGGTCCTCTCTCCTGGTCAGATAGCTGAGCTCATGGTCGCCCCTCTGCCCGGCCTCTCGGACAAGGAGGTCGTCATCGACAGAGTGTTCGACTACCTGGCGCCATCCCCGGTCGACAGGAAACTTCCGGAAGTCCTGCAGAGCGTTGTCATGCTTTCTGCGCAACCGGTGAGTGTGGCGGGTGGTAATGGGAGTGTTCACACACATGGGACAAAACACAGAACAGAAGCACATTTGCCTTCACAACTCGTAACTTCACATTGCTTTGATGATGTCTAATAATGAATGAATGAAGGATTAATGGAATTTGACCATGTGACCTTTGTCTTGTGTTTCCCAGGGAACCATCCCCTGTTCCTCCTACAAAGTCTTGTAAGTAATGTTGTGCATCATTTTTTAATCTAAAACACACACTCACACACACTCATGCATACACACCACGCACACACACATGCATAAAAACACACACGCACACACACACCATTTCAGTTTATTTTAGCTGCAATGCATTGGCAGTATTGATCATGACAAATCCACTCCAAACATACAAAGCAGTGAAAGAAAGCCATGGAGTGGCATTAACCAGCGACCCCACCACCACACACAAACACACACACACACACACACACACACACACACACACACACCTACACACACATAAACACACACACACACACACACACACACACACACACACACACACACATACACACACACACACACACACACACACACACACACACACACACACACACACACACACATGCACTCTCACACATACACACTCACACACACACACACACACACACACACTACACACTCCAAACGTACAAAGTCATGAAAGCAATGACGTGACATTGACCAGCGTCCTCACTGTGTTGATCAGGTTCAACAGGATGGATCGGCTCATCCCCGTGGTGACTGTGACACTGGAGACCGTCATCACCGCTGCCAAGACAGCCCTCCTCACCCGAGTCCCACCAGGTACGCCACCGCAACCAAAGAAACACACAAGCTATGGAAGCACGGTAGCAAAGAGGAAAAATCATAAACGCCAAAGCTGATATGTGTGAAAATATCATCAATAAATAAGATTAATTTACATAATGGTCACTTCCACCAAATGTGGTATTAAAAAAAAAATGTGCATCAAGATATCAAACAGCTACAGTGTGGTACATTATCAATTTTTTTTCAATGGAAAAGGTATATACTTTTCTTGAAAGAGTTAGTTAGTGAGCTCCAATTGCACACCCTGGAGGCGTGACAGTGCAGATATAAACTTAAAATGAACCATAACTATAAACAAATTATTATTATTATTAATAATATTATTATTATTATTATTATTATTATTATTATTATTATGAACCGTATTTAATTTCTTGTTTTATCTCACTAGGCTGCACCATCTACAGTGGAGAGGTAAGGGCATGAAGTGGTTTTTGAAACCTGAGATGTGTGAGATGTTTGGTTATGGTCTCCATCCTTAGAGGTCATATTGTGTCATATTTTCTTGGTTTAAGTAATTGTCGTTTAATGTCTTCTTTGTTGTCTCTTATCTCATTGTCAACAGTGTAATGTCACTCCGATTAATGGTAAGTGATTTCCTTCAAAACAAAAACATCCCGTGGATATATTTGACATAATTTTACATTATGTATTATTATTATTATTATTATTTGTATTATATCATTACTATGTGTGTACATTGAAATGCACAGATATGTTTGAACAAATTTGACATGCTAATTTTGCAACAATGCTGTGTCTTTAACAGAGACTAAGATCTGCCTCAACATCAACAGGTGCGTCAGCCTTTACGATTTGAGTATTGAATATGATCGTCTCTTTCACAGTAATAAGATAATGGTTACAACCAGCGGTGCAGATGGGACTTTTGAACTGGGGGGGGCGCTAACATTTTTTAAACGTTATTTACTGATGATTGTCACCTTACGTAGGGGGACCGATCAGGGTCACTATGAATCTGGGGGGGACATTTCCCCCCGTCCCCAGTGCTATCTGCGCCCCTGGTTACAACACAGGCCAGCCTACCATGCTGTGTTGTAATTATAATTACATGTTTGAATAGATACATTGTTGAAAATAGAAATAAATGATAGGGAAATGTTTGAAGTATTTTTAATTTAATTTAATTTTGTATTTGTATTTCTTTGAAACAGCACTGCCTTACAGCACCACCTGGACAACAGACAGGCATCCGGCTCTCTGTGCAACTTCAGCGTCGCACAGTATGCATGTGCAGAGGTGGGGCCACCCTAACCTTTAACCTTTAAATGTTGACCTTTGAACTTAAAAAACTTTGAACTTAAAATCCAGATTTTACAAAAACATCGTCCCTGTATTAAAAGGGGTTTGGGTGTAGAAGTATTGTTCTAGAAGAGAGGTCATGCATTCATGCATTTCCTATAGTGGGTGTGAGTTTGTGAGCAAGGGAGTGTGCATTTCAGTGTGCGTGTATGTGTGTGTGTCTAAGTGTGTGTTTAAACATACTGCATTTTTTTATGTTTCCTCTCTTCCGTTGTCTTTGGGTGTAGTTGTCCACTTTGACAGCTGAAGACCTGGTGACGTTGTTTACGTGTAAAATGAATGAGGATCATCCCAAAGAGACCTGGAAGCTGCTCATCACCAAAGTCAATCCCATCCTGGGTCATGCCCTCGACCTCTTCAACGGCACGGTAGTTGCGCTTCACTTTCTTATTTATTCAGCCTTTCTTTTGGAGATTGAAATAACAAGGACAACCGGCCTCTTATAATGTGCTCTTTTAGACACAACAAGGTGCTCACTGAAACAAACTGGTCATCTCTCCATTCTTTTTCATGAATTTAACTGTATTCATTTTAATTTTGTATTGATTAAGCATGTCCCTTTGAAATTGTAATAATATGAAGAAATGTATTGTTTTTTTATAATGTGATTTAAAAAAAAAATTCAATATATATATTTAATTTTGTCTCATCCCCATCAGATGCTCACTCCCAGTCCCGCTGTCTCGCACGTCCTGGACGTGATCGGTGAGGTCTCCTTCAGCATCTTCAGCACTGAGCACGTGCGAGACGTGGCCTACGTGAACCGCTGGTTCCAGACACGCCTGAGGCCCTTCCTGCCCTTCGTCACCCCAGCCTTCCTCTCCTGCCTGGCCACCAAGAACTTCACCTGCCAGACCTACCAGGACGTGTACGTAGCAACAAAATGGCCGCCTTTGCTGGGGCAATTTCTGTTGTGTCCGTTGTATGATCTGTGTAATGTTGGTTTGATTAAGATTTGTATAATAAGTTATATATAAACTTTTCTTTAAATATCCTGTATAAACATTGTACAAAGCTGTATCCTGCAGTTTAAAAATGTTAAACTTAAAAAATAAAAACATTTTGTGTTGTTTTCAGTGTGCAGGCCATGGGACGACGCTATGGAGAAATGGCAGATTCCGCCAAGATACTGGTTTACACTGACTTCATCGAGGTCTTCCTCTCAAAGAAGCCCGTCGCAGGTTTGGGACTCACCCTTTGTTGCATATTCTGTCATCTGTCATGCTGTACAAGAGGAAATGCTTTGATAATGATTACAATGATGTAGGACAAGAAGAAGATGATGGTGATGGTGATGGTGATGATGACAATTACGATGATGATGATGATGATGATGATGATGATGACAATTACGATGATGATGATGATGATGATGATGATGATGATGATGATGACTATGCCGATGATGATGATAATGACATTTACAGGCTGTACCGCTGGCATTGCGAACAGTGCTGTTTGGCTGGAGAAGAACTTCGGGCCGTTCTCAGCTGCCGCCTCTGTCCTGGACTTGCAGAGACTGCAAGGCAGCTTTTCTCTGGTACATAAACACACACACACACACACACACACACACACACACACACACGCACACACACACACACACACACACACACACACACACACACAGACGATCACGAGATATGTACACACACACACACAAACACACACACATACCACACACAAACACTCACAAAGATACACAACACTAAACAGACACTGGACAGATAACTGCCTTCTTCTCAGTTAAGCGGGTTTGTGACTGTGCCTGTGTCTCCTGTCCTTTTCCGTCCTCAGATGGAGGCCCTGCCCAAACTCATTCTGAGGCAGCTGGTGGAGGCATCCGTCACCCCAGGCCTGCTCACGAGCCCCGCAGACGTCACCACCCTGCTGCAGAGCGTTCCCGACCCCCGCCTGGCCTCCTACTTCGACATGCTGGTCCCCGCCGCGCAGGTGAGTCAAGACAGCGGTACCATGTCACGGTGGGCTGCCCCGGGTAACAATGCCATTATAATAATAATAATAATAATAATAATAATAATAATAATAATAGTAAAAATAAACAAATAATAATAATACAATACAATTTATTATTATTATTTTTATTATGATGATGTGAGTAGTTAGTAGTAGAAGTGGTAGTAGATATACTTGTAGTGGTAGTGGTAGTGGTAGTAGTTGTAGTAGCAATTGTAGCAGTAGCAGTAGCAGTAGCAGTAGCAGTAGCAGTAGCAGTAGCAGTAGTAGTATTATATGTAGTACTGGTAGTCGTAGTAGTAGTAGTAGTGGTAGGAGTAGTACTACTTTTCCTAATCCTCCCCCTCTGTCGTCGACTGCTAATGTCTGTCTCCGTCATGTTCAGGGGGTATCAATCGCTGCACCGCTCCGCTCAGCGATGCTGCAGCAGGTGTTCGAGCGTGCCAACCTGTCCACGGCGTCTGTGCCCGACAGCGAGGCGCTGGTGTGGCTGAACGACCGCGTGGCGTTCCTGCTGCCCAACCTCTCGCCCGACCACGTGGGGCCCTACTTCGACATCATCAGACTGCGACAGTGCAACACCAGCCAGCAGGCGTAAGGAGCTGGGACACAAACACACACACACACACACACACACACACACACTTTATTAGTATTAGAATTATGATTATATAATCATAAATATGATTTCATTCATGACTGTCACCGAAGATAAATTGATCTATTGAGAGGCTTTACTCATCTAGGAGTCGGAAATACACACACATAATAAGCACACACAAATATGACTGTTCTATGACACCTAAGATGAACTGCTTAATCTCTTTACAGAGTGGCCTTGCTCAACAACACCCTGCGCACACTTGATGATGACACTCAAGCCCAGGTGTACAGCAACATCATCAGAGTACTTACAGGTAGAACACTCGTGATTCTCCTCATATCGTATAAACCAGTGTATTAAGAGGTAGAACACTTGTGTTTCTCTTCATATCGTATAAACCAGAGTACTTACAGGTAGAACACTTGTGATTCTCTTCATATCGTATAAACCAGAGTACTTACAGGTAGAACTCTCGTGATTCTCTTCCTATTGTATAAACCAGAGTACTTACAGGTAGAACACTGGTGATTCTCTTCCTATCGTATAAACCAGAGTACTAACAGGTAGAACTCTCATAATTATCTTCCTATTGTACAACTCAGATAAGTCACAGGTATTGTCACAGGAGTTCAGCATGCTTTCAATCATTGTTGCCAGCTCCTGTGTATGGTGTCAGACCACGGATCTAGCTTCTAATAGACCCTTTCGCCGTTGGTAAACAATGCTCAGCGTTCTAGGTTGCGCACGCATTCTGGGGGCAAAAGAAATGGCTTAAGTTCATACCTGCGTTCGCTTTATCCTAATGATCTCGGAAGTTACGTTAATAAATTGACATTAAGTTATGGAATCCAACTTCCCGATCCATATTCGATCACGGATTGGATAGTTGACCCATCAAAATGGACAGATATGTATACATACTTAATAGAAAAACCCAGTGTTTACACAAAAGATACATTACGATCATTCAAGTCACTCCATGCCTATAACTACGTTGTCTGCGGGCATGTCCACTCCAGGATATTAAGTACTGCGACCTCAATGATGGTGCTGAGGTGCTACCAAGCCAATGACAAGGAACAAAGACAATAATGTATAAACCATGTGTTTTTATCAACAAACCCACCAACGCTACCGCTTCACGTTAAATTGCACATGCATGGCAGAGTAAGTCGACCTTATCATAAACGTTTCATCGTCAAGGTTTACGTGTAGGAACTACATAACCAATTGCAAGCAGGAGACACAACTGTAATGTTAGCGAATGAGGGGTGAGAAGCCCCCCCCCCCCGCTAATATTTACTCTTTTAAGTCTCCTGTACGTCCAAGCCCAAACCTATTCTTGAGGTTTCAAACATTTTCCAGGCTATTTGGCATCTAACAATAAAAGCCTTGTAACTCTTATTTATGCTACAATACAACTTATATTTGTTATGATAGCCACATTTAGTATACTCGTTTTTGTCTTATACCATTTTTTTTTTCTGACATTGCAGGCTATAGGGTCTTGTTGCAGCCATGCAGCAGCAGTGCTGTTAAAGATTGAGCTCTATGTTAGGATGGGGAGGACAGACAGGGCATCTTGTACATCAGGAGCATGTAAAACAACACAAGCCTGCATACAGTGTGAAAAGCCAGACTATGGTAAAATGATTCACTGTGTCCAATGTGACAGCCACTTCCACTACGGCTGTGTGCAAATTTAAAGAAAGCAGTGAAAGAGGTAAAAAAGCATGAGCTTAAGACAAGGTTCAAATAGTTTTCATTTAATAAAGACAGTATAGTACATAGTCATTTATTTGTCTGAATGTCATTTGTGGATTACATTTATCAGCAAACACAGTACATTTTATATAATTTGGAAACAACAGACTTGCAGAGATTTGTGAGGGCACCACACACATTCACTATATCATCTAGGAGGTCAACTTGTGACACTGGAATGACCGATTGTAAGATTTTAAAATTCTTCCACCGGCCAATAACTCTTTCTATGTGAATTCTTACAAGTGAAAGTTGTCTTGATGTGTCAACCTCATTAGCTGGTAGTTGTCTTTTTCCTTTGGTGAAATTTGGAATAAGCAGGGTGGCACCATACGCAGCAAGCTCTTCTCTAATTAAAAAGCCCCTATCAGCTAAAATGTCATCTGTAGGCTCCAAAATATCTAAAAATCCCATTGATTGGTAATCTGCTTGTCTGACACCCGGCCACCCAAACCTGGGGATAGAAAGGATATGGCCCCGGCAGGTGTAATGCCAACTAAATACTTAACTGTATTGTGGTGTTTATATGTAGACCATGTCTGGGCCTGGGCAGTCAAGTTACTAGGTCTGTCAATAAAAATCTCTGTGCACTTTTGGGCGTGTTCTTTAAAACAGCAGTCTGACTTGGCCACTTTATAAGTGGTTTCAACACTTTAGCCATAGAAGGTAACCAGGTTCTCAAAATGCATGATATTGTGCTGTTCGATACTTTAAACCTAAATGCTATGTCAGTGTTAGTGAGACCCAATATAGTTTCATAAGCACAATCAGTAGGTGATCTCCCAGGGTACGTATTTCAGTAAACTTTTCTACATTGCCTTTTAGTTTTTTCAATAACCAGTCAAAGATTATAGTAGTTATTCCTGAGAGAAAAAGAAACTGTACACTGTTATTTCTGACTGAGTGGTAAGAATACTTGTTGTTCTGAAGCTCTTCTATTAGCTTCTTGTTTTCATCTTGGATTTCACCAAACTCTTGGTGCAGGCTCACATATTCAACCTGAATCTGTTCATACATGTGCCTCAGATTGTCATAATCTTTCTTTGGGCACATGGCATCCTCTTCCAATGGGGCTCATCTTCAACTGTAAGACATTAATGTGAAGACAGGAATTATAAGTTTTACTGACAACACATGTAAAACACAAATAATGAGTAGCACAAGTACATTTTACATGTTTGATTGAATTGAAAAGGGTGTTCTCACCAGGGCAAAGATCTGTAGTCAATAGGGAAGGTGATTTAACAGATCTCTCAGATAGCAGTTTATTCCTTTGAAAATCTGTAAGATTAGATTGCACATAATAGAGGTAACTACTGACTGCCATTTCTCTCAAAGCTTGCAATACAGAGCAGGCGATGTTACCTTGGATAGCTAGCTTTGATGCCATAAGTTAACATCACCTGCTCTAGGTTGCAGGCACTGTTGGCTGCTAACTTATCAAGAGCAAACACGCCTTACCTCTCCAATTTAGCTTCAGGTCTCTGGCGAAGGGACAATGTCGGGGCTTTCGTAGTTAATTGAGGCTTCTCCTAAGAGTAAATTAAGCACAGACTCAACCCACGATCATTGTATCATTGTATGAAATGAATAGATGAATGTACTATGAACTAGCTAACATTAACGGTTAGCTACCGTTAATGGTTAGATATCGTTAACGTTAAGTTAACCTAAAATTGCAAGGCTAATATAAGTTAGATATGGATAACATTAGCTATCTAGGGAGCTGTTTTGGCCAACTAAGTTATCTCAGATTTAACTAACACAATTTCAAGTCAGCTAACACAAAATTCACTTACCGGATTTAAAATGTGACCCACATATGCGTGCATTTTTAATGATGTCTTCAGTCCAGTCCACTCGTTTTATAGCTTGAAGCCACAATCTACGCCTGTTTGCATTAAACAGTCTTTTTCCCGAAGGAATGCGGTAGAAATTGAGAACTTTTTTTTAGCTGACCTGTTTTGGCATCCCACAACACAACAAGATGGCATTTTTTTAACGAAGAAATCCTTAGCTTTATCTCTCCAAAATCCTCTTGCACTGTCACTAACTATGGCTAAAATTGCCGCTTTTTTGCCTCCAGAATGTGTGCGCTTAACGTTTATGACGTAGGTCATAAAAGGGTCTATACTTTCGCTGCAGATCAGTGTGTGAGATTCAAGTTTCTGCAGGTCAATTCTGTCTGTTTAAATGTTGTCGTGTTACATTATTCCCACTGACAGCAATGCAGGTCTTATATACACACCTTGAAATGTTAGACATGGCAAACCATCTGTTGGAGCACTGATCCAACATCTACTGTTGAGAGTTTGAGAGTTTTATAACTTGTTCTATCCTCAGCACCCTCACCTCTGCATTGTTCTATCCTCAGAACCCTCACCTCTGTGTTGTTCTTTCCTCAGCACCCTCACCTCTGTGTTGTTCTATCCTCAGCACCCTCACCTCTGCATTGTTCTATCCTCAGAACCCTCACCTCTGTGTTGTTCTATCCTCAGAACCCTCACCTCTGCAATGTTCTATCCTCAGAACCCTCACCTCTGTGTTGTTCTATCCTCATAACCCTCACCTCTGCATTGTTCTATCCTCAGCACCCTCACCTCTGTGTTGTTCTATCCTCAGAACCCTCACCTCTGCATTGTTCTATCCTCAGAACCCTCACCTCTGTGTTGTTCTATCCTCAGAACCCTCACCTCTGCAATGTTCTATCCTCAGAACCCTCACCTCTGTGTTGTTCTATCCTCATAACCCTCACCTCTGCATTGTTCTATCCTCAGCACCCTCACCTCTGTGTTGTTCTATCCTCAGAACCCTCACCTCTGCATTGTTCTATCCTCAGAACCCTCACCTCTGTGTTGTTCTATCCTCAGCACCCTCACCTCTGCATTGTTCTATCCTCAGAACCCTCACCTCTGTGTTGTTCTTTCCTCAGCACCCTCACCTCTGTGTTGTTCTATCCTCAGCACCTTCACCTCTGCATTGTTCTATCCTCAGAACCCTCACCTCTGTGTTTTTCTATCCTCAGAACCCTCACCTCTGCAATGTTCTATCCTCAGAACCCTCACCTCTGTGTTGTTATATCCTCAGAACCCTCACCTCTGGGTTGTTCTATCCTCAGAACCCTCACCTCTGTGTTGTTCTATCCTCAGAACCCTCACCTCTGCGCTGCTATGGCAGTGGAAGCTTCTACTCCTTCCTGGAGACGTCCTTCATGGGCTTCGGGTTCCCCAACCTCACCACCTTCCTCTCCCTCATACCAGCCAGCCGCAAGGCAGAGGTAATCACAGGGAAAAACACTAGAGCCACCAAACACCAAACCTAAACAAAACCTAAACCAAAATAATAACAATTTGGAAAAAAAAGAAAAAAAGAAAGAAAATTACAAAAAATTACATAGATACCTTTTAAAAAAGACAAACCTTGTTTTTTAATAATAAACTCCTGTTCTGTTTCATAAGTGTTGAAGTGCAGCTGAAGATAATTTAAAATTGTTTATCAGAAGAGCAATTATCTTGTACACATGAGTTCACGTCTAACTAGGAAGCAAATATAAGAGGCTGTGAAATTAGTGATGTGTGGCTAATCATGGTCGTTGTCTGTGAGCAGTGATGGATGATCTGCCCCCTCCTTTCTCCTTCAGGTGATGAACTCCATCCCACCGGCTCAAGTGGGCAGTTTCCTCCGAAGGCCTGGCACAGTAGATGACATGACCAAACTCTGCCAGGTCTTTGACGACTACACCCAGACACCGCAGCTCTTGGAAACGGTCTGTGGCTGTTTTTTCATGTTTGTGTGGCTGTTTGTTTATGTTTGTGTGAGTGTTTGTTTGTTTGTGTGGCTGTTTGTTTATGTTTGTGTGAGTGTTTGTTTGTTTGTGTGAGTGTTTGTTTATGTTTGTGTGAGTGTTTGTTTATGTTTGTGTGGCTGTACGTTCATGTTTGTGTGGCTGTTTGTGTTCTCCTCCTGTGGCTGACATTCTCTGACCTTCTGAAACGTTCTTCTCCTCTAACCGTCGTGATCTGACCTCTGACCTCTTTTCTGCAGGAGATGGTTCCAGAGGCGATCCAGCCACACATCCTGCCCTGCGTGTGGCCTCGGGCCCTCGCCGCAGGCACCACAGCAGAGGCTGACCTCTGGTTCGACGCCGCCCTGAGCCGCTACCTCCGCTACCTCAACAAAGACCTCGTCAGCTACACTGCTCTCCGGGACGCACAATGCGTGGCCTTCAGGAAGTTGTGAGTTTTAGCTTCCCTTGTTGAACAAAACACACACACACACACACACACACACACACACACACACACACACACACACACACACACACACACACACACACACAGGCATACACACAGACAGACACACACACACACACACACACACATTCACACAGTATTAGCTTCCCCTTAGGGTCCACACTTTATATTAAGTGTCCTCAGATAGTATGAACTTAATAATTAGTATTTACTTAATTAGCACAGTGTACTTTTGATGTTTTTGTTA
>NC_137920.1:23217295-23249795 GCF_963457725.1 Sprattus sprattus
GCACACTTAGAAACACACATGCATGCAAAAAAACATGCATTGTACGTACACATACAGATGCTTATTCATTCAGACACACACACACACACACACACACACACAGAGAGAGAGAGAGAGAGAGAGAGAGAGATGTTAGCACACTAACACAGACAGACAGACAAACAGAAACACTCACTATTGTACATTTGTTACGGACACACTAAAGTTGCCCAAACAAACACACACAAACAAACACACACAAAAACAGACACACAAACAAAATGATATGTCAATGAAAGGATGTGTTTATGCTTTCCCTAGTTGACCTGCATGTACTACTACATGAAAGGGGAGTCGGATGCCACAGACTACTCTCTCTTCCCTGCAGATATGCTGCTCTACTATGAGTATGTGATGTGCCCCCCCTCCCCCCAACACCTTATGATCATTCTCATTCAGAATACATAGAACGCTAGGTTACGTATGTAACCATGGTTCTATGAATTTCGGATGACCGCCAGAGGCGGTGCTTTCAGCACTGGATGTCTATCGCGTGTACGTGTAGTTCGAGTGTTTGTATCAACAAAAGTCACCTATGACCTGGGTGACGTATGCCTTTGTCCCGGTACTAAAGGCACGCCCACCCAGGAATCGCTCCTTGACAATCTTCTCGCGCATATTCCGAGTGACTGCCAAGCTCTGGCGGTCATCCGAAATTCATAGAACCATGGTTACATACGTAACCTAGCGTTCTATTTCATTTCTCCTGACCGCCAGAGGCGGTGCTTTCAGCACTGGATGACTAATACCCACAAAGTCACGAGGAAATCCTACCTTATTCCCGCTGTAAGGGTGTAGGAAGAACAGCTGCTGCCACTGGGTTGTGAGGGACCACATTAACCCGATAAAACCTTGCAAATGTGCAGGTTGAGGCCCATGATGCAGCTGTACAGATATCTGAAAGGGGGACACCTCTTAGGGCTGCCCACGATGTACACACACTCCTGGTTGAGTGACCTCGGACCTGAGGGATCGGGAGGCTACTGCTCCTATAGGCACAAGTAATAGCGTCCACCATCCACTGGGATAGCCGCTGCTTTGATAAGCTGTGCCCTCTCCTTTGTCCTGTATGACAGAGAAACAGTGAATCCGACTGGCGGAATTCCACCGTCCTATTAATATACGTCCTTAGTGCCCTCACTGGGCACAAGAGGTAGGCGCTCTGCTCCTGCTCATCCCCCTCAGTTGGGAGTTCCAACGCTGCCAGGCTGAGGGGCTGGTTTGTGTAGGATGATGAGAAGTTTTTGGGGAGAAACGCCGGATTCGGCCACAAAGTCACCCCTGTGCCTCCCGGGTTCCAATGAAGGCATTCCTGGCTTACGGATAATGCGTGTAGCTCCCCTACTCGCTTAGCCGATGCCATGGCCAAGAGAAATGCGGTCTTCACAGACAGCCATTTCAATTCCACCCTGTCTAAGGGTTCAAATGGGGACTGACATAGTGCCTTTAGCACTATGGGCAAGTCCCAAGAGGGCACTGGGCTTCGCTGAGGAGGCCTTAGACGTAGAGCCCCTCTAAGGAAGCGGGTTACTAGTGGATGGGACCCAACTGTCACCCCATCTACCCTGCTGTGCCGGGCTGAGATGGCGGCCACATAAACCTTGATGGTGGAGGCTGCAAGGCCTCCATCAAAACGGGACTGGAGAAAGAGGAGAATCACCGGTACAGGACACCGTGTAGGGTCCTGCTTCTGTGATTGGCACCACTCGCAAAACAGTTTCCACCTATTTGCGTACAATGCATTGGTGGAAGGTGCCCGGGAGCTAAGGATGGTCCTTACCACTGCTGGGTCACATGACCCTAGCAACGGCTCTGGCCCTTCAGAGGCCAGACCCAAAGCTGCAGCTGCGCTGGGTTCGGATGCCAGATTTGACCCTCCAGCTGTGAGAGGAGGTCCGGCCTCACAGGGAGGCACCATGGTTCCCCCTCTAGTAATCTGTGCAAGATTGGGAACCATACTCGTCCTGGCCATCTGGGGGCTACAAGTAACACCTTGTGGTTCCCTCTGAGGATCCTGTCCAGAGTGGGCAGGATTAGTGGCAATGGGGGGAAGGCGTATAGCAGCTGGTTCGGCCACGCATGGGCCAGTGCATCCTGGCCCAAGGGGCTTGTAGATTCCCCGAGGGAAAACCAAAGGGGACAGTGAGTTGTTGACTGGGAGGCAAAAAGATCCACCCCTGCCCTGCCATATCTCCGCCAGGTCGCTTCCACCACTTGTGGGTGTAGCCTCCACTCCCCAGGAGGCGGGTGCTGCCGGGATAGCAAATCCGCGGCCGTGTTCTGAACGCCTGGCAGGTGCATTGCCCTCAGGCTCAGAAAGTGTGGATAGGCCCATAGCCACAGCTGTTGGGCCAGCCTCAAGGCTTGTCTGGCCCTCGTGCTCCCCTGGTGGTTTACCTGGTAGACCACGGACATATTGTCTGTTCTCACCAGGACATGCTTTCCTACCAGCACTGGATAGAAATGTCTGAGCGCCAGCAGAACAGCCTGCAGCTCCAGTACATTTATGTGCTGTTCCTGCTGTTGAGGACTCCAGAGACCCCTGACT
This sequence comes from Sprattus sprattus, assembly GCF_963457725.1. NCBI lineage: Eukaryota > Metazoa > Chordata > Actinopteri > Clupeiformes > Clupeidae > Sprattus > Sprattus sprattus. Next base: position 23,219,883 of record NC_137920.1, read on the forward strand.
GTCCTGCATCGCCATACAGCTCCCCAACCTGTCATGGAAGCATCGGTGGCCACCACTTCCCTGCAGGAAGGTATGGCCCCCAAGGGAACCCCCTGGGTGAGATATGCCTCTCGCCTCCATGGGCGTAGCTTTGCCAGGCAACTGGCCGTGACTCTTACCGGCTTGTGCCTGTGGCAAGTGGGGTGCAAGCCCCGGTCGTTTAGCCAAATTTGTAGTGGCCGCAATGACAGCAGGCCCAAAGGGACCACTGACGAGGCCGCTGTGAGCATGCCCAGCAGTCTCAAGAATGATTTGAGGGCCAGAGCCCTGCCCCTCCTGAAAAGACTGATAAGTCTGAGAATGTTGTTGACCCGCTGTTGAGAGGGGGAAGCAACCATCAGCCGTGAGTCCAGCTGGATGCCAATAAACACAGTCTGCTGACTGGGCACCAGGGAGCTCTTTTCCTGGTTTATTCTTAGTCCTAGCCCTGTAACATGCGAGATTAGCAAACTTGACTCTCTGAGAGCCTCTGTCCTTGATTGGGAACAGATCAGCCAGTCGTCCAGATAGGGGAAAATGTGCATCCCTCTGGCTTGCAGTGGGGACAGTGCTGCTGCCACACATCTGGTGAAGACCCTGGGTGCCAGCGAGATCCCGAAGGGTAGTACGCAGAACTGGTAAGCTCTGCCCTCGAATGCAAACCGGAGAAACTGTCTGTGTCGAGGTGCAATAGGGATGTGGAAATATGCATCCTTTAGGTCGACGGTTGTAAACCAGTCTCCCTGCTTGATGCCCTGCAGCACATCTGCTGTGCGTAGCATGTGAAATCTTAAAACCTTGAGATGCGTGTTTAATTGCCTCAGGTCTAGTATAGGCCGGAGGCCCCCCCCCTTCTTTGGAATAATGAAATAAGTGGAGTAGAATCCACTGTTTCGTGAATACCTGTCTAATGGCTCGATGGCGCCTTTTTCCAAGAGAGCCCAGATCTCCTGACGCAGGCCCAGAGCCTTGTTTGGGTCCTTTACGAAGGTCATCTTGACCCCGCGAAACCTCGGTGGTCGGCGTCGGAACTGTATGCTGTACCCCTGTGACAGGGTTGAAATAACCCAGGGGTCCGACGTACGCGCTTCCCAGCACCTGAGCTGCTGGTCTGTGAAGCGCCCGACCACGGGAGTGGAGCAGTCATTGTCTGGCCCCTCGCCCCCTCTGATATTTTGAGGGGCGACGGCCAGAGAACTGGCCTCGCTGTGGCAAGCGAGGGGGCTGGCTGGGGGCAGGTTGGCGAAACCCCTGTGACTGCTGCGCTCTTGGCTGGGTAACCTGTTGCGACCTCGACCGAGTCGTAACTGCTCCCATAGGGGGCCTCTGTATGCCGGAAGCCTGACGGCTCAGACTGGCAAATTGTGTTCTGGCCTGTGTGACCAGTAGGCTACGCTCAAGGGTTTGCTGTGCGGCAGGGCCAAAAATCTGCCCTGGTATGACAGGCAGTGACAAAAGGGCTTTTCTGCACGGTTCCAACAGTGGAGACTGGGCCAACCATATCTGGCGTCGTGCCTGGGTTAACGAGGACATTAGCCTCCCCAACTCCCGGGTCATGTAAGCGAATGTCTGCAGGGAGGTGTCGCTTAGACTTTGTGCCGAGGGGTCAGCTCCAGAGGTTTGCAATGTCTCGGACAGAGCTAGCACCAGGTGCGACATTGAGTTCCCCAGACGTGCGATACGCGCTGCTGTGTCGTAACTCTTGGCAATGTAGTCATCTGTCTGACGGCACTGGGGCCGAGGACATCGAGCATCAGGCCGAAGTGCTTCCCCCGGCGTCAGCACTAGAGCAGCCACAGCTGGCTCTACATTGGGCATGCGATCCAGGCCATGGGCAGATGAATCCTGCATACTAGAGAGTGCCCTACAGTCCGGTGGGAGATGCCTGAGCCGTTTGGGATCTCCCCAGCATCTCTGCAGCTCCTCAATAAATGGGGCTGAGGGCGGAATATTAAAAAACGTAGACGGAGCTGCCTTCCTGAAAAAGGCGCTCTGAGAAGAGGTATGCACTGGTGGTGTATCCAACCCCAGCCGTGCCAGTGCCATCTTCACTGTGGGTCTAACTGACTCCTGGCTTCTCTCTGAGCCTTTCTGTGTGGTGTGGCTCGTTCCCTGGAAGCTGGGAGGAGAGTCACCTGGGCTTTTCTCTGTCGCCTCCACACCATATTCTCCCCCAAGGCCTAGGCTCTCCGAAGCCATGGTGGAGAGTATATCCTCTTCGAGGATCTCATAGGCTGGTGACAATACTGGAGGGAGTGTGCCTGAAGGAGACCCTGGTGCAGCTGTAGCGGAAACACTAGCAGGCTGTGCAGCAGGTCGTTGCAGATTTAAAAGTAAGGTCTTTATTTCTGCAAACTCTGACGTCAAAGTGTCCACCTTCTTGGCAAGCGGATCAGTCTTCCTGTGTTTCCCCCTACCAGATGGTTCCCAGGAATCAGGCCCACGGCGTTTGCTTGGTCTAGGAGAGATGGCTCTGCTTCTCTGTGTCGGGGGTGGCTCTAGCTGGGCCAGTCTCCCCAAACGCACAGATACGCTCATGCAGCTGCAGTTCATACATGCCAGCTCTGTGAGCCCTTGCCTTAGGTGCTCAATACCTAAGCATGAGGGACACCTATCATGGCCGTCCTCTAGCTCAAGAGGGGCCCGGCAAACAGTGCATGTCATAGCCATTGCAATATGTATCTATCCAAATATATATAAATATGAGTGATACTTCCCCAGCAGCCTAAGCGAAATACTACTAGGCCCTGTTATACAAGATACTGTTAGTCTTTTAGAGCGAACACGCTCCTCCTACACAGTTATCTTAACAAAATAATAAATGCTGACCAATTCAATAATGATCAAGCATCCCCTCAGCCAATTAAGGCAGTGCTAACGCTCACTTTAGGTAATGTAGGCTTCCGTTTAAGAGTTACCAATTACCACACCGTGTGAACGCAGCCCGTTTACAGCATCAACAAAAAATCGACAGGGCTACCAAACCTGTCCTGTTCTAGAGCGAAAACACACTCTTCTTAACAGTCATCAAACAATGTTAGCGTGTTTACCGCATTAACAAAGTTGACAGGCTAACCACCTGTCCTGTTTTTAGAGCGAACACACACTCTTCTTAACAGTTATCAAACAATGCCGACATAGCGTGCTTACCGCATTAACGAAACAAAACAAAATCGACAGGGCTACAACCTGTCCTGTTTTTTAGAGCGAACACACACTCTTCTTAACAGTCATCAAACAATGTTAGCGTGTTTACCGCATTAACAAAGTTGACAGGCTAACCACCTGTCCTGTTTTTAGAGCGAACACACACTCTTCTTAACAGTTATCAAACAATGCAGACATAGCGTGCTTACCGCATTAACAAAACAAAACAAAATCGACAGGGCTACAACCTGTCCTGTTTTAGAGCGGAAACACTCGTAAACAGCTCGCCAAACAAAAATATGCGAGGAACTTCCAACTCGCTCAATGGGGTTTGAACTATCAGTTTTTAAGGCGAACACACCTGTTCTGATTAGCCCCCTGCCACAGCTCACCAAACAAAAAATATGCGAGGAACTTCCAACTCGCTCAATGGGGTTTGAACTATCAGTTTTTAAGGCGAACACACCTGTTCTGATTAGCCCCCTGCCTCAACCATTACACGAGCGTGATTCACTCGGTACAACAATAGAAGAGGCAAAACTCACCTTTTTTTTTCGGATTATCCGACACTCTCCTGTAAAGAAACTACTCACCTTCCGCGAGAAGAATTAAGGAGCGATTCCTGGGTGGGCGTGCCTTTAGTACCGGGACAAAGGCATACGTCACCCAGGTCATAGGTGACTTTTGTTGATACAAACACTCGAACTACACGTACACGCGATAGACATCCAGTGCTGAAAGCACCGCCTCTGGCGGTCAGGAGAAATGAAATAGAACTAGAACTTAGAACATAGAACTTAGAAATGGACATTTGAGTGTGTGCGCTAAGTTTTTTTTACCATTAGAAAATATACTGTATATTGTTTCCTGTCAAAAATACATATCAACCTTTTGAAGCCATTGTGTTGGAGATGTGATTGGTGGATTTAAACAAACTATTTAAATCTGTATGTCTCTCTCTCTCTCTCTCTCTCTCTCTCTCTCTTTCTCTGTGTGTGTGTGTGTGTGTGTGTGTGTTTAGTTATTCCAATGTGACAAACTGTTTAAGCTACTTCACTGAACTCGGATTTGCGGACTTTAGTGTTCTCTCCGATGTATACGAATCTACCAAAACAACGCTTCTCAGCAACGCCAAAACCTGCCTTGTAAGTCACCTGTTACCAGGAAATTAGTTCATCTTTACGTCTCACCAGTCGGTTGAGATAACTGTGTACATGAAAGTCAAAATGTTCGATTTGTTAATTTGTTTGACTGTTGTTTCAATTGTATATTTTATTGGTAAAGGTTTGTCAAAATACACCACTCAAGTACACACATACACACACACACACACAAACAGACAAAGATCATTTGCATGCAGGCCTTAAAGAGCAGTAATTGAATACAGTTAATAGTTTTGGTATTTGGCAAAACAGGCTCTTGTCCAAATCAATCACACATTTAATACAAAACATAGAGTAATAACTTTCCTTTATTTTTCTCGATGAGGTTTGATAAATTCAAAAGAAACACAAACACACTGCACTTTTAACTGCTTTCCCTTTTTAGAACATCACCGGGTTCAACATCAATGCAGCGAACATCGGCATCCTGGGCAACATGGTGTGCCAACTTAACAGCTCTTACGTCCAAAACTCGGACCCCTCCATCCTCGAGAAACTCAAGAGCTGCGACGACCTCACAAGTTCACTAATCTCCGGCATGGAGACACTTCTTCTCTCGGGCAAGACTAAATACGGGTACGTAGACTCGTCCACTCGGACAGTGTTGTACACTAATGTATTTCTACTGTACCTGGAGGAGAGGGACGAATTTGCCAAAGTTATGTGTGTCAAACCCCAATGCATAACTAATTCACAGCTTAAAGGAGCCATATGTGGCTACTGTTTCAGCTATGTAGTTGTTGTTTTAGTTCAGATTTAGTAACTGAAGAGCTTACAGAACTAAAATATCAATGAATTGGGTAGAAAAAACATTTCTGGCATAACGACAGCAGCGGAAATGCGCTGATGACTAAAAGTTAAGCACTCCCACAGTGGGCATGCCTGAAGAGATTTAGAAAGAATCAATCGAAAACCTCTTTTCAATTACCTAACTTTCTGGTTTTATTTCATTTGTTTGTTTGTTTATGTTACCACAGCGTTCCATCAAGGTGGACACGGCAAACTCTAGAGGATTTGGACATTCTGCCTCTGTACTTCACATCCACTCTCTGGAGAGAAATCAAAAAGGTAGGAGTGGGCCCTATCTGCGTTGTGTGCGGCACTCACGGGGTCTGTCTGTCAAAGAGAAGGGGCTCGCCTTGGTACAAACATGGAAGAAAACAGGTGTACTGTAAAGTGTTCTTGTGTGAGTTTTTGTTTGTTTGTTTGTTTGTTGATCACCACCTCTACAGAGGGACTGCCGCAAATTCCTGAGGTCTTTCATCAGAGAGCTGAGACGCAAAGGCACTTCCAGAAAGAAGATCAGGACCTTGAAGAGAGCAATCCGCACCGCTCAGCGAGCCAAACGTGACGCATGTGAGTGCACGGACTGACATTACATTTGGATTCACTCGTTTAGGACATGCCTTTGTCCGAAGCGAATTGCAATACAGCACAGATATCCACTGTGGCCAGGACGTGGGCATTCTGGGTGCCGAACGTCTGAAGTAGTTGTCATTAGCAACAAGCTCTTTCGATTGCTTCACTGCCCGAGCCACAGGATCACATGACATGTCTCGGTGTGCAGGTAGCTTGCTGGCTTATGCAGGGGCCTATTTCACATTATACTTCACTCTAGTGGACAAAAGTATATAAGCATAAATTACACCAAGCTTTTGCTTCATGAAAACTCTTCCAGCCAATTCCGATCGTTCTGTGAAAGAAATAACATATAATAATCACTTGACAAAAAAACAAAACATTTTGGCATTCTCTACTGAACTTTAACCGCTTTCTACCCCCTGAAACCCTCTTTTTACCCCCCTGTAACCCTCTTTCTACCCGCTGAAACCCTCTTTTCACCCCCCTGTAGCCATCGAGTGCACCGTGGGCGCCATCACCCAGGTCGAAATCAATGACGACACCTTCCCTATCGATTACGACGCCACACAGTTCAACGCCTGCATGACCGTCACCACCCTCAAGCACAATCTGCCAGCCATTACAGACAAGGCAGATGATGAAAGCTACCACCAGATCATTCTAGAGAAGTTGAATCAGGTACATGCTAAAACAAAATGGCTTCAGCTGTGAATACAAAATAGCTGCAAACAAAAAATAGAATACTTTGGCACATAATAGTCTACTGGGGTAGACAGAGAACAATCGAGAGTTAGTTTGTTTAAGTTTGTCTTTGGCCTGTTCTAGCTTTTGACTAACGGAAGGTAGTCAAGAAAAGACCGGCTGTTGGGCCGTGAAATGAAAGCGTTTCACTGTAATGATATGATTCTGCAGGAACAGGAAAATTGTGGCATTTCACGTTTGTTTTCTTCAGCGGTGTGTAAACATATGTAGTAAAAAGTGTGAATGCACAGGAACACATGGAAAACATGTTTTTTTCACATGCTTTTAAGAATTATATCGTTGTTGAGAAAGTCTAGAAACACTCTTTTTTTTGTTATTGCTGTTGACAAAAGAATTCTGCACCGTTCTGTGGTCTTGTAAAAGAACACACTTTGAGGTAGCGATGATAACCTAATGCTAACCATAACCCCTTTTGGTTATTGACCGTTGCCTTTGGCTCCTTGTTTGTTGTTTCCTGTAACCCAGGCCTACCCAGAAGGCATCTCAGACAATGTGGTCCAGATGCTTGGGCCAGCATCCCGAGGGGCGACCACTGATGACATCAGCAAATGGAACGTGACCAATATTGACACTCTGTCCTCTTTGCTGAAGACATCAGACGGAGACTGGGCAGACAACCAGGTTAGTCCGCAAGGCCAGAACTCTACCCATCATTGAGAGCTGCTTTGATATGCACACACTAAATGGATACACACGTTGAGAATGTGATATACACAGTTAGAATGTGATACACACGTTTAGAATGTGATACACACTTTTAGAATGTGATATACACAGTTAGAGTGTGATACACACGTTTAGAATGTCATATGCACATTTTTTATTTAGATTGTGTGTATACATGGACTTTACAATAGCATTTTGCTGGCCAACAATTACAGTTGTAGTTATAGTTTTGGTATTTGGCAGACGCTTTAGTCCAAAGTTACTTACAAGCATATTTGGAAGAAATACATTTACAACAACAATACAAATAAAGCACAATATAACAAAATATGTATGAAAATAATGAATAATGATTATTATTATCATATTGTTTTAAACTCTATGTCTTTAACTCGCTCCCCTAGACCGTAGCCATCATGACGAAGTACCTTGCTGCAGGGCAGAGCCTTGACACCTCTGCTCTGAACTCTCTGGGAGGCTCGGGTCTCTGTGCCCTGGACACCAGTGTGCTGGAGACCGTCACCTCCAGCAGCCTCAAGTGAGTATTATGGGCTGGATATTCAAAAAGATTTACATTAGTCAGAGTTCTGATCAGCGTGGATCTTAGGGGTTGGATATTTAAAAGGTTTATATCAGAGTTTTGGTGGATGTGAACTTTCCCAGTGAGTATTATGGGCTGGACATTGAAAGAATTATATCAGAGTTCTAGTGAATGTGAACTTTCTCAGTTAGTATTATGAGGTGGACATTGAAAGATTTATATCAGAGTTCTGGTGAATATGAACTTTCTCAGTTAGTATTATGGGGGTGGACATTGAAAGATTTATATCAGAGTTCTAGTGAATATGAACTTTCTCAGTAAGAATTATGGGGCTGGATATTGAAAGATTTATATCAGATTTCTGGTGAATATGAACTTTCTCAGTAAGAATTATGGGGGTGGACATTGAAAGATTTATATCAGAGTTCTAGTGAATATGAACTTTCTCAGTAAGAATTATGGGGCTGGATATTGAAAGATTTATATCAGAGTTCTAGTGAATGTGAACGTTCTCAGTGAACACAACATCCATTCTACTTGACTCATCCAGTTCTACATTCTAATTCTTCCTCCCCTGTGCTTCCTGACTCCAGGCAGGCGGACGCTCTCACCACCACCAGTTGCAGTCTGACCAAGAAGAAGGCACTGTTCCCCATCGCCCTGGCAGCCTTCGTCAGCACGACCATCACCAAGAGGTCAACCGCAACGGTCACCTCCACACAGTACCAACTCATCCAGTCATACCTAGGTACGACCAAACACTACTCTTTGCTCATAATAATAATAGTAATTATAATAATACATTACATTTATTAATTTAACAGACGCTTTTATCCAAAGCAACCTACAAAGGAGAATAATAACAATAATAATACAAATAGCACTCTTACTGTTTATTGTGGAATTATGTAAGGGATAATGTATAGAACGCAGGTCCTTATCGGAAAATAAGTCCCGACAGGGTGAACCGGACACCGACGCGAAGCGGAGGTGTCTTGCTTCGCCCTGAAGGGACTTATTTTCCGATAAGGACCTGCGTTCTATACATTATCCCGCTTATTATACGGCAACTTACCAAAACAAAAAAATAACTTAACACAGTGTGTCTTTTTACAATGTATTTGTTACTATATGTAGTGTTAAAAAGCAGAGAAATAGTTCGCCAAAGACGTTGAACTTCAAAGACGTTGAACATTCTTTAGAACACAGCTGCTCAACCGTCCGCTGAAACTCCATTGATAAGTTACCGGACTCAATACTTTCGGAATGATACGAAAGACCTATATCAGAAGCACAAAACCCGTTGCCATTGACAGCACAGCGGTCATTATATGCAGGTCATTATATGAAAATAAGTACCTGCGAACGTTGGGGATGGCCCATTCAAATCAACGGGGCTTTTTGGAACGTTCTGAAGAGCCGTATAATAAATGATTATAATTATATTAAAGGATGTGCATGTGTAAACGAAACTGAATAAGGTCCCTCCCACTTGATGTAACATGATCTTTGTAAGCATGTAATAACATATTATAACTAGTGCTGTCAGTTTAACGCGTTATTAACGGCGTTAACGCGAACCCATTTTAACGCCGTTCATTTTTTTATCGCGCGATTAACGCGTTGTAAAAAAAAAAAAAGTTTCGTTCGTTTTGCCTTCCCAAACTGTGTAGTAGGCTAGCGTCACGTTTGAGTGAATGATGAGCGCGATACGGCGAAATGGATGATAAAAAGCTTCTGAATAGAAAGTTTACCTTTAAAAGTTGTGCTGTGCAAAAGAAGCGAGCTTCACTGTTGTCTGAAAATGTCAACAGGCAGCTGGTTGAAAGCACAGAGGTAGTTGGCTTACCTTTTGTTGGTAACCTAACTGTTACGGTTTATTGTTTTTGAAATAAGAGGCCTGACTTCTATGTTCACAGCAAACTTGAAAAAAACAAATATTAAGCCATGGTTTAACTGTATATAGGCTGAGTCCTTGTTTATCTTAAATGTGCACTTTATCATTTTATTTTGTACCGCCCTGTTTGGCAACGTTGTTTTTCAATCAAATAAAACATTGCTTAAAGCAAGCCAATCCACTTTTCCATGATAAGACCATTAAAATAAAATAAAAATGATGGAAAAAAATAATTGAAGGGACATTTAGAATAGACACGAATTTGCGATCGCGATTAATTTTGATTAATTTAATCGCGATTAATTTTGAGTTAACTATGACAAAAATGCGATTAATCGCGATTAAATATTTTAATCGTTTGACAGCCCTAATTATAACTTATTATAATAATAAGTTCAGCAGTGTATTGTTGTGTTAGATGGCCTGAGCACTAATGAGGGATGGCACATTGATACAAACCCATAGTTTGAGACTGGAACGTGCAAGTACAGAGTTAGCAACCTGCAGTCACATTGTGTTGATTAGCGTTAGCAGAGTAAGCAACCTGCGGTCACAGTGTGTTGATTAGCTTTAGCAGAATTAGCTGCCTGCAGGCACAGTGTGAAGATTAGCGTTAGCAGAGTTAGCAATCTGCAGTCACAGGTGGTGTTGTTAAAACGCTAGTAGGTAGTTGTTCAAACGTTCCCAGATTAAGTGTGTGTTCTCTCGTGACCCAGGTGGTGCCACAGAGTCGTTTGTCCGAACCCTGGCCTCTTCCAACATCAACATGGACATGGACACCTTCATTGCTCTAGACCAGAGCGTCATTCAGGTGAGTTAGGGAAACACACATTTACACACACACAATACAAAGTCCAAAACATACTCACACACACATTTACACACTCACTCACCCATACACCCACACACACACAAACAACCACACACACAGTCACTCACTCACTCACTCACCCACACCCACACCCACCCACCCACCCACACACACACACACCCACACACACACACACACACACACACACACACACACACACACACACACCCTCACACTCACACACACACTCTTATCCACAATGTCTTCACCCCACCTGTCCTGTTCTCCCTGCCCCTCTCAGACCCTGAGTGTGTCGGACGTCTCAAGCCTGCTTGGCAGCACCAACGTGAACGACCTGAGCGCCTACTCCAGTAACTCCATCATCCAGGACTGGATCAGTCGCCAGTACCAGACTGACCTGGACACGCTGGGCCTGGGCCTCACTGGCGGCCGCAGCACCCCTGTCACCGTTGCCACCACGGTAAATGTCGCTGGGAACGTCGCCACGAACGCTGCCACGAACGCTGCCACGAACGCTGCCACGAACGCTGCCACAAACGCAGCGACCACAACAACAACAACGACGACCACGACAACAACTACTACAGCAGTGGCGACAACAGGGGCTGCCACCACTGGTAATTACAGATTGTGTGCGTGTGCGTGTGCGTGTGCGTGTGCGTGTGCGTGTGCGTGTGCGTGTGCGTGTGCGTGTGCGTGTGCGTGTGCGTGTGCGTGTGCGTGTGCCCGTGCCCGTGCGAGTGTGCGTATGTGCGTGTGTGTGTGTGTGTTTATGTACCAGAGAAAAGCTGCCTTGTAGTCTCTGCAAGTCCAGGACAGAGGCGGCAGCTGAGAACAGCCCAAAGTTCTTCTGTGTGTGTGTGTGTGTGTATGTGTGTGTGTTTGAGAGGGTATATGTATGTACATACTGAGTATTATATCAACACTCGTTTTCAACACTAACCTTTATTTCCTCTTTGCTTCTTATTTTCTTTCAGCAAGTGGAGGAGCGAGTGTCAGACCTGCACATGGCCTCTATTGCCTCCTGCTGGCCATAACTGTCTCTGCACGTTACCTTCTCCAGTAATGAAGAATGAATGAGAGTCAAGAGCACTTAAGGAAATCTAAATCCGTTTACAGCCATATTTATATGCACATTACTGCATTTTCTGCACAACATGACCACACACATGAAGGGTACATAAAGAATGTCATCTCGGTAACATATTACTGGAAATCTGCGTCATAAGAGGGTCTCACTTTTTCACTTTCAGGGATTAGAAGTAGCTAAACTGTTTTTGTTACTTGGGTTGTCAGCACAAGCACCTTCACTTTCGATCTTGGACCTCAGTCTTAACTTACTTTGCATGTCTATATGTTCCGTAGCACTGACCCCGATTACCATACTTTCTCACGTTATGGCTGAAATAAAAAAGATCAATGCTTTGTAGTCAGGGTGTGTTACAATGCCAGCACAAGGTGGTGAGACCCAATTATGATAGCAAACTATGAAGCCAAATGAGCTCTGATATCCTTTCTCAGAGAGCCTGCACTTTTTCTTTTTAGACCTATACTCATTTAATACTAATGTTACTGAACTGCAAAGTCAAGATGTACTGAAGGAAAATATAATCATGATAGAGAAATTTTAATGAAGACATTGTTATTGTATTTTAATCTGCTTGCTTTTCCTGTGTGCTGACAGGCTGAGGCCTTGACTGTCTGAGGCAAACCACCTGTTTTTGTACTGATAATCATGCACACTTCTCATCTCTCAAGGACATATTCTGAGATCACTGCAGCAACTTTTATAGCGATGGGACGGGAGAATACCGCCCTTTGTGTGATGAAACCTGTGTTTTCTACTAACATAAGGCTGGCTGCGCCCAGCTCTTTTTTGGAGTTTGTTCATGATACTTGGTTGTGACACATCTCCCTCTCTGTCTCATCAATATAAACGTCTTAATATAATTTATCTAACAAATCAGAAGAATAAAAACATTCTAAGACTTTGTGTATGACCACTGGTGTATGTATCTGTCTGCTCTGGTGTATGTCTCTGTACATATTGGACAATGATGCTGGAACCAATGGGTATATATTAAAGGTACAGTTCTTGATTATAATCCTTTACATTCTCCATTGAAGTCAGTAAAAAATTCTCCTCACATCCCTTTAGCTGTCTGTTCGGTGTGTGCTAAAAGAAATAAAAATCTTGGGTTCATACACAGCTCTGTCAATGTGAAACAAACAAAGTGGTTTGGATGTATCACTATTCCAGCCAATCAGCAACAAGGTGAGCTCATGTTACAGCATTGCTTCAGCACCACAGAAAGGAGGGGGGTAATCTGATTGGCTGTAGAGCTCCAAAATCAACAACCTTTCACCAGGATCAAGGACTTTGCCTTTAAGGTAACATAAACAACAGCGTTAACAAGGAGGTGAATTAGAAAGTTTATTGCCAATTAACAACAACAAGGACAGTACAGTCAATTGAGAGCAATGCCCAAATGAACTTCACTACAGTAGATCACATGATTGAATGATGATGAAGTTGACCAAGATAACCTTTAATGGAAAGAGAATAACTGATTAAAGAACAGTAACAGTATACTGGTATTCAGAGTTGTCACAAATACTGTTCCAGCCCTCTTACACTTGGCCGTCAGCAGTCCTCCCAATGAAAAGTGTAAAGTCACAACCAATGTCTGAACACTCTGAACACAAAATAAATTGAATGTCTACTTCCACTCAAACCAAAAAAACCTGCCGGTTAGTTTTAACTCGTTTAGGAGTGAAGATTATGCTGTGGTTTCTTTTCACAGTCAGTAGTTATCTAAGAGTCCAAATTGACCTTAACCATACATGTTGCTCAGCTACAGATTTGGAAGAATGTGGGGGTTTTTTTTCCGTTGGATCGCCTGACCATTTTTAGGGCGCACACCCCACCCGCGTGCCCCGTGTGTGACCGTTTTCCTCGTGGAAATGCATAGCGACACCAAGCAACAACACAGCAGTGTTGTGGTGCCAAGTGAAAGGCGTAGTCAGTGACTGCAGATCATCTCTGTTCTCCTAAATCAAATCAGAACCAATCTCAGGACATGTGACCCAGTATGGCCTCATGTGCTCAGAGTCTGAGAGGGCAACCAGAGACCAGAGGGCCACAGAGGAGCCTCTGACAAGAAGGATAAAATATGTAGGAAAAGAGAAAATGAGGGCATAAGGCATACAGAAGAGAAAGAGTGTGTGTGCATGTGTGTGTGTGTGTGTGTGTGAGAGAGAGAGAGAGAGAGAGAGAGAGTCAGTGTGAGAGAGAGAGAGGGAGTGTGTGGGTGTGTGTGTTTGTGTGTGAATGCATATATGTGTGAGAGAGTGTGTGTGAGAAAGAGGGAGTGTGTATGCATGTGTGTGTGTGAGAGTGTGTGTGTTTGTCTGTGTGTGTGTGTGTGAGAGAGAGAGAGAATGAACAGTGAGAAACAGTGAGAAACAGTGCTTTTGTGAGGGTGAATATGTGTATGTGTGTGTGAGAGAGAGAGAGAGAGAGAATGAACAGAGAGAGTGTTTTGGTGTGTGTTTAAGAGAGAGAGAGAGAGCTTATGAATGTGTATGTGGTTGAGTGTCCATTCAGGTTTATTGATGGTTTTAGAACTACAAGCAAAGGTGTCTGTCTGAATGTGAAGACATTTATTTGGACTGCCATCACAATATGCAGGTGTGTGTGTGTGTGTGTGTGTGTGTGTGTGTGTGTGTTCAGGTTATAGACGCTTGTAGACCCCAAGCACAGCCTTGCAGTTGGAACAGGAGTGTTTTGCGTCCCTCAGGCGGTCGACACAAAAAGGGATGAGACAGCAGCCAAGGACGAACCTAGAACAGAGAACAGAGACGTCTCACTTACAACCCCAGCTTGGGGAGCAGAACTTTGTAAAAGACTGAAAACCCGTTCTATCTTGTTAAGCAATACTTTTTTTTTACAACAAATAATTTTTTAAACTATCAGCCTGTCCTCACCCACACATGAAGAGCCCACCACAGAACAGGTAGGTGATCAGGCCGGAGTTGAACTCCACCTTGGTGACCCCCGTCTGGTGGCAGCTTGGGCACGTCACCTGCACCGGGCTGTCCCCAAAGGGGCCGATGGTGGCTGGGAACAGAACGGCACAGTCCACTCAGAAAGAAAAGTGTCCTCAGTAGTGTCTCTTCATAGTGTCTCAGTGGCTCAATTCATTTCAATTCAATTCAGTTCAATTCAATTAAATTTATATAGCGCCATAATAATACAATTGTCTCAAGGCGCTTTACAGAGCCTGAACCCCCATAGTGCAAGCACAACAGGGGCAAGAAAAAACTCCCTTAACCTGTAAAGCAACTGGCAGGGCTACGAGCTAATACCAACAAGGCCACGGGTTAAACACGCAGGGAACACATACAGATTTAAATGTATGTCTTTACTGTAACTGAAATAAATGCAATGGGTATCTTATCTGACTATGAGTTCCACTGCAGCAAAAACCTAATGCAGTGTCCTAATGGAGGGAAGATGAGGCAACATGGGAAACCTTCATAATAAGAGTGACATAACCTTGTTGTAAACATGACATAGCACATGACATAACCTTGTTATAAACATGACATAGCACATGACATTTCCTGTTATAAACATGGCATAGCACATGACACAGCCTGTTACCATCATGACAGTCAATAGCCAATCACAGTGTCATGGTGTCATTATCAGTAACTGACATGACAGCTGTCAGAAAATTAGACACCATCACCATAACATATGGCATAGAGTGTCACAGCATGACAGTTAGAAATAATGGACACTGATTGTCATGACGACTAATGAGGATATGCCATCATCTGCCATGACATTGTTGTATCTCATGATGGCGGGTAGGTTTTGTATACAAATATAATGAAACGTTTTACGGTGCAATGCCATCTCAAATCATATTTATCTGTCAACCAGGAAACTAAAGAAATGTTTACGTACCAACAATAACCTGGCCTGCAGCATTGGCCATAGCTCTAGAAAGAGAGTATGTATCAATTTCATTTTAGAACACATTTAATACATATTCAGCCACATTCCCAAATATTTAAAGTAACACTATGCGACAATTTGACACTTTTTGAGGTATGGTTTTATAGGCAACTAATTTTGGTACCATCTTCAAATTAATTTTAAAAGCATATGGTCATGTGAAGGACTAACAGTCAAACTGTCTATGACTACTAAAATATTTAGAGCAAAGTACAGTATATAGTCACATATTCAACAAAAATTGAAATACTTTCATTCATATTTCTTTGGAAATCCAGAGTTGGAAAACAGAGACAGTGTAAACGGAAGCCTACTTACAGAGCGGTCAGTGGTCAGGGTGAGCGTTGTGGAGGCGCGTGAGAATAACGGGCTTGTGTTCCTGTAGGCTACGTCCCAGCCCTGCCCTCATGCCCAGCTCTCTCCTCCCCTGACCCCCAATGAAAGAGTCCTCTATACGATGCTCACGGCCCCGCTCACAAGATGCAGACACAGACGCTGGCGAGTGGAGCACGGAGTGCATCTCTGTGACCAGTTAAGGAGGTCGAAGTCGAAGGGGATGTTGGGCTGTGCTTATTTTCTCAGCTGGTAATTGGCCTCGCTTTGTAGTTCTATGAGATTATTGTTGTGTCGAAGCGGCCAACGTAATTGATCAGCGACTCAGAAAGGTATTTTTTTTACCACACAGTATCACCTGATGTGCAAGGCATATCGTTTTTAGCGGATGGGGCCATGACACACCCAGCCAAAGCCTGCATGAGATTTGTGTTTCTCCCTCTGCTTTTTGTTTAGATGTTTTTTCTAATTTTCAGATACATGACGGTTTCAAATTGACTAATTTAGTCATGAAAACACCTTAGCCTAGTACCTTTGTGTTTTTAAGAATGATAGAAAGTGGTCCTAATTGTTCTTAGATATTTCCCTACAAAGACATTTTCCCAGTGGCGGTCCGTGCATTTCACGACTGGGCCTTCAGCGATGTCCTACACGATGTTAAACTGAGTCAATCCACCTCCTAATACTATCATTATGACGCCATGGCTCTCGAACCATTATATTTAGGCTATACAGAAAGGCAGTATAAGTGAGCATTGCATCACCTTAACATAGTCGAGTACCAAGTATCAAGTATCAAGTTGGTGTAAACTTAAGCAATAAGCCCCAAGAGGCCGTGCTTTGCGCTGATTTTAGAACAGGTAAGGGAGTTGTTAGGCACGACGCGAAGCGGAGTGCCGTTAAACCCCCTTACCTGTTCTAAAATCAGCGCAAAGCACGGACTCGCGGGGCTTATTGCTTTTCTAAACCTGTTACTACACATATTTGATATGGTTTCATAAATAAAGACAATTCAATTTAAGAAACAATAGTTTAATGATAAACCGTCATTCTTCCGCTACTAAAAATTATAGTTCCTAAATAAATCGTTGCCACGCAACCCTTGAAGCAACGCAACAGCCAGATGGAACACTGGGTATGAAATGCGCTATATGAATGCCTTGCCATTCGCTGCGCAGTAATATGGAATGTAATCAGGTCAAATTGTAAGGTAATGCTGGATTTTACAACGGCTTTTAGCCAATCACAATCAAGCATTTGAACAATCAGGTTTAGAATAGTTAATTTGAGTTGGTTAATGTAATTATATTTAGTCTTACCAATTGAAACAACTAGCATAATAAGCATTGAAACCGCTGTACGTCGTTTTCACATTAGCCAGCTAAACTGAGCACTGAAGCACTGCACTGGTCTGCCTCAGTATCCAATCAAAGGACGTTTACGTGTCACGTTCAACACGAGGAAAGAAATCTTCCGGGCCTTCTAGAAGGCCCAGTGTCGCCAACTCGAAATCTGATTGGTTGTCACAACTGTCTGTTTCAGTTCATTCAACTTAAATGAACTGAAATAGCCAGTTGTGATAACCAATCAGATGTACACGGGCCTTCAATGTGAATTCTGAAGGCCTCAGGGAAGATTTCTGTTCTCGGGGAAGAGCGTAGCAACACATGATAGCTGAAATATGATTGGATGAAAGCTCTAACATAAATTAACTACGCTGGAAGTTATGCAATGAAGATAATGGACTATAGGGAATAATTGAATAGATATTTATGAAAAGAAAATATTAAAATTAAATTTATTTTATTACATTTATTTTCTGATGATGTTTAGGCCAGCAGAGAAGGCCTTGAAGGCCCTGACGGACCACCACTGCATTTTCCTATATTCAAAATTATCAGATCTTCTCAAAATAGGGTGGGACTGCGTTTTGGGTAATTCACCTGACGTCAGTATAGAAGAGACACAAAGACCGACCTTTTGCGTTAAAAGCGAGATGTCATCAAAAACTAACCAAATGAGCGGTCGATCCCGAGACCAGCAGTTACCAAGAAAATGCTCCAGCTGTGCCCAAAATATAGGCCAATTTGGCAGTTATAAAAAGGAAGGAGAGCGGGAAATAACTCGCACATGTCCTGCAGCTAAATTCTATTAGCCCGCTGGGCTTCATCACACATGGCTTTTCTGGCAGCCGCATAAACACAGGCAGACAAAAGATTAGCAGTCATGAGAGGCTAGTTCTAATCGCCTCACTATTGCTGGGTGTCATGTGGCCGAGGTCGTTAGGCCTACTTAGTTACTTATTTACAAAACACAGTAGCAAAAAAAGGATTTTACAGTAGCCTAAAATAATCTACAAGCATGTACAGGGAGCGTTTAGAATGCGCTTAGTAGGCCTGAGGTAAAGAATGCGTCTCATTCTGTCAGTGCACTCACAGAATGCTTCCTTCTTCATTTGTGTGTAACTGGTGATATTTTCTGTGGTATTAGATGCACACAGTGAGACTATTCAACATCCTTTCTAAATTAAATCATCTCAGTGTCTCTGCTGTATGCGACCTCTGAAGGACTGAAGTTGGACTGACTAAATTCTATTAGAGAATCCTGATGAAGTTCTACAGAACTGACCTGGAGTTCTTCAGAGCTGACCTGGAGTTCTTCAGAGCAGACCTGGAGTTCTTCAGAGCTGACCTGAAGTTCTACAGAGCAGACCTGGAGTTTTTACAGAGCTGACCTGAAGTTCTACAAAGCTGACCTGGAGTTCTACAGAGCTGACCTGAAGTTCTACAGAGCTGAACTGGAGTTCTACAGAGCTGAACTGGAGTTCTACAGAGCTGAACTGGAGTTCTACAGAGCTGACCTGAAGTTGTACAGATGAGTGGAGATGTAGGAGAAAGTGTCTTGAGGAAACCCCCTCTGTAGCAATTCCTGAGGGGGCAGTAATAAAGGATACATACGGGCATAATTGACCGATCGCCAGGGCTCCGCTCCCTAGTTATTGTTGCAACGTCCAACAGATCAGCTGAGTGAGACCTGAATCAACATCCCCATAGCCATTCACAGCTTACAAGCGCCATCTACTGGTCATGTTGAAAAAGGCAAGGAACTCCAGGTCGTCTGAGGCACATTAAAGGTGTGGTCCTTAATTCAGGCAAAGAGGTTGTTGATATTTGAGCTTGAGCTTAACAGCCAATCAATAACACCCCACCCTTCCTTGTTACAGAAGCTACGTTACTGATTGGATGGTGTAGTACGACCTTGGTAAGAGTCTTTAAGTTTCGAGTTGTATAAGTGCACAGAACAGTGAGCAGTGAGGACAATGAGGTGCAGCAATTTAATGGAGAAAAAAAAACAGTATTTTGAATTCTAATTGCATACTGTTGCTTTAAAGTCACAGTCCGCAACAATTTGACACATTTGAATTGTTTTTGCAACGCAACTACTTTTGGTATAATCCTCAAATTCATTTTGATGGAATATGGTCAGGTGAAGGGCAGATAAACACACCTGCCATTCCCACTAGCCATCCAGGGTATACACTATGCAGTTCTGTGTTTCGGGTCAGAACATCCCGCGCCAATGTACACAAAAGATGGCGACAATGATGGTGTAAGTTAAATTAAACAGGTTTTAATCAGTAGAAATCTGTACATCACACACCCATGTAAACAGACGCAGCAGTTTGCTTTCCATACCTGAATACTTTCATAAGAATAGATGCTCTCATTCTTTTTTTATTTATTTTTTTAGTGATTTGAGGATCCGTGTAAAAATAGATTAATTTTTTTTCTCGACAAACACCACAAAAACAATATGGTCTGGCGAAATGAAAAAAACAAAAAACAAAACAAAAGAAAACTAATGTTGCCATCACTAATAAACAATCAATGACATCCCACTCAAAAAAATACTGAAATATAGCTTCAGTGTTTCAAGATGGAATATGTTCTAGAAAAGTCTCAAGTTCTTTTAAGGGTGGGGGTGGGGTGACAGCCCTCTCTCCTCGGAACCCCGTACTGACTCAGGTAATGATGTCACAATGACTGAAGGATCTGAGGGGCCCTTGTACGTTTATAGTTCTCGATGATTCCTTAGACGGACTGCTGTTCTATTCCAGTGATTAAGGCCATGAAGAACGGGGCGGCGAATTATAAATAATCAATTACTTCAAAAAGTCTAAGGTGGGCCTTGAGGATCTGAGCTGATCTTGCCTCGTTTAGTCTCAAGGGTCCTCGCCTGGGCATCTGACTTTTAGTAGTTATCTCTCCGCGGTCGAGTGGATGTTGTACCCTGGTCTTCCACTAGGTGGCAAAGCATCTCATCTTCACTGCACCTCAGTTCCCTCTTAGTTGGTTTGTCTTTCTTTTGTCGTCTCAACCAGTCACCACAACAGCAACAGTGTGGGCTCACTCCACCAGGACCCCATCATCTTCCTCCCTCTTCCTCATCGTCTTCATCATCATCATCATCATCATCCTCCTCCTCCTCTTCGTCACGAAACCTCTTGGTTCCCAATCTCCTCCGCCTCTCTCCCTCCTCCTACTCCTCCTCCTCCTCCTCTCTCCCTGAGGGCAGCGAGGAGCACCTTGAGCACGGTGTTCTCGGCCAGCAGACCCTGGGAGGCGTCGGCGAGGTCCTGCAGGCGGCGCACGGCCTCGCCCAGCTCCCGGCTCTTCTCCCGCCGCAGCTCCTCCAGCAGGTCGCCGCGCTGCCGCAGCTCGCCGTTCTCCGTCGCCAGGGCGCGGGCATGCAGCGCCAGTGCCCGCCTCTCGCGCCACACGCCAGCCAGCTGCTGCGAGAGGCGCCCGCGCGCCCGGTGCAGCGTCCGCACCTCGCCCCGCAGCACGCTCAGCTCCACCTCCAGGAGCGAGCGAGCGCCACTGCTGCCTCCGACAGGGGAGGAGGAAGAGGAGGAAGAGGAGGAGGAGGAGGAGGAAGAAGAGCGGGGGGTGGGTTTCGCAGGGCGAGGGTCGTCGCTGGTGTGCTCCAGGACGAAGCGGAGCAGGTTGGGGAGCGTGAAGCGGGAGTCGTCGGGGTACTTCACACTCAGTTGCTTCCTGAGAGAGAACGAGACAGAGATGGAAGCAAGTGAGAAAGAATCAGTCAATGATTTTTGCCCAATAACTTAAAAAATGGAAATACTGTATTGTATTTAACCTATTGAACCCCTTTTGAATTAGAAGTTTATAAGCACAAGGAATAGAAAGGAAGAAAAAGAGACAGATATAGAAAGAGAGCACACATAAGAGAGAGAGAGCAAGAGAGAGAAAGAGAGAGAGAGAGAGAGAGAGAGAGAGAGAGAGAGGATCAGTCTGAAGGAGAAACAGTTAAACAGAGGGAGATGGTCACTTTCACCTTCACCTTCACCAATCAAGACAATGCGGGTGGTGTTTTTTTTTTTTTCAAACCTTTGGAACACACACAGACACACACACACACACACACACACACCCACACACAGACACACACACACACACACACACACACACACACACACACACACACACACACAAAGTACCTGTGCCTAGGGAAGAGCAGGATGGCTGGAAAGTGATCCACCATAAATTCCCAGGGGAGGTCGTTACTGGCAACGTTCACCCTGGCAACCACAAGGAGATGAAACAAACAACAATGACTCACTCTTCATGAACACTTGGAATCATGGATTAGCACAACGGCTAAGTAGGGCCCACCAAGAGAGGCAGTGCAGAATCTGAGAGACATGATCCACACCAAACCAAACCGGGACCCGTGTGCACACCCTGTACATCATCTGACACATGAACATTAATAATCCCCAACTAACTGTGCTAACTCTACCTACTTATCTCCTCACCTCACTCACTGCGCTTGGATGTCCTGCTTTTAAATCAAATCTCCCATTTATTCATACCTGGCCACGGTCAGCCTGCTGTTATCTCTACTGATGTAACGTGTATTCACTTGGCCACGGTCAGCCTACTGTAATCTCTACTGATGTAACATTTATTCACTTGGGACCATAAGCCTGCTGTAATCTCTACTGATGTAACATTTATTCACTTGGGACCGTAAGCCTGCTGTAATCTCTACTGCCGTAACGTCACCTGGCCACGAACAGCCTGCTGTTGTAACAACGTCCCTAACGGTAGTCTCTACTGATGTAACTTTATTCACCTGGCCACGGTCATCCTGCTGTAATCTCTTCTATTGTAACGTTAATTCACCTGCCCAAGGTCAGCCTCTCTACTGACGTAACGTTAATTCACCTGAACACGGTCAGCCTGCTGTAATCTCTACTGATGTAACGTTTATTCACCTGGCCACGGTCAGCCTGCTGTTGTTCTGGAGCAGTCTGGCCAGCTGGATGAGGACGTGGTTCAGCACGGAGCAGAATCCACACCAGTCGGTGTAGTACAGGAGCAGCACGTCCTGTGGGAGTGAGAGAGGGGTGGGGGTAGCGTAGAGTGGTACAGGAGGTAGAGAAGTCGTTTAGTAATTCGATTCCTTGTCGAAGCGTCCTTGAACAAGACACCGAACCCATCGGTGTAAATGTAAAATGTGTATACATCCTCCAAGTCGCTTTGGATAAAAGCGTCTGCTAAATAACTAAATGTAAATGTGAATGTAATGGTTACACTCTGGAGGAGACTGTACATAACACTCACATACTTAATACCTTCCATCACACACGTTAACATTAGACATATTTTCCATCTATAAAACAATATTTCTAACACAAATAAAACAATGTCAAACGAATAATGCAAACTATCGCAAATACCTTTTACATTACTGCATGTGATCCAGCTTTGACTTTGAACTTTATCGAAAAAACCCATGAGAAACGGACTAAAATGAGTCACCTTCATTATCATGTTCCTTACCCTTTTGGGGTCCATAACGGTGTCCAGGAAGGTGTCTGTTGTGACTTCCTGAATGAGGGACAATGAGGGCTGAGGTCTTTTGTCTCCCACTAGATGCCTCTTTAAATGGCTGTGCGATGTGCTGAAGTTCTGGATGAAGGGTTCTAAAGCAAACACAAGAACCACACGCGTGTGAGATCAAGTCATGTGAAATAAGAAGTTGTCCATCACAAACAACACCAAAGAACTAGACTATTCCATTAAACCAACTAAACCATATTACTGCACTTTAATGATAAACCTGCTATCTATGACTAATAACATGAGTTACCAACAGTGGGTGACACAGCAGAATAGTACAACAGAATCAGACATGAATTACAAATATGTCACGACACTCATCTGCCTTCATCTCCATCTTAAAGCTAAAGCAGTATTTAGCAAACGCTTTTATCCAAAGGTCAGGTATTTAGCAGACTTTTTTATCCAAAGCGACTGACATAGGCATGCTGTAGTGGCCGGGAAACAAACCCTGGTCGACAGCGACGTTAACCACTGTACCACCAAAGTTTTTTTTAAACTTCTCTTCTTTCATGTTGGCTACTTTAACACTAATTCTAACAGTGAGTATATTCAGAATCTTGCACTCTACAGCTGTGGGCTGTTCCTGTACCTAGTGACTCGGTGAGGCCTCCTCTGTGATCCAGAACATAGTGAGTTTCATCTTCGAGATCGACGATCGCAACGAACATCCGATCGCTGGCGTTTTGGTTCCCAATCGCACCGAGCCGGGAAGCGAGCTCCCAGTGCAGGTGCGAGTCTAGCAGATAGAACCGCAACGTCTTGTTAGTCCGACAACGAAGCCCCGCCATTCCATCGCCCAGCGGGCAATCGGCCTCGGGCGCAAAGGCAAAGGGCGGGGTCGCGGAAGAGGGAGGTTCGATTGCGGAGGGCCGCCCTCCCGACTCGTCCGAAGGCCGTGTACGGTTCCCCGCCTCGGACAGCAGGGGGCGGCAGCAGGCACTGTAGTGGCTAAATGGGCTGTACGTGTTGCGGACATTGCTGCAGGTGGGGGCGAGGAGCGGGGGCGAGTGCGTGTGGGCGTGGGGGGTGAGGCGGCCCCCCGAAACAGAAAGGTGGCGCAGGTAGGACTCCAGCGCCGCCTCCAGCTCGAGGACGGAGCAGCGTCGGGAACCGCCACGGTCACCGATCCCGGTCCCATCCAGGGACACCGCAGGTCCAATGGAGCGGTTCAGGCAGAGCTCGCAGACGTTCTGGGCGGAACCAGACACTGAACTCCAGCCGGGCAGAACCAGAGTGTTGCAGCAGAGCGGACCAGGCGGGACTCGGGGGAGTCTGTCGAGGCCATCAGTGTCCCGGGAGATGGAATCCTCGCAACAGGAGTGATAGCGCACAGCAATGTCCGCAATCTGGGAGACAATAAAACAATAAAACACAATGAATAAATAAATGGACCGAGCATAAATACCACTGTGCATCATTTTATGTAAATAATCAAATAATCAGGATATAAATAAATAAAGTCTGGATTCAAAATGGGGACTTCAGAAACACATCACCGTAAACACTTTCATTCACTTACACTACTCTTAATTCTTTCACTTCATGCAAGTTTTATAATGAGCCACTTTACTGAACTCTTATTTGACCTGCAGTGCTGGACATAAGTCTCTGTCTCCCTAAAGGTATAGTAGCTTCCCAACAACCACAGATCACAATCCAGGTGAAGTCCAATCAAAAACCACTGTGACCGCCAGATGGGCGGGTCTCCCACCTGTTCCTGCAGCGGGTGATTTGCTGCCAGCGGGTCATGTGGCAGGAAGAGCAGCAGGGCGGGGCCCTTGAGGAGTTCCTGCTCCAGGCCGCGGCTCTTGGCCCCGGTGGAGGGCACCCAGGGCAGCACGCTCTCCCGGTGCTGGAACACCCAGCCGCAGATGCCCTCCGCCGTGAAGTTACGCTCCCAGCGCGGGAAGATCTGACAACGCAGAGGAAGAGGTGGAGGAGGAGGGAGAGGAGGAGGAGGAGGAGAGGAGGAGGAAGAGGAGGAGGGAGAGGAGGAGGAGGAGGAGGAAGAGTAGGAGAGCAGGCAGGAGAAGGACAAGTCAGTGAGAGTACATGCCTTCCAAAGTGTACATTCTATATGCTCTATATTCTATATACAGTACTGTGCAAAAGTTTTAGGCAGGTGTGAAAAAATGCTGTAAACTAAGAATGCTTTCAAAAATGGAAGTGTTAACAGTTTATTTTCATCAATTCTTCATAAATTAACAAAATGCAGTGAAGGAACAGAAGAAAATTCTAAATTAAATCAATATTTGGTGTGACCACCCTTTGCCTTCAAAATAGCACCAATTCTTCCAGATACACTTGCGCAGTTTTTGAAGGAACACGGCTGGTAAATTGTTCCAAACATCTTAGAGAACTAACCACAGATCTTCTGTGGATGTAGGCTTCCTAAAATTCTTCTGTCTCTTCATGTAAACCCAGACAGACTCGATGATGTAGAGATTAGGGCTCTGTGGGGGTCATACCATCACTTGCAGGACTTTCTGTTCTTCTTTAAGCTGAAGATAGTTGTTAATGACATTGGCTGTATGTTTGGGGTTATGTTCCTGCTGCAGAATACATTTGGTGCCAATCATACGCCTTCCTGATGGTATTGCATGATGGATTAGTATCTGCCTGTATTTCTCAGCATTGAGGACACCATTCATTCTGACCAAATCTCCAACTCCACTTGCAGAAATGCAGCCCCAAACTGGAAAGGAACCTCTACCATGCTTCACTGTTGCCTGCAGACTCTCATTATTGTACCTCTCTCCAGCCTCCAGCGAACAAACTGCCTTCTTCTACAGCCAAATATTTCTAATTTTGACTCATCAGTCCAGAGCACCTTCTGCCATGTTTCTGCCCCCTAGTTTCTATGTTTACGTGCTTAGTTCAGTCACTTGGCCTTGTTTCCTTGTCGGGGTAGAGCTTTTTGGCTGCAACTCTTCGATGAAGACCACTTCTGGCCAGACTTCCCCGGACAGTAAATGTCTGTACCTGGGTACCACTGGTTTCTGCCAGTTCTGAGCTGATGCCACTGCTTGAAATCTTCCGATTTCGAAGGTAAATAAGCTTGATGTGTTTTTCATCAGCTGCATTAAGTTTCCTTGGCTGAACACTGCGTCTACGATCCTCAACGTCTTCTTCAAAAGAGCTGGAACTGCACATTTTGAAACCCCTGTCTGCTTTGAAATCTTTGTCTGGGAGAGACCCTGCTGATGCAGTATAACTACGTTGTGTCTTGCTGCTGTGCTCAGTCTTACCATGTAAATGGATAAAAAAAAAAAACATTTATTGTTCACATTTTTCAAAGCATTCTTAGTTCATAGCATTTTTTCACACCTGCCTAAAACTTTTGCACAGTACTGCATATATTTTATATCTATTATCTGTACTATTATCTATTCTGATTATTACTGTCGTAGTAGCAGTGATAGAATTCCACACTTCAGTGTGTTTGGCAGGAGCTGCTCACCAGGGAGGAATTGAATTGTCTGTACATTCTATATGTTCTACATTCTATGTATACATTCTTTATATCGATTCTATAGAACTTCACACTTCATTGTGTTTGGTAGGAGCTTCTCACCAGGGAGGAGTTGAATTGTCTGTACATTCTATATGTTCTACATTCTATATATACATTCTATATATCGATTCTATAGAACTTTGGTAGGAGCTGCTCACCAGGGAGGAGTTGAAGTGTCTGTGCAGATACACCGTCTCATCATCCTGGACAGAGATGGCCTCCGCAACCCTCCTATCGGTCACCACGCCAAAACGCACCACCCCCTGAAAATCTGGGCCAATGAGGGGACCGGCACGGTAAGACCACACATCAATTCACCAAGAAATACACATATATGGCGCTTTTTACACTGCAGACTGCTTGGACAGTTGATGTGACGGCAGCCAGTCAGCCATGGCTCTAAATGCAACTATTCATGATCTACCTTGATCGGGACAAATGTGTAGGTGCTGTGCTAATAAACTACATGTCCCAGCCCATTAACTTACAGCAGTACACCATGCATGCCAATGCTACTGTGGTTAACAATGAGTTATATGACACCTTTCATAGCATCTGAACACACACAGGAGGAGTCATTTCTTTCTGGCAGTCAGTTTGGAAAAGGACTAATGGCCATTACAAAATGGATGCACAGACACAGTCACACAGACAAACACACAAACACACAGACAAACACAAACACAGATGCACAGAGACACAGACAAACACACAGATACACAGCGCACACACACACACCATTACAAAAGGGATGCACAGACACAGTCACACAGACAAAGACACACACACACAGACAAACACAAACACACAGACAAACACAAACACACAGATACACAGACAAACTCACAGACACACAGACACACAGAGAAACACAAACACAGATACACAGAGACACAGACAAACACAAACACACATATAAACAGCGACACACAGATATTATATTGTTAATGATGGTAAAATGGTGTGCTCACCCCTCTTGAGAGCTTGTAGAGCGGAGGAGAGGAAGGTGATGTATCCGGGAGGCTGAGGAGAGGAGTTGAACTCAAAGAACCCCACCACACCTGGCTGCGCGCACACACACACACACACACACACACACACACACACACACACACACACACACACACACACACACACACACACACACACACACACAAACACACAAACACACAAACACAAACACACACACAAAGAAAATGTATTTAGAGAACAAGGAAGATAAACGTAATATCATAACTTGAGATTGCACAATTACACATTCAAGTTCACACATCCTCATATATACAAAAGAATATGTCATAGGTCATATGTAGTATATGCAGTAAATAGGTAATTTACAAATAAGTCAATATCACACTGATCACTGAAATCACCCTCCAGTTGAGACCTAGAGAGTTAACTTAAGAGAGAGTCTCATTTGTTTGCAGAAAGAAAAGTCTTAATTTGGTCCGTGTGAAATGAGACAATAACACCTCCTTCATAACTCGCTGTGAGACTGTTAAAACTGAAAGACATCCAAATAAACTTTAAACTCCCCCCTTTTTAAAATCCAAATAAATATATCATTTGAAACGCACAACATTCAGTTATTCGATTTCAAATACCTGTGAGGCTATCTACTTCTAGTAGCATGCGGCTTTTCAAGGTCAGGTGCCATGACAGAGCTCATAATGCTTATGGCGTTTAAAAAAAGCCCCATTTTTAGTACCGTCAGCGATGGCATTTTTTCCTCCCTAGAGATAGTAACGTCATTACTACGGAGACCGCTTTTGTTCTCGTTGTTGCTGTTTCAGGTAAATGCCTCGGTTATGTTTCACAGGTGCAAAGAAGCATGCAAATCTTCACCCCACAGGGACTGGACTGCTGTGCCAGAGAGAGAGAGAGAGAGAGAGAGAGAGATGGAGGGAGAGAGAGAGATGGAAGGAGAGAGAGAGGGGGGGTTGGAGGGAGAGAGAGAGATGGAGGGAGGGAGAGAGAGAGAGAGAGAGATGGAGGGAGAGAGAGAGGGGGGGAGTTGGAGGGAGACAGAGAGAGATGGAGGGAGGGAGAGAGAGAGATGGAGAGAGGGGGCAAGAGAAGAGGGGGACGGAGAGTGAGAGAGAGAGGGGGGAGAGGAGAACAGAGAGAGAGCGAGAGAGTGAGAGAGAGAGAGAGAGATAGAGAGAGAGAGAGAGAGAGAGAGTCAGCCCTGCTCAAAAGGAATTGGGACGGCAAGCAACTGACACGCCTGGCTGTGTCTGAAAAAACAAAGCCATGGCCTGCTTGTGTAGCAGCTATAATTCAAAGGGCAAAACAGTAGCCACTAAAGAGGAGGAGGAGGAGGAGGATGAGGAAGAGGAGGAGGTGTAGGTGGAGGAGGAGGTGGAGGCGGAGGAGGAGGGTGAGGAGGAGGGGGAGGAGGATGTAGTGTTAACTACAAGTAAATCTTCATTCCATCAGTTCAAGAGTATGTGATTTGCCCTTTAAGACCAGAACAAAAGCTGTGATGTAGCTTTTTGAGACAGTATCTAGTATCTACCCTGCAGCTCGTCAGGCAGGCATTCTGAACATGCAGAAACAATGAGCCCCGACGCTGATCCTGAAGAGATTAGGCCACAGAGCACACCTACACACACACACTCACAAACACGTACACACAAACACACACCTACACACACTCGACGCATTAACCAAAGGACGAGACCTGCCAAACTAGTCTGGTAGCATCTCTGTACATTGTCTCGCCCACACGCAAAAGCTCACGCACACACACCTGCCCACCCGCCCACACCCACACACACCCTCACACACACACACACTCACACACACCTACACACACACACACATCTATAACAACAGAACACATGCCTGCCTAACTGCCTGCCCGCCCGCACCTACACAAACACACACACCTGCCTACCTGCCCGCCCGCCTGCACACACCCCACACACACACACACACACACACACACACACACACACACCACACACACACACCACACACACACACACACACACACACACACACACACACACACACACAACATCAGGGTATCATGGTTGTCAGCACATAATATAAGGTCAAGTTTACTCTTCTCTTCTTAAACTGCTCTTATATTTCAGGCTAGCAGGACAGCTATGATCAGTCAAACTTCCAAATGTACATTCCATGGAAGCTATGACTTCCAGTTTTTCAGCCTAAACAGCTAAATACAATTCATGAATATCTATCATAATCAACCTCGTCACTTCACATCACGAAACATGGCCACTCCAAGAGGTCATAGACGATAACATAATTTTAGAAGGAGCTACTTAAGCCTGATGGTCACTGTATGTTATTCTACATGCTTGGGAACAGAGGGGTAAGGGAGAGGTATTTAGTTGGTTGCAATCTGCAACCCCACCACTACATGTCACTAAATCTTTACGTACTTATAATTACTAATACCATAGGTAACAATATTAAGGTGACTATATTACCATTACAAAATAACTAATCACTATGATTAGTCATCTTAAAGAAGCATTATGCAACAATTGTACTTCAGGATTAGGGGTAGGATAAGCAGTTTTACCTTAAAATAACAGCTTGAAAAAAATTGGGGCACTACAATGACTTTTAATATGGAGAGTCGCCACCAGGGTTCATAGGCATATTACTGCTAAATGTAGGATTGCCTGAAGCCGCCCGGCTTTTTACTGTCTGCCGAACTAGTAAGTAGCTTATTTGCCGTCTTGCTTT
>NC_137920.1:23254795-23297295 GCF_963457725.1 Sprattus sprattus
AATAACCATGAACTGCAGTGCAGATGATCTTGCAGAGCAGGCTGCCCTAGATAGATGTGCAGCTGTTTCAACTGTGTTTAGACGTTTCTGGCATGGTGAGTACCAAAAACAAAACTGCCTCAATGTACAAATCTGTACAAGCATAGTTCAACTCAGAATCTTCTATTACACAAAACTTCTTGATGGTTGGAACTCGAATCTTGACAATGCAACTGTCAATTATTGCACATAATCCCCATAGAAGATTACGCATTAGGTTGCAGTAGGCAACGGCGTCTAACAGAAGTTCCTGACTAATATGCCTGAAAGTCTTCTGAATCCACCTGTTTTTTTAAATTCAGTGTTGCTAACGTAAGGTTACAGAGACGAGGCATGGTGTTTATGTGTAGGACAGTTGTGAATAACATTGCCTCTTCCCTACCACAATTCCTGCCCGTTGGACAGAGTGCAATCAACTTTATAATCTGCTATGAACAGCTTTAGGAAGAACTACATTCAAATCTTAAGGCTTAGCATTATAAACCGCATGGTTGGTGAGTGTCCTTACTGTGGAACACAACATTCCGTGAATGGCCTTTGGCAAATGCTGTCCAGCACTGTTTACCAATTAGGACACGTCAGTTCTCACGAGTATGTCGAGTGACAGCGGGCGAACATCAGCTAGCAAAGATAGCTATGTTAGTTAGATGCCGTACAAGGGACAGCATAGACAAATTCCTATCAAATGAATCCTCTGAACTACTTGTGAGCGAACTGCTAATAACCAGCTAATAAACAATGTCTAGATTGCGATCTGAACTCAGTTGGACAGAGATTAGCCTGATGCGTGACGTTGAGTCTGGAGAGGGGCTCGAGGGACTGTGTCACGTCACCCTAGAGACAGTTGTTCGACAAAGAATACCGTCGATAGATGCGCTTCTAATAAAACGGACATAGCGGGGGATTAAAAACTCACCTGCAGGTAAATTTGACCGCTAATACAAGGAGGACACTTAGCAGGATGGCTCCACAGAACAGACCCGGTCTCCGGGCCATCAGATTCACCACCTGCCGGAGATACACCCGCGACCGGCGCAGCATTACAGATCTCGCGCCGTCCCTCCCATTTATTCGCCCCGGTGCGCACGGTGTGCCAACATTTGCCTAAAGGGGTGGGAAGGGGCCCTGGCACTCATGAACGGCGGGTTTCTAAATCATTGACCCGCCAGTAATAATACGATTTCTCAAACACATATTGGACCAACCTTTCTTCCCCACGTAGTCTTAACACTTCCGCCTAGGCAGATAACGTAACCATGCGTAAGGGACCATGTACATGTTTCAAACCTGTATCAAAACGTAGAAATTGGCACGCTTCGTACTCATCATTATTATCCGCACTGGAGGTTTCACAAGAACAATACCACTCTTTTTGTGATTGTTTTACAATACAGCTTGTTTTACAAAGCTGATATAAAATTAAGCATGCTAGGTTTTCCTCTTCTTTATAGACGCACCCTAAGAGAATGTACGCCTCTCAACAGTTATGTTGTGAATAGATTTAGTCACTGGGTGGCGCACTTTCGTTAATATAAATTAATGACTAAATTTGTCCGGAATTATTTAACTGCTTTGCATGTTCCTGAATAAAAGTAGATAGCAGTTTTACGCTGTAGCAATGGAATTGTGAATTTTGTTTATCCTATAAGTCTATGCGTTTTTACTAGTCTATTGTCGCTGTTGTAATTGTTGCTAAAGGAACCAAGGCTGTATGAGCTCTTTTCCGACTTTTCATTCAATAAACTGTGTGTAGGCAGCATTCGTTGACCACAATACTTCGTTCACCACAATATTAACTATTTGCTGAATAGTCGTTGAACAGCATACGGTCTGTTACAGCGCACGGTTGCAGTTTAATGACGCCACATTCCACATACGTCTACTATCACCAGTGTTATTCGAGGGCAAGGCCTTTGTTTGATATGTCACTTGATTGAGAAATTTTAAAATTCTCATCATGACGTTGAAGGTCATCAACCTGAATCCACTCATTCATGCACTTACTGACTGGAGGTTATCCTGTGTCTATATGTGCATGTAAATGGATAGTTGACGAAACACTGGCTCCATCTCGTCTTTTTAACAGTCGTGCGTGTCTAAGTGCTAAAAAAACTCAACACTGTA
Source organism: Sprattus sprattus (assembly GCF_963457725.1). Lineage (NCBI taxonomy): Eukaryota > Metazoa > Chordata > Actinopteri > Clupeiformes > Clupeidae > Sprattus > Sprattus sprattus. Next base: position 23,256,959 of record NC_137920.1, read on the forward strand.
CATCTGTGTTTCTGAAGCTGAGTCAATATTAGTTTAATGTGTCACATATGTTCATATGCGCTAGTCTATGACAGTGTGGTAGCCTTGAATGCAGCCCAGTTGTGCCTTTCTGAGATTGGGCTGGCTCCAAATCGCTGACCGAACAGATTGGGACTAACCAGACAGACAACTCCCTTAAATACAACTGTGGGAAGAACGCTGTAGTCACACAGGGTGCATCAGGTGAACCTTCAGGTTGCGTCAGGTGTGGACGAAGCCATGCAAGCACTTTACATCTACGCACTGTTTTCAGTGGGTAAGTGGGGGATATTTTTAACTTCCCATAAGACGAAGTTCTTTTTTATTAAAACCTGTTAATAATATAGGGCCATCGTTTAGCCCTAATATATTGAGTCGGTTGATTAATTTCTATGCATGTTTTAATCTTGTCCCTACTTCATTTATAAGGACTAAACTACCTTGTATGCTTAACTGTTGAATTACTTGAGCTATCTTGTCTGTTTAAAAAGTAGCCTAGATTTGATGTGATTAACATGTATTTCAACGCATAGCATATGCAATAGGCTACTCAACAGAGATTGTCGGAGATGCTCACAATAATTGAGGCAACTGAACAACAAACTCGAGAGCTTTCTAAGTTCATCCATTAGCTTGTCTTTTAAATGCATCTACAAAGAGTGGCAACAATTATGTATAGCAAAATATACGGTCCCTGTCTTTCTTTCTCCATTGTTTTTGTAGCCGCGTTCTCGGTCTCTCCGGGTTTGGCGCGGTCTCTCCGGGCGAAGCGAGGCTTGCTGGAGCTCGCCGGTGTTATCAAATGCAGTACGGGTAGACCGGGGGTGGCTTACATGATGTACGGGTGTTATTGCGGGCTCGGTGGTCAAGGATGGCCTCGAGACAAAGCGGACTGGTAAGGAACAGAATTCAAAATACAGTTGGGTATTCATCAACAGGAGCGCAATGGCGCAAAGAAGTGCGCCGGCGGCATGCAAGTACGCACGCACGCACGCACGCCCAGAGGGAGAAAGACAGAGGGGTTGAGTTGCATTCAGAACAAAGAAGAACATTTCATAGTTATAACCAAGAACTGTGCGCTTTTTTTCTAGGGACACTTCTTTCCCGACATCCTATTGTAATCGGCCAACATTTATCTGCTACGTTTCTTGCCAATACTACGTTGTCTGAGCGCTTTCATCTTGCTGCTCTTTAAATACAACCTGTTTTATCACATGGAGACAAAAGACCGTGTAATTAGGTGAACCCAAAAATAACAGTACACAACAACATATGAGTATATGCGTTCAGTATGAGGAAATAGATTTAACAAAAAATACCAGGAATTTGAAGGGAAGTTTTTTTCCTTTCTTTCTTTCTTTCTTTGTCTTTCTTTCTGTCTTTCTTATTTTCTACTGTTTAGAAGGACTGATGTCAATGTCAAAAGTGGCAATTATAGTAGACTCATGGTCTGCCAGTGCACTGAACACATACTCTCCTTCTGACTGATGAAAACCTTCACAATATGATTACAGTTGACTCAGTATAATACACCTGCTTTAATTGTATACATTAGAAGAGCTACGATGAGATGCAGTATATTATTAATACATTCTCTATCTTTTTCTCTCACTCACGCACACTACATCTCTTCCCAGGGGCGCAGATAGGTTTTTGAAACTGGGGGGGACGATTCTAGCCTAGCACCCCCCCCCCCCAGGGGGCGCTATTACACTCAGCCATGACATAACCCATCAAACGTAATTGCCCATCGTTGCAAGAAAATAAAGCGTATTGGTACTACTGCTTCTAATCAGCCACCAAGCATGCCACATGGTGTATGCAAAAACGGTTTTATTTAAACATGAATTGACTTGAAGCACACAGATTCTTTAAGCAAACCAAATGAGCAGGCTGTAAACACACACAAACACGAACAGCAAAGCCTATATACAAATATCAAATTGTAAATAAGTACTCTACATGACTTCAAAAGCTTCAAAATAATAAAATATATGTAATTTTGTGTAGTCATTTTTGTCTAAATGGTTAGTAATGCCTACAAAGATCGATTCTGGACTCAAAATAATTTACTGTGTCTGGCAAGATAACAAGCCAACTCATTAAAATTCAATGGAGGCTCAATAGGTGGCTATACTAAACGCCAACACTGATTCACCTTAAATTGAATACATTGCGCCAGTCTAAATGATTTTAGATTAACCACGTCCAGTTCAGCTAATATCAGTCACGATATCTGACTAAGTGTTAGTAATTAAAATTACTGTTCATAGTAAATTGATCACGTTAGCGCCACTGCAGTGGCATTTGTCTAGCTCTAAAGTTCGTTTTTTCTCATGATTCAACCTGTAACAACTTACACGCACCATTAGGCTTGGCATTGGTACAATCAAATAGGCCTACTGTACACATTTCCGAAAGACCCCCGACAACTCCAGAAAGTTGCAATTGCCGAAAAATGGATAATAAATAATGAATGTCGAGTGCCCCTTCCCCCTTGGGAAATTGGCACCTCTCTTCACGCTATTCTCAATGACCGTCTCTTCTCTTTTTTTCTTCCACGGCGACATTACTCTGAACAGACAACCAAAAAAATGCAAAGTGGGTTTGTATGGCTTCATCATGCATGTGTCGGTTGGTTGTGGGATCCTGAATTAAGAGCTGTCCCACTGATGCCTCTGGGTAACAATGGAAACCAGGCTCGAGACGTAAACGCCAGAGACACCGGTTACTTTTAGATTAGAATCTCTGACGACGCAGGCAGCCTGCCCAGCTCAACAAAATTATTGTCCGTCTTTGATCTGACTGTTTTATGAGAGTTGTTGCAAAGCAGTAAATTAGAACTAGTCTTTTGGTTTTCTGTGAGTTTAGCCTAATGCAAAGACAGAACGCATTCTTTTTTTCAAATAAAAGTGAGGGGGACGGATTGAGGGTCATCCGAATGTGTGTACGTCAGAACCCCCCTGACGTACACGCTATCTGCGCCCATGTCTCTTCCCCTTTCTATCTCACACTCACTCACTCACTTTCTAATACACACATTATCTCTCTCTCTCTCTCTCTCTCTCTCTCTCTCTCTCTCTCTCTCTCTCTCCCTCTCTCTCTGTCTCCTTCACTCCAATGCCCAGGTGTTGCCAGAAGCATGACTGCTGCTATGGGAAGGCAGAGGACATGGGGTGCCAGAGCAAGACAGATAAATACACCTGGACCTGTGAGGGCCACAACCCTGACTGTGGTAAGCAGAGCCATGGACCGAGACTCAACCCTTAGCATTATGGTGCAAAAAAACTCAACCCTTAGCATTATGGTGCAAAAAAACTGTGCTTTGTGTAAACAAGTCAGGCACTGAAATAGGGGGCCATCACTGTAACTGGTGAGGGAAATGAGAAGTGCGGGTGTAACAAGTCAAGCATTTCCGTTGCATCAGGCTGTAGTTGTGTGTATATAGGTCAAACACAGCTATACTGTTGTGGTATTGTGTACTAAAGACTTAAACCTATGGGATGAAGGGGTGAAATGTGAGAGTACTAGCTTTTTCAGCTGTATGATAATGATCGTCTGGTCTGTTCCATTACAGTATTTACATAGCTGATAAGCCAGTAAAATCACTATGATGAGCAGTCACCTGTCTCGCAAAGATTAGACAGAATAGACAATAAGCATGGGCCACAGGTTTATTTTCCTGCATTCCAAGATTTTATCCTCCTTCATAATTCAAAGCTTACTTCCAATTCTGGTGGTAACCTTATTATTATTATCATTGTTATTCATTAGCTTTCCAGAATAAGAATCAGGTTTTATTGGCCAAGTAAGTTTACACAAACAAGGAATTTGGCTTGGTAAAGTTGCTCTCAGTGTACTTACAAATATTACACAGAATATACATCACATCACAAAACAATACAACAGTACAATGGTCAAACAGTCCAAGAAGTCTAAACAAGTCTAAACAAGGAGGAATAGTGCAAAGAGTGGAGAGTACAGGAAGTGCAGGAATAAATAAATAGTACAGTATACGGTTATACAGTAAGGGTGAAATAAAAAATTTGATTGCGGGAGTAATTGTACATTTGTTATTATAAAGATCCAGAATGTCAGGGTTTGGCAGGATATTGTTTCAATTGCTTGATTTCTTTATTCACAAACAAAGAGCAGCAAGCAGCAATGATCCAAAAACACAGGAGATGGAGGAAAAGGCTAAAGACTACAAACTTAGGAAGCTACAAAAGGTATCTCTCGCTCTAAAGGCGGAAAAACTGAAAGCAAAAACACGGATGGCTACTTAAAAAAGAACTCTTCCAAAAGCGGCTTGAGAACCGCAGCACGACACCAACCCAAGACTAGCTATAGCTAGAGGCACCTGAGTGCAAAAGAGGGCTGCGTGTCCTGCGCACAGACTTTCAAAGACAAAGCGCTTGAGAGCACTAACTACAACAGTGACACAAAAACAATCCAACGGCACAACAAAGGGCAGGGGAACTAGCCAGGTATTTAGCTCCTGGCTAATCAAGGGAAGTGGCAATACATGACAGGTGAGGACACACAGAGGGAAACCAGCGAGGGCACACAATAGGAAACAGGTGAGGGCACACAATAGGTAACAGGTGAGGGCACACAATCACAACAAAAGCACATGTGGACACATAACAAACACAGAAAAATACCAAGTCCATTAAAAGGTCTCTCTCTCTCTCTCTCTCTCTCTCTCTCTCTCTCTCTCACTCTCTCTCTCTCTCTCTCTCTCTCTCTCTCTCTCTCTCTCTCTCTTTCTGACTGTGATTGTAGAGTCCCTGAATGACAAGTGTGAGCGGATGTTGTGTCGCTGTGACAGGGAGGCTGGCAGGTGTTTACAGAAAGCTCCGTACAGCCCCAAGTATTCGCTGTGGCCTGACTTCATGTGTGGGACTGACCAGCCTGTGTGCGCTTACCGCTGACCAGCCTCTGTGCGCTTACCGCTGACCAGCCTCTGTGCACTTATCGCTGTCAGGGGCAGCTTACTGGGGAGGGGGGTCAGGTCAGTGGAAACTGGCCTGAGAAGCTGGAATATCCAACAAAAGACGTGAGCATGCCCGCAAACACAGGCACAGACACACACACACATACACACAGAAACACACAGACACAGACACAGACACACACAGACAGAAACACACACAGACACAGACACAGACACAGACACACACAGACACAGACACACACAGACGCAGACACACACACAGACACAGACACACACACACACAGACGCAGACACAGATACAGACACAGACACAGACACAGACACAGACACAGACACAGACACAGACACAGACACAGACACAGACACAGACACAGACACACACCGAAAGACACAGACACACACAGACACAGACACAGACAGAGACACACACATTATCATTATAAAATACTACGCTTTACAGAATCATATGTACACGTTGGTGAAGGATCTCAAAGACTGACTACTGTTTATCTCACAGGCACTTTTTAAGAGATCAAAATAGATAATATAAGGCTGAAGACATGTTTATATTAGAATTCTATTTATGGTATTCCTATGCTTATTTTGCAAGTTATTTTTATTTCAGAGGTTTTATATTAATTATTTCTTAAAGTCCTCAAAATGTAATCAGTCTATAGTAGTAAACTAAGCACTTCATTTATAATTTCCAGCTGTTCATATAATCTAGGAGAAATGTCAGACAATGACAATGTTGTATTAAAAACATTTTATTCATTTTCTGCCCCCATCTTTACTCTGACACCAGTACACATACAAAGCAACGGTTTATGTTCTTGACTACACTCTGGTTGCCATACATACATTTAAAAGTGCATATATGAATCACATGAAAAAATTAAGATTTGTTGTTTTTTTCTTCTTCAAAATCAATGAAATTACAACCAAACAATAAGGGAACATATGATACAAGAAGACAAAGAAATTGCCTTTACCAACTAAATCAATTCAGTTCAACTATTCACTCATTCACTCTCTCTCTCTCACACACAAACACACAAACAGACAAACAAGAGTCTTTAGAGAAGTCATATAAGACAATAGCCCTTGCTATAGATCTTAATATTTACACTTCATTTACAGAGAGCTTAAGTGTTCAAAACTTAAAACGTCATATATAAAAAATTAACAAAGATCATCAATTTTTTATTGTAAAAACTCATATTACTTTGAATATTCTTCCTTCTTCGTTTAATGCTTTGAGCTTGTCAGCATATCCTTGATTTCATTTCAACAGTGAGCGATCTGAATTTTCCTATAATACGTAATACAAGTAATTTGTCATTGATGCTTGTGTACACAATACGTGTGTGTGTGTGTGTACATCCCACCCCCTTACCTGCCATTGACCTGCTTCGTGTGGAAGCTGTCCCTGTAGAGCACGGCCCAGGGGCCCAGGTGTGTGTGTGTGTGTGTGTGTGTGTGTGTGTGTGTGTGTGTGTGTGTGTGTGTGTACATCCCGCCCCCTCACCTGCTGTTGACCTGCTCCGTGTGGAAGCTGTAGAGCGCGGCCCAGGGGCCCAGGTGCTCCAGCCACAGGGCCACGTCCTCAGGGCTCCAGTTGGACACGGGCTTACTGACCAGCAGCTCCTGCACCCCCTCCCCACTGCTCCAGTGGTACACCAGCAGCATCACCTACACACACACACACACACACACACACACACACACACACACACACACACACACACAATGTAAGATACAAATCTAAATGTATCGATATAGCATGATATGGCATTCTTAGACAGACCGAAGAAAGCACTTGACAATGCAACGTGCAGGTCAGCAGATAAAATACATAAGTACTAATAAGGAAAAGTACCAAAACATCTTGTGCTTTTACTGTGCTTTTACTGGTGAAGACTATATGTAACCATCTCATGATCAATGCGGGGCGGCCTCTTGGGACCCAGAGTGACATCACAGAACTGAGCTTAAATGCTTGAACATTTCTTGTGTTGGGCAGAAGGCCTTCTCCAACTATTGACGTGATGTATCATTCGTGACTGCATTGCATTGATGGATGTACTGTGTCATCATTGACCAAGTAATCTTGCTACAAAAAAACTTCGTCCGGTGAATCACAGTGTCATCACACACACACACACACACGTCATTACACACAGACTCCCAGTGTTATATTACACACACACACGCACTTCCTACAACTCCAGTAGTACACCACCAACATCACCTGTACTCAAATACAATGTCATTACACACACAGACACACAGGCACAGACACAGATACACAAACACACACAGACTGTGGTGCACCTTTGCCCCTCTTCTCTGGCCCCCAGCTGCCACGCTGCGATTGGCCTGCTCGTCGCCATGGCGCTGGAACGCCAGCACAGAATGGGAGACCCGGGGATTGGCGTGAATGTGCTCCCGCCTCTGCTGTACAGCTCCGGGGAACAGCTTCTCAACGGCATCCCTGAGACGAGACCAGCAGAGTGAAAAGGGTTACTGGAATCCTGTTGGAATGTTCTGGTGATGTTTGAGCTCAAGAGCCAATCACATTGCACCCCTCCCTTCCTCACTCCAGAAGCAACATGTTGACTGACTTGTCCGAGCCACTGTGTTTGTTTCCCATTTACAGAGCCAGGGCTGTGTATGAACACAGAGTTCTTTTTAGCGAACACACTGACTAAACATAAAGAGGATTGTATTCACTGCATTTGTCAAAAAGTGTATTGGATTAGAATTCTCAGGCTGCACCTTTAAATTCTCCCTTTCAAGATGTGGCCGCCAATTACAAGGCCATTTTGGACAAGCCGTGTGACGACTCATTAGATTAAATTCCTCAATTCACACACATTAATGTCCATCAGCAAACATTCAGAAAATCAAACCACAAACACAACAAGGACCCTAGTTTGGCGACCTTCTTCTCTGACAGGGAACATTTGTATGCGTCAATCACAAATCATCACACCCGCCCAAGACTGATTCATCTATCTGGAAGGCAACATAGGAAGCAGGAGCTAGAATCCTAATACACAGTGCGTTTCACAGACAACTGTGTATGCGTCAATCACAAATCATCACACCACACACACCCAAGACTGTTTCATCTATCTGGTAGGCAATATAGGAGGCAGGAGCTAACCTGTGTTCTGGGTTAATGCAATTCATCTCTCTTAGATATCCTCAAATATATCACATCCTTTTTCAAAAGGCTCTGGGTGCAAATACACAATAATGACCTTTTTTTGTCATTTCTATCCACATATTGTAGTTCAATTAGACTAGATGGAAAATGGACTGCATTTATTTAGTGCTTTTCTCCTCACACTCAGATCATGTGAGGTGTGCACCGTGCAGGTTTACCCCCCCCCCCCCCCCCCCCCCCCTCAAACATGAGCTAATATGAGCTGATATAAACTGGGATCTTCCTCTACCATTCTCTGTATGCTTCTCTATCTATCTATCTATCTATCCATCTGTTTCTTTCTCCCTCTCTCTCTCTCTGTTCATCCTGTTCCTGTCTTGATGTCTTTCTCTCTGTCAGGTGTTTTACTGGTTTAGTCACTGGGTGGCGCACTTTCGTTAATATATATTATTGACTAAATTTGTCCGGAATTATTGAACTGCTTTGCATGTTCCTGAATAAAAGTAGATAACAATTTTACGCTGTAGCAATGGAATTGGGAATTTTGTTTATCCTATAAGTCTATGCGTTTTTACTAGTCTATTGTCGCTGTTGTTATTGTTGCTCAAGGAACCAAGGCTGTATGAGCTCTTTTCCGACTTTTCATTCAATAAACTGTGTGTAGGCAGCATAGGCTATAGACTTCGTAGACCACAATATTAAATTTGCTGAATAGCCGTTGAACCGCATACGATCTGTTACAGCTGACGCTTGCAGTTTAATGACGCCAAATGCACATACGTCTACTATCACCAGTGTTATTCGAGGGCAAGGCCTTTGTTTGATATGCCACTTGATTGAGAACTTTTAAAATTCTCATCATGACGTTGAAGATCATCAACCTGAATCCACTCATTCTTGCATTTACTGACTGGATGCTATCCTCTCAAATTAGGGGAGAGTGGGGTGAGTTGTGCCAGTTTTTACTTAAAGTGACTTTTAAGCGAGGCCATGACAGTAATGCTTCCAACAAAAATATGTACCTATATTTCAGGATGTAGCGCATCCTTGGGAACAATTACTTTGGATCTGAAATATAGTATTTAAGAAATATAGATTTCTGAAAAAAAAGTGTTCTCGTGTCACAACTTGCCCCCGGTACGGGGTATGTTGTGCCTTTAAAGAGAATACATTGGGGTAAATTGTGCCATTGATTATTGAAGTAAAACAGTATATTTGCATCTCAGAAGCTGTGATGCTATATAAAAGCTAGACAAATTCAATGCAAAATTACTCATTTAAGGTTTAGTTAAAGTTTTTTTTACAACATAAAAGGCCGATTTTCTACAAGCCTATTGCGCCACACAAGCAATTCAAAGGTCAATTTTCTTAAACAAGGCCTATGGCTTCCTAAACACATCAGAACAAAGTTGAGTTGAGTCAATTATATGTAAAGGTAATTTACATGAACACATGTTCAGAACAAAATGAAATTCAAATGAAGACCAAATTGAATGCAATTCTATATAAAGATCACTGGCACAACTTAACCCAGGCCCTTTGGCACAAATCACCCCAATCCCACCTTTTGGGAAAAAATGCATCATCCAGCTGTTTTGAGCTAAAATCATGCCTCATCATCATTTTGAACTTAAATGTGCCTATCTCTCATGCAAAGAGGCTCTCTTTTTTGCAGGATGAGTTAAATTGCTGACTCTTCAAAAATGCGTGGTCACTTGATCAATTTTTTCTATGGTTCCCTAGAAATAGGGAGTGGCGCAACTTCCCCGTTGGCACATATCACCTCACTCTCCCCTATGTGCATGTAAATGGATAGTTGACGAAACACTGGATCCACCTCATCTTTTTTACAGTCTTGCGTGTCTAAGTGCTAAAAACCTCAACTCTGTATATCCGTTTTTCTGAAGCTGAGTCAATATTAGTTTAATGTGTCACATATGTTCATATGCACTAGTCTATGACAGTAGTAGCCTTAAATGGAGCCCAGTTGTGCCTTTCCGAGATTGGGCTGGCTCCAAATCGCTGACGGAACAGATATAAAACTGTGGGAAGAACGCTGTAGTCACACAGGGTGCATCAGGTCAGGTGTGGACGAAGCAATGCAAGCGCTTTACATCTACGCACTATTTTCAGTGGGTAAGTGGGGGATATTTTTTAACTTCCATTAAGACGAAGTTCTTTTTTATTAAAACCTGTCAATAATATAGGGCCAGCGTGTAGCCTAATATATTGAATCGGTGGATTAATTTCTATGCAGTTTTATTTTAATCTTGTCCCTTCACTTATAAGGACTTAACTACCGTGTATGCTTAACTGTTGAATAACTTCAGCTGTCTTGTCTGTTTAAAAAAGTAGCCTATATTTGCTGTGATTAACATGTAGCCTATTTCAACGTAGAGCATATGCAATAGGCTATTCAACAGAGATTGTCGGAGATGTTCACAATAATTGAGGCAACTGAAGAATAAACTCGGGAACTTTCCAAGTGTATCCATTAGCTTGTCTTTTAAATGCATATACAAAAAGTGGCAACAATTATGTATAGCAAAATATACGGTCCCTGTCTTTCTTTCTCCATTGTTTTTGTAGCCGCGTTCTCGGTCTCTCCGGGTTTGGCGCGGTCTCTTCGGGCGAAGCGAGGCGTGCTGGAGCTCGCCGGTTTTATCGAATGCATTACGGGTAGACCGGCGAAGGCTTACATAGTGTACGGGTGTTATTGCGGGCTCGGCGGTGAAGGATGGCCTCGAGACGAAGCGGACTGGTAAGGAACAGAATTCAAAATACAGTTTGGGTTTCATCAACAGTGGAGCGCAATGGTTCAAAGAGGTACACCTGCGGCATGCAAGTACGCACGCACAGAGGGAGAAAGAAAGAGGGTTGAGTTGCATTTAGAACAAATAAGACCATTTCATAGTTATAACCAAGAACTGGGCGCTTTTTTTTGCTTTTTTTCCGACATCCTATTGTAATCGGACTACAATTAGTCTGTTGAAATAGCTACGTTTCTTGCCAATGTTTGCTACATTGTCTGAGGGCTTTCATCTTGCTGCTCTTTAAATACAATCATGGAGGCAAAAGAGCTTGTAATATGGGGGAACCCAAAAATAACACTACACAACAACATATGAGTATATGCGTTCAGTATGAGGAAATAGGTTAATATTCAATCAATAAAGTGCCCATTATAGTAGACTCATTGTCTGCCAGTGCACTGAACACACACCGGTACCCTCCTTCTGACTGATGAAAACCTTCACAATATGATTACAGTTGACTCAGTATAACAAACCTGCTGTAATTATTTACATTAGAAGAGCTACAATGAGATGCAGTATATTATTAATACATTCTCTATCTTTTTCTCTCTCACACACACTTCATCTTTTCCCCTCTCTATCTCTCTCCTCACACTGACTCACTCACTCACTCACTTTCTAATACACACATACTATATCTCTCTCTCTCTCTCTCTTTCTCTCCTTCACTCCAATGCTCAGGTGTTGCCACAAGCATGACTGCTGCTATGGAGAGGCAGACAAAATGGGGTGCCAGAGCCATACAGATTTTTACACCTGGACCTGTCAGGGCCACAACCATGGCTGTGGTAAGCAGAACCAAAGACAGAGACTCAACCCTTAGCATTATGGTGCAAAAAACTGTGCTTTGTGTAAACAAGCCAGGCACTGAAATAGCCATCACTGTAACTGGTGAGGGAAATGAGAAGTGCAGGTGTGACAAGTCAAGCATTTCCATTGCATCAGGCTGTAGTTGTAGGTCAAACACAGCTATACTGTTGTGGTATTGTTCACTAAAGACTAAAGCCTATGGGATGAAGGGGTGAAATGTGAGAGTACTGGCTTTTTAGCTGTATGATAATGATCATCTGGTCTGTTCCATTACGAATTGAATTGAATTGAAGAATTTAATTCAATTTAATTGAAAGTCTTTAATGTCCCCAAGGGGCAATTTGATTTAACAACACATAGCCAGCACATATAAAAGGACACATAAAACATGAAGTAATATATAGCTAAGAAAATAAATACACATATAGAACCACCATGCTACAGTACACCGTACTTAAAAAGATAAGTGTTGTAACATGGGCAGGGATAGTAGATGACCTATCGCTTGTTGAGAAGCCCAATAGCTGATGGTACAAATGATCGCAGGTATCTGTTAGACCTGGTATCTTTTCGGTAGGTATACCTCCTTTCTGATGGTAGGAGGCAAAACTCAGAGTGTAGTGGGTGAGTGATGTTAACCAAAATGGCCATTGCCCTCTGTGTGGCTCTGGCCTACAGTGTTTACATAGCTGATAAGCCAGTAAAATCACTATGATGAGCAGTCACCTGTCTCGCAAAGAATAGACAGAATAGACAATAAGCATGGGCCACGGGTCTATTTTCCTGTATTCCAAGATTTTATCCTTCACAATCCAAAGCTTACTTCCAATTGTAACCTCTTACCTTTCGAGTCAGGTCATAACTCTGCTCGTATTTTTATTATTATTGTTATTAATTAGCGTTTCAGAATCGGAATCAGGCTTTATTGGCCAAGTAAGTTTACACAAACAAGGAATATGTCTTGGTAAAGTGGCTCTCAGTGTACTTACAAATATTACACAGAATATACATCACAACACAAAACAATACAACAGTGCAATGGTCAAACAGTCCAAGAAGTCTAAACAAGTATAAACAAGGAGGAATAGTGCAAAGAGTGGAGAGTACAGGAAGTGCAGGAATAAATAAATACTACAGTATACGGTTATACAGTAAGGGTGAAATAAATAAATATGGTTGCGGGAGTAATTGTACATGGGTTATTAAAAAGATCCAGGGTTATTTCATTGCCACAATGGGTTAGCTGTTCAGTGTTTTATCAACACTTTTATCTAAAGTGACTTTGAGAACAATTAGACATTTCCTTGATTATGTGCTCCCTGCATATTTAACCCATGGCACTTTGGTTTACCAGCTGAGCTACTTAGAAGCTCATACCTCAGTTTTGCCTCACTCTCTCTCTCTCTCTCTGACTCTCTCTCTCTCTCTCTGACTCTCTCTCTCTCTCTCTGACTCTCTCTCTCTCTCTCACTCTCTCTCTCTCTCTCTCTCTCTCTCTCTCTCTCTCTCTCTGACTCTCTCTCTCTCTCTGACTCTCTCTCTCTCTCTCTGACCTCTCTCTCTCTCTCTCTGACTCTCTCTCTCTCTCACTCTCTCTCTCTCTCTCTCTCTCTCTCTCCTCTCTCTCTCTCTCTCTCTCTCTCTCTCTCTCTCTCTCTCCCTCTCTCTCTCTCTCTCTCTCTCTCTCTCTCTGTCTTTCTGACTGTGATTGTAGAGTCCCTGAATGACAAGTGTGAGCAGAAGTTGTGTCGCTGTGACAGAGAGTTTGCCAGGTGTTTACAGAAAGCTCCGTACAACCTCCAGTACTCGCTGTGGCCTAACTTCTTGTGTGGAAAGAACCAGCCTGTGTGCGCTTAGACTGACCAGCCTGTGTGCGCTTAGACTGACCAGCAAAAGACGTGAGCATGAATATCCAGCAAAAGACGTGAGCATGCGCGGACAAAAAACACACACACAGAGATAGACACACACAGACATTATCCTCTTAAATATCATACTACGCTTTACAGAATCATATGTACACGTTGGTGAAGGATCTCAAAGACTGACTACTGTTTATCTCACAGGCACTTTTTAAAAGATCAAAATAGATAATATCAGGCTGAAGACATGATTATATGAGAATTCTATTTATGGTATTCCTATGCTTATGTTGCAAGTTATTTCTATTTCAGAGGTTTTATATTAATTATTTATTAAAATCCTTAAAGTGTATATTTATATCAGTCTATAGTAGTAAACTAAGCACTTCATTTATAATTTCCAGCTGTTCATATAATCTAGGAGAAATGTCAGACAATGACAATGTTGTATTAAAAACATTTTATTCATTTTCTGCCCCCATCTTTACTCTGACACCAGTACACATACAAAGAAAGAATTTATGTTCTTGACTACACTCTGGTTGCCATACATACATTTAAAAGTGCATATATGAATCACATGAAAAAATAAAGATTTGTAGTTTTTTTTTCTTCTTCAAAATCAATGAAATTACAACCAAACAATAAGGAAACATATGATACAAGAAGACAAATAAATTGCCTTTACCAACTAAATAAATTCAGTTCAACTATTCACTCATTCACTCTCTCTCTCACACACACAAACAGACAAACAAACAAGAGTCTTTAGAGAAGTCATACAAGACAATAGCCCTTGCTATAGATCTTAATATTTACACTTCATTTACAGAGAGCTTAAGTGTTCAGTTTCCACAGACTGTTATATTACTGATAACTGCATGCCCGATCATTAATATTGTCTTGTATTGTGTTATACAGTGTTATGGCTACACAAAGCAAAAAGAAGCATTGTATTTCAGGGTAATGTCTTTGTGAAAAACATCTGGCAATACAACTTAGGCATCAGGATTCACACTTTCACTTTTACTAAGACTGGCACACGATAGCGTTGGTTCAGTTTCTTCAAAACTTATAACGTCATATATAAAAAATTAACAAAGATCAGCAATTTTTTATTGTAAAAACTCATATTACTTTGAATATTCTTCCTTCTTCGTTTAATGCTTTGAGCTTGTCAGCATATCCTTGATTTCATTTCAACAGTGAGCGATCTGAATTTTCCTATAATACGTAATACAAGTAATTTGTCATTGATGCTTGTGTACACAATACGTGTGTGTGTGTGTGTGTGTGTATGTATGTATGTATGTATGTATGTAGACACATGCACCAAAGTATATGTGTCAATGTCTATGAATATGTATGTACATGTGTGCATGTGTGCAAGTGGTGAGTGTAAACTGGAGAGAGACCAACAGAGCGAGAGGGCAGCAGGATTGCTGCACGTATGCATGTCCATGTATGTGAGAAAGTATGTGCTTGTACTTTTCCAGCTGTGCATGTTTGTGTGTGTGTGTGTGTGTGTGTGTGGAGAGCTTATGGTGTGTGTGTGTCTGTGCATATGTGTGTGTGTGTGTGTGTGTCTGTGTTTGCGTGTGTGTGTGTGTGTGTGTGTGTGCGCATGTGTGTGTGCATGTGTGTGTGTGTGCTAGTTTTTAAGGATGAACCTCTCTCCCCGTCTCCCTCATGGCACTTGTGTGTCTGGGTGGCGTAGCTGCTGCACCACCAGGTCTATGTGTGTGTGTGTGCATGCATGTGTGTGTGTGTGTGTGTTCATGGCACTTGTGTGTCTGGGTGGCGTAGCTGCTGCACCACCAGGTCTATGTGTGTGTGTGTGTTTGTGTGTGTGTGTGTGTGTGTGTGTGTGTGCGTGTGCGTTTGTGTGTGCGTGTGTGTGTGTGTACGTGTGTGTGTGTTCATGGCACTTGTGTGTCTGGGTGGCGTAGCTGCTGCACCACCAGGTCTATGTTGATGATGGGGTTGAAGTAGAGCGCCCAGTAGAACAGGCAGTTGCACACAAACTGGGGGATCATTGGCCACAGCAGGATGAAGGCCAGGCCCTGGGACATCATCTTCCAGAAGTGACTCCACATCTTCTTAGGGAGCGTCCTAAAATCACACACACACACACACACACACACACACACACACACACACACACACACACACACACACACACACACACACACACACACACACACACACACACACACACACACAAGTGAGTAAATTAATACTGAGAGAGAGAAAGAGAGAGAGAGAGATAAATAAATTAATATTAATATAAGTCAAATTAATGAAAACTGTTATGAAAAAGGACTGGTCGGATATAGCCTAGCCCCTGAATCATCCCTATAACTCTGTGCTCTGTAGCTAAACATTTCTACTGCATGGTATCTTCCAAGGCTCCTGTCCAGTAGAGTATGCTATCTAACCACATGCTACAGTCTAACATATGCTGTGGGGGGGGGGCAATTTTTCAGTAAGCGAGCAAGAGAAGACCAGATCAGATATCAAATCCTCAAATAATGCCATACTACCAGAACAGATAAGACGAAACCAGATATGACCAAAAAAAGATCAATTCAGATATGACCAGATATGACCAGCCGTTAGAAGACCAGGCCGAGACTAGATCAATCAAATGAGAACCATTGAGCAGGTCACCTGATCTCTCCGCGCTTCCAGAACCTGAAAGCGTAGCCCTTCAAACTTCTCAGAAAATCTTTACTAGCTGGTATGGTCCATAGCGCCTGTCTCTTACAGTGTACTTACGTTTTACTTAGCCAGCTATCCAGATCAAATATGACCAGACCAGACTAAATTTGACCACACTATGCCAGACTACATTAGAAATGATCAGACCAAATATAACCACACAATGCAAGACTGCATTAGACCAGGCCAACTATCCAACGTTAGCATGTTAGCTTACGTAAGCAAGCTAACTACCCACAAAGCCCCAAAACAGCATCTGGAACGACAGCTCTTAATGTTAGCCGGCTGAACTTAATCAGTGTTCCAACTGGCGGTGCGAATGCAAACAGAGAAAAAAAGCTGCTGGAGGTATGTAGTTCTCGGGGGGTAGTTTGGAGCCTACTGAGAACCAATGGGAACCGTCGAGTAGGTCACCTGATCTCGGAGCGGCTCCATACCCTCCAGAAGGCGCAGCCCTCCAGCACAGAGAGCAGCATGGCGTTGACGATGACGAAGCGCGACGTCCAGTAGTGCACGCCGAGCCAGTCCCAGGCGAACTCGGCGATCAGCTGGTAGGGAAGCAACGCGTACTTCACCAGGAACTCCGACCACTGCTTCCAGTTAGGATCCTCCTCCTTCAAGGTGGGGGAGGGGTGATGGCAAGAAACACAGAGAGGTATTGGACATAAAAAAATATATGGTAATAAAGTTCCTTTTTTCATTATTTAATAAAGACAACAGATAGATAATGGACTGTGTGACTTGATCTTTAAATAATACAGGTGATTTGGCGTGCCAAGAGAGAGGGACAGTGACAGACAGAAGAGAGAGAGAGAGAGAGAGAGAGAGAGAGAGAGAGAGAGAGAGAGCGAGAGAGCGAGAGACAGAAAGAGAGAGAGAGAGAGAGACAGTGACAGACAGAAAGAGAGAGAGAGAGACAGAGAGTGTAGCTCTTACCGGTGATTTGGCGTACCAAGAGAGAGAGGGAGAGAGAGAGAGAGCAAGGGACAGTGACAGACAGAAAGAGAGAGAAAGGGAGAGAGAGAGACAGTGACAGAAAGAGAGAGCGAGAGACAGAGAGCCCAGCTCCTACCGGTGTTTTTGCGGGCCGTCCGTCCAGGGGCCTGTTGAGGCGGTGTGCGGGGCAGCAGGTGTGGATGAAGGGCAGGAAGGTGTTCTCATAGTCAAACAGGTACAGGTAGACCAGCGTGAGGCGGGGCGAGCTCTTCAGAGCGTACAGCAGGAACAGAGACTTCCCCCCATTCACTGCCTGGGGACCACACACACACACGTACACACACACGCACACGCACACGCACACGCACGCACACACACACACACACACACGTATATAAACACCAAGTCAGTAAAAAGAGAAAGATTCACAAAACATACAAAAGACACACGCCAGAGATGTTCATGCCCACACACACACACACACACACACACACACACACACACACACACACACACACACACACACACACACACACACACACACACACACACACACACACACACACACGACTATTCTTCCTTCTCTCTCACAGAGACACATAACTACATATCCAGGAATTCAGACACACACATTATACACATATTTAGAGAGTGAAAGATTAACATTGACACTTTGATAGCAAACAGACATACACAGACAGACAGAGACAGAGACAGAGACAGAGACAGAGACAGAGACAGAGACAGAGACAGAGACAGAGACAGAGTAAAAAAAAAACAGCTTCCTGGCTCAAAGAAAAGGAAGTGTGATATGGGCACGTAAGGAAATATACCGTACCCCTGTGTGGTGAGGTCACTTCCCAGTTCACTTTCCACTCACTCATCTACACCAACATCTCTTCCTTTCACACTGGCACACACACACACAGACAATGACAGACAGACACAGAGACACAGAGACAATGACAGACAGACAGACACAAACATATAAACAGACAGACAGACAGACAGACAGACAGACAGACACACACACACACACACACACAGCCATATAGACACACACACACACACACACACACACACACACACACACACACACACACACACACACACACACACACAGCCATATAGACACACACACACAGACCTTGTACTCCCAGAGGTTCTGCGGTGGTTTGACGCCCAGGGCGCGGACCCTCTCCAGCTCCTCCAGGATGGCGCGGCGGTGGGCCTGGTTGAGCACGCTGTATGGGGGCCGGGACAGCTCCTCCTCATCCAGCAGAGTCAGCAGCCTACAGGGGAGAGGAGAGGAGAGGAGAGGAGCAGAGAGGAGGAGGAGAGAGGAGAGAAGGAGCAGAGAGGACGAGAGGAGGAGGAGAAAGGAGAGGAGAAGAGAAGAGAGGGAGAGAGGGTGATAAAGGAGAAAAGCGTGAAGGAGGAGCATAAGAGGGGGAGGGTGAGAGGAGAGGAGGAAAGGAGACAAAAGAAGAGGAGAGGACAGAAGGAGATACTAGGTCAAACAGTAAACCCAATGGAAACCCAAATAAGATCAGATCAGATCATATCAGTGATACACAGACAGATACATGCAGATAGACTAGTTTAACTTTGGCTTATAAGTCTTTCAGTCTGGCATTGAAATCAGTCAGTCATGCACAAACCCTCATAGTTAAAGTAATTTCTTTTCTGTATTCTTTGCCAAAGTCATCCTGCAGTAGCTGGGAACCCAACCCAAGGCGGCTGCTTGAAAGGTGGTGACACGCACACATCATAACTCCAATCTAGCCAATCAGAACATTCAGTATCTGATACAAATGCAAAACAGCGTGTGTGGGATGGTGTGATTTATGTGTGTGTGTGTGTGTGTGTGTGTGTATGTGTGTGTATTCAGAGAGCACCTCCCTTCCTAACTGGCACCTTGGCTTAACCTGCACTTAAGCAGTAACAGGCCCGCACTTCTTTTTATTCTTTTTTGAAAAAAATAAATAAATAAGCAGTATTTATTGTTACACCAGGTTTTTAATGCTCTTAGCTTGACTGTTCTCTCCCTTGTACGTCGCTTTGGACAAAAGCGTCTGCTAAATGACTAAATGTAAATGTAAATGTGTATAGTGGAGGTGTGTCTGTGTACTTGTGTGTGTTTATGTATGTGTGTGTGTGTGTGTGTGTGTGTGTGTGTGTGTACATCCCACCCCCTCACCTGCCGTTGACCTGCTCCGTGTCGAAGCTGTCCCTGTAGAGCGCGGCCCAGGGGCCAAGGTGTGTTTGTGTGTGTGTGTGTGTGTGTGTGTGTGTGTGTGTACATCCCACCCCCTCACCTGCCGTTGACCTGCTCCGTGTCGAAGCTGTCCCTGTAGAGCGCGGCCCAGGGGCCCAGGTGCTCCAGCCACAGGGCCACGTCCTCAGGGCTCCAGTTGGACACGGGCTTACTGACCAGCAGCTCCTGCACCCCCTCCCCACTGCTCCAGTGGTACACCAGCAGCATCACCTACACACACACACACACACACACACACACACACACACAATGTAAGATACAAATCTAAATGTATCGATATAGCATGATATGGCATTCTTAGACAGACAAGGACCGATCCGATATTTGTATCGGTATCGGTACCGATGTTGAATACATTTCTAGATCGGGTATCGGTGACAGTTAAAAAAAAAAATTTTTTTTATGTTTATGTATAGGTAGTGTATTATGAGTGCACGTTGCTATTAGTAGCGATTAGCATGCTAAGCGGAGATTTAGTAATGTCCTGATGTTGATTCGCTGTAATAAAGATGGGTTCATCCTGTTAAGATTTCGACTGGATGAGCTATGAATGAGATTCATGTTGCCTTGTGTACTGTCCACAATTATATGTATCGAGTAATATTAGCTGTGTAATTGTAATCATGTAGCAATAACTCATGTTAAAGTAATTCAGTGCAGTGCTAATTAGTCCCCATTCTCATTGCAGACAGTGTCTGAGACACACACATATGTAGGATCACATGCAACGTCATGTAATGGAAATTGATGAATGCACATTACAGTTTTTTCCTATCGTTTTAGGTCATGTACCCATACCATGGTCACTTTTCCCTATCACTTAACACAGTGGGCTTTAGAGACACACACCTCTGCATATCTGTTATCCTTTGGTGCAAAATACACTACAACAACCACACCACAACCAATGCTGCCATAACTTAACACATGTTTCCTCTCAGAACACAATGACCTAAAAAACACGAACATCTTGAAGCATTGCCAATTTCATATATAAAATGTTGCTGTGTCCTCCAGTTTGGCATAGATTTCATGTAGTGTTGCATTGAAAAAAGAGAAAAAACACAGACAAACACTTCTTTGGAATACAGTAATACAGTAAAGTTTGTAATATGACAGTAAACAAATAATTCTAAAATGCTGAAATATGTCAATCCAAGCCAAGAATCTGCTGACAGTGTTCATATGTCGGTTTCCCTCTCACAATAGATGTCACAATTGACAAGGGCTGTAAATGTACTTTACTGTAATTGCAAATACAGTAAATTAGTGTTTTATCAGAAACCTAAAATACAGTAAGAATTTTAACAAATCACAACACAACAGATTTTCGTCAACATCGTATCATATGGTTTCTCTTGCCATTCATCATGGATAAAATCTATGTGCATGACTTATCCAGGCCACGATGTCTTCGGGGGCTATGTCCATACAACCAGCAGCAATTGCCTCTAAAAGTGACATCTGGTCCTGTGGGCGTTGGTCATAGACCTTCCATCTCCATGCGGAGAAAAAAATCTCAATGGGGCTGAGGAAAGGAGAGTACGGCGGAAGGAATATGGGCACCATCCTAGGATGCGCTGCAAACCACCCTGTGACTTGGCGGGAGTTGTGAAAGGCCACAATATCCCATACAATCACTACGTAAAGTTGCTACTGTAAATTCTGCCTGTCTAGCTGTATTTCAAAAAAGGAATTCCATGCCAATTCACCAAGAACTATGGTGCACAGGAAAACAAAAATAATAATAATTAAAATAAAATAAATAATCTGCTAAAATAAGAATAATTTTTCCTATTCAAACATATAACTTCATTTGTCAGTCCAAATGCAGCATCTTTTCATCTACAGTGATCTTACGTAATAACTGATAAGTTAGGTTTTGAACTGAAAGTTAACTGTTTTGAACAGAGTATCTAAACATTGGTAAAATATGCTGTAGTTGCACAGCGTTTTGCCGGGAGTGAACATTGACTGGGACAGGTATCCATGAATTTTGGAAGAAGGTGTCATTGCCAGCATTTGTATCTAAGCATAGGGGCAAGTATCCAGAGTTTGGTTCACATGGTCTACTGGTATGCTCAATGTGTTAAGTGTTTTGGGAATGTGAACATGGTTTTGGTAAATTGACTAAAACGATAGGAAAAAACTGTAAATGGAGATAAAGAATACTGCTTTGGTAATCGTGGGTCTTTTAACAGACTAGAACCAGCAAATACATTAACAGGTCACCATGCTGAGCCTCTACAATGTAGCGTAAAAGTTGACGCTAGAGGATATAGGATTGCTAACTAATATGAACACTAGCGCTAGTTAGAACGTACATTATTTGTGATTATTTTTAGCCTATGTTATGAATTGATAGTGATGACTAGACATGATGTTAAGTAGCAAATGAGCAAAAAAAATCACCAAGAGCTCATGTCATTCACTCTTCATTTCTCCCTCTCGCACGTGTAGTCACACCCATACACACAGTTACCATAGTTTCGCGCAGTTTTTTCATATCGGTATAGGATCACACACACAGACTGTGGTGCACCTTTGTGCATTGCATGTATGCAAACACAAGTCCGTGTGTGTGCATCCTTCCATGAATGTGTGTGTGTGTGTTTTTTTGTGTGTTTATGTGTGTGTATGTGTATGTGTTTGTGTGTTTGTGTGCAAGTGTGTGAGTGCGCGTGTGTGAGCACTAACCGCCACGGCTGTGAGGGCCGTCAGCACCCCGGAGAAGAACCCCCCCGCCCCTCTTCTCTGGCCCCCAGCTGCCACGCCACGATTGGCCTGCTCGTCGCCATGGCGCTGGAACGCCAGCACAGAATGGGAGACCCGGGGATTGGCGTGAATGTGCTCCCGCCTCTGCTGTACCGCTCCGGGGAACAGCTTCTCAACGGCATCCCTGAGACGAGACCAGCAGAGTGAAAAGGGTTACTGGAATCCTGGTGGAATGTTCTGGTGATGTTTGAGCTCAAGAGCCAATCACATTGCACCCCTCCCTTCCTCGCTCCAGAAGTAACATGTTGACTGACTGGTCCGAGCCACTGTGTTTGTTTCCCATTTACAGAGCCAGGGCTGTGTATGAACACAGAGTTCTTTTAAGTGCACACACTGACCAGACGTAAAGAGGATTGTATTCACTGCATTTGTCAAAAAGTGTATTGGATTAGAATTCTCAGGCTGCACCTTTAAATTCTCCCTTTCAAGATATGGCCGCCAAATACAAGGCCATTTTGGACAAGCCGTGTGACGACTCATTAGATTCAATTCCTCAATTCACACACATTAATGTCATTCAGCAAAACATTCAGACAGTCAAACCACAAACACAACAAGGAGCCTAGTTTGGCGACATTCTTCTCTGACAGGGAACATTTGTATGCGTCAATCACAAATCATCACACACTGATTAATCTATCTGGCAGGCAATATAGGAAGCAGGAGCTAACCTGTGTTCTGGGTTAATGCAATTCATCTCTCTTAGATATCCTTAAAATATAACACATCCTTTTTCAAAAAGCTCTGGGTGCAAATACACAATAATGACCTTTCTTGTTATTTCTATCCACATATTGTAGTTCAATTAGACTAAATGGTAAATGGACTGCATTTATTTAGTGCTTTTCTCCTCATAGAGCGCTCAGGGCCTCAGACAGCTACCCATTCATACAGCAATGAGCAGCCTTTTGACCCTCAGATCATGTGAGGTGCAGGTTTACCCCCCCCTCAAACATGAGCTAATATGAGCTGATATAAAAAAAACTCTATCTACCTCCTCCATTCTCTGTATGCTTCTCTATCTAGCTATCTATCTGTTTCTTTCTCTCTCTCTGTTCATCCTGTTCCTGTCTTGTTGTCTTTCTGTGTGGAAGGTGTGTAACTGGTTTGGGAACAAAAGGATCCGCTATAAGGAGTAGCTACTATCAGGACTGGTATAAACACAAACACACACACACTTACACAAAACCAACACTTCAACGCACAGCAGCCAAGCCAGCTCAGCACACACACCAAACTCCGGTAGAACACACACACACACACCCTTGAGGCCTTGACGACTCAAAACATGCTAATTTAGTTCTTGTAGCCGGATACCCAGCACCTTGTCACACTATCTACGGTGCCAACCTGCACATCGGGAGCAGGTGGGTGTTCAGTGTCTTGCTCAAGGACACTACGGCTGTAGCTGAGGAGGCACCACCCCTCAACTTGAGCCCTGTTCACGTGTGCAAACATCTCCTTTCTCCTGATCGTTTATCTTGCTCCAACACTCTTCTCTCAGTCACTCAGTCACTCAGTCACACACACACACACACACACACACACACACACACACACACACACACACACACACACACACACACACACACCACACACACACACACACACACACACACACACACACACACACACACACACACACGGTCTGGGCGCTTACCTGAGTAAAATGTTGACTCGGGGGAAGCCCTCCCACTTCTCCCTGCACTCTGGGCACTCCGTCTTGTGCGAGGACTCCCACCACTGCGCCAGGCAGTGCCGACAGAAGCTGTGGCCGCAGTTTAGGGTGGTGGGGTCCACCAGCACGTCATAGCAGCAGTGGCACGAGAACTCACGCTCCGTTATGCCGTCGCTCCCCCCGCCGCCGCCGCCGGCATGAGCCGTCAGGGCCGCTAGTGGTTTTGGTGACGTGGCGGATTTTGCCAGTGAGGAGGAGGAGGAGGAGAAGGAATCTTCATCTTCATCAGAGGCGAGGAACAAATCACCGTCCGTGTCGGTATCCGCATCGGCTCCCCTCATCAGGCAATCTGTGTGCGAGGCCTGGAGCAGAGGTCACAGGCATGAACAGACTGGAGGGAAGAAGAGAGAGAGAGATAGGAAACATTAACTGCGTGTGTGTGTGTGTTTTTGTGTGTGTGTGTGTGTTGGAGGGGTGGAGGGGTTGCAGACATGGCAGAGACAAAACAAGGAGTATAAGAGAAAGCAGATTATTGTCTAACCCTAGATTCCCTGTGTCCACTGTGTGTGTGTGTGTGTGTGTGAGGCCTGGAGCAGAGGTCAGAGGTCAGAAGCATGAACAGGCTGGAGGGAAGAAGAGAGAGGAGAAAACATTAACTGTATGTCAATGTTTTGTGTGTGTGTGTGTGTGTGTGTGTATATATGCTTTTGTATGTGTGTGTGTGTGTGTGTGTCTGTGTCTGTGTGTGTATATATGCTTTTGTGTGTGTGTGTGTGTGTGTGTGTGCGTGCGTGCGTGCGTGCGTGCGTGTAAGTATGTTGGAGGGGTTGCAGACATGGCGAAAACAGAACAAGGAGTATAAGAGAAAGCAGATTATAGTCTAACCCTAGATTCCCTGTGTCCACTGTCTTTGTGACAAGGGTGGCTTGAGACAGAAGACTAAGAGCAGGAAAATAAGAACAACAGGAAAGAGAGCGACCTAGAGATATAGAAGACTGTTACGAGAAGACAGCAATACATTGGATGTTCAAATGAGTGTGGCAACTGCCTCCAAGTGTTATGTACCCATACACAAAAAAATAGGTGAAAAGAGTTACAAGGATAAGTCTCCCCTGTCTTTGTGATGAGCGGTGGCTTGAGACAGAACACTTACAGCTGGAAAATAAGAACAAATGTGAATGGCGACTGCCTCCAAGTGTTATGTACGCATACAAAAAAAAAATCATAATTATGGGAGCAGAGCAGGGAGGAGACTGAATGTTCTGGACGTATGGGAACTACAAACATCACCCCATCACGTCTCACCACCACGTCTCACCATACATTGCCATGTATGACGCGACTTTCCTATCTGCCTGTACTCTGAACTTTGTGACCGGCATCACAGCGCAGAATATTGGCAGACGGAGGGCAAAAATGCTGCCCTCTGTGTCTGACCAAACTTGAACACTGTACACCCTGTTCCGTGATGCCACTGAGTCGAACTCCGAGTGTAGATATATAGCTCGGTCTAAAACATGCCAACTGGCTTCAGTCCGGCGAAATACTTGGCTATTAACAACAACCTGGCCAGTAAACAGAAACTAAAAGTTGCCAAGATACGTGGCGAGGTTCGGTTTTAGACGACAAAGTAGCAAACAAAGCAAACACACAGAATAAGGATAATAAGCAATCACATTCGTAGACTACATTAAACACCAGCACAACCTGTACATTAATCGGATCCCCTGCATGGCCCTCCTTCGTCTCAGCACTGCATGGTACTATCTTGCCAACTAACGTTAGCTGTCTTCAGTATAACCTAGCTAGCTGGCTTCCGGGATAATACAACTGCTCTGAAAGCAGTAATACAACTTATTTAGGTACAAGACTTGCACAAAAATAAAAGTAATGCATGCCTACCTTTAGAATAACGATGACAGGCAGATAGCAGGTAGCTCACATAACAGCTGGTGACACGACATGAAGGTACTGTTGATAGTTTGAGGGTTCCTCCGTTTCTGCACCGCTGGCAACTCCTCCCTTCAAAGTCAGGGGGCGCTGGGTGGGGGTTACTATTGGTGCAAATGCCTGTCGCTTATGTCAATTGACAGTTGATTGGACTAAACACGTGTCCGTCCGTGCAATTGGTCCATCTGGATTTTTTAGATTTTTTTTTTACCTGGGTACACACATACACCCATGAAGATGTAGCAGGAAGCTAATGTGAGTGCAAACACACACATAATTATTATTTATTTTTTTCTGATGGTCTCTCATCTTTTTTTTATTCTTCAACACACACAAAAACAAACCCAAGTTTGCGACTTCAATCCTTACACTTTATTGACCATTAAAAAATTGTTGAACTCCGCAACAGTAGGCGGTGGTCTTGAGACTGGTTAATCTTCTGGTGTCCGGAAGTGCTCGGTAAAGAAAAGGTTAAAGAGCACCAGGGATACCTCAGCTATTGACAATTGTTTGTGATTCTGCAGGGATGGAAGTGACAAGAAAAAGTAAGTGTCTTCCTTTTGCGAAAGCACAGAAGCAATGCATGGCGGCACAAGCTGCAACTGCCACACGCTGGATGTGTAACTGAAGCTGTAACGTTAGTGATCAAATGTTATCTAAAATATATCTATGTGCGAACCAGCCTAGCCTGACAGCACGCGCTAGCGCGATGCCGAGCAGTCGACATTGCACCCTCTGTGAACGCTTGTGTTTGTGTCCCTGCAGATTTTAAAGACAGCTTAAGCACCGTATACAGTGCTATTGACGAAGCCGACTTTCTTGCCATAGACGGGGAATTTTCAGGTAACCTCAGCCGGCGTGTTCGCTTGAAAATCCTAAGAATGTGTTGAAGCGGCCATGATTATTTGAACGTTATCTTTAAACGTGCCAGCTATCTTCTATTTGCATCTGTCTTGTTTTTAAACCCGACCCTGTACATTTACCGACAAGTATTTGAACGTTGTCGTTATTGCAGGAATAAGCGATGGTCCCTCGGTCAGTGCACTCACTAATGGTTTGGACACGCCAGAGGAGCGTTACGAAAAGCTAAAAAAGGTAAAAAGCTAAAATATAAGCCTGTGTTCCCGCGTCACGCTTCCGACTACTCCAGTGTATCTTTAGTTTTAACCCAGCAACATTTTAGCTAATTTGTTGTCTGCTGAGTAAAAGAAGAAGAAAAAAAAACATCTTCCCAAATTACTTCAGGATTTTTCTTACGGTACATTTTTCTTCTGTTCTTCAGCATTCCATGGACTTTCTCCTCTTCCAGTTCGGTATCTGCACTTTCAGATATGATCAGTCCGAATCAAAGTGAGTGGGCATTCTTTTAGAGTCCGAATATGCACATTATGACAGCCATGATCCTCACCCCTCCTTTCTCATCTTTTTTTTTTTTTTGCAGGTATCTTACAAAGTCTTTTAATTTTTATATATTTCCAAAGCCATTTAGTAGGAATTCTCCAGACAAAAAGTTTATTTGCCAGGTAAGACACTTGATTTATACCCCCCAAAAAAGGCAGGCATTGTTGCTTACAGGACCATATATAGCTTGGCCTATTTGGTTCTTATTTTGCTTTATGTTCCAGAGTTCCAGCATAGACTTCCTTGCCAGTCAGGGATTTGATTTCAACAAAGTCTTTCGTAATGGTGAGTGGCGCAGATGAACTCCATTTTTCTTGTCTTATCACTGTCTGATTAGCCCACACTCTCATGTCTGCCTTGTCTATGATGAACTCTAAATAAGGTGTGTTGGTTTTTGTGAATTTCTAAGTGAACTAACATTAGATGGGTACTTTATTAATCCAGAGGGAAATTTAGGTCATCCAGTAATTGATACACTTACACCTCACCGACATGCATACATCAATCACAAATGCATACATTAGACATTTTTAAAGAGAAATATTTTCTTTAAAAAAAAAGTAGTACCATCAAACTTGTATAGCAAATCGCACCCTATACATCATTTAAAGTTGACAACCTCTGTGCCATCAGTGCACTGAGATCTCACTGGTTTGTAAGGGACCAGCTGCTCAGTCACACAAAATGACCTCCAATTTCCATGGTTGTCATAGGGATCCCCTACCTGAACCAGGAAGAGGAAGTTCAGCTGCGAGAGCAGTACGAGGAGAGGCGGAATCAATCTAACGGGGCAGGCTCCCAATCCTTCATCTCGCCTTCTTCCAAGGGACCCATGAACGTTCCAGAGGAACACAAGGACTTTATCAACCGGGTGATGTAAGTATGTTGGCCGGTCGTAGAAACACGGATGTTAAAGCCTGTTAGCTGTAGTTGGTTATAGAAATGCCACAGAACATGTCGACACTCTGAAAGGGCTTTTAGTCACATACTGAAACGCACACTATTTATTTTTATTTTGTTGATTTGTATTGCCAGCCAAATTGATTTGCGTGTTTCCTTGGCTCTGAGGGGAAGTGATTAGAGGTTGAACATTTCAACACTCTCAAAGGACTTTCATTCACCCAATTTTTTTTTTTTTTTTTTTTTTGAATCAACATTTGTTTCCAATATAATGGGCTCAGACATGTAATGAAATCCAAACCCAGGCTGAAACCGAGGGCTGAAGTGTGTAAAGTGCCCAGTAGGGGGCAACACTGTTTACTGTACCTTCAGAGAGGCGGCATCATTAGAAGTCAAAGCATTTTTTTTTTTTTATCTTTTGATACTTGATGGACTGTGCGGTGTGTTATTTATATATATATATTTATATATATATATATATTAATTATATAATCAAAGCATAAAACATGCCATACATGCAAACAATATTAATTACTATGTGTGCATTAAAAGTTTGCTTCTGGTGTGTGTCTGTAGAGAGAAAGTCGAGGGTCTTCTGAACAACTCTGAGAAAACGGTTGACTTGGATCCGTGTACCGGGTAAGAATCACTGAGGAAAATTTGCATGCAGTAATAGTCGTCCTTCAAGAATGTGCCTTGTACATTTCTCTGCCAGTTTGACAACATGATGGCCATATGAAATGCTGTCAATCCAATGGCTAGCAATGTTCTAAAAATGTAAACCACTTGTGTATCTACTTGGCAATGTCTGGTTTTGTGTGGCGCCTTTTGTGCCTGTGTGTGGAAGGGTGAGTGAGTGAGGGATGGTGGTATGCTGTGAATGGACACATTTGTGTTGCTATTGGCTACCTTACTTTGTTGTACTCAAACTAGTTGTTTTATTGTTTTGTTTTCTTCATGTCCTTAGCTTCCAGAGGAAACTCATCTACCAGACCCTGAACTGGAGGTACGTGTTCATAACTCTGCTCTGCAGAAGTATGTGACTGGGTCAATGACCCATTTATCTCATGGTTCCATAGTACAGTCCCATAATCCCACTACAACCCCACTGCAGATGTGACTGGGTCAATGACTCATTTATCTCATGGTTCCATAGTACAGTCCCATAATCCATTACAACCCCACTGCTCTTATCCTGTCTCCTCAGGTTTCCAAAAGGCCTCCATGTTGAAACGGTGGAAACTGAAAAGGTAAAGGGACCGAAGTGAACGACTGTATAGATGATGAATGTAATGTGTTTTTTTTTTTTTTTTTTTTTTTTGTTTTTTTTTTAAAAGTCTCGTCAATTTTTGTTTTTCAGTTTGTCTTTCACCTTCAAGTCTGTTTATTTTGTTTTAGAAGGAGCGTTTTATTCAGATCAGTAAGGTGGACGAAGATGAGCGAAGACGGAGGGAACAACAGAAACAGGAGAAGGAGCAGGTGAGCTTGGGGGGTGTGTCTGTGTAGGGCGACAGTGGTACAGGAGGTAGAGAAGTCGTGTAGTAATCAGAAGTTTGCTAGTTCGATTCCCTGTCGAAGTGTCCTTGAGCAAGACACTGAACCCCTAAGTGCTCCTGATGTGCAGTGTGCCATCAGTGTATAATGTAAAGTCGCTTTGGATAAAAGTTTCTGCTTAATGACTAAATGTAAATGTGTGTACAAAAAAAGGTGTTTCAGTTGGCAGGGTGAATGCACTCAGGTTGCAAGATGTCCCGTCTCTGTGATCAGTCACAAAGTTTGCCCTTAATGATTTTTTGGAGATTTTGTTTCAACTAACCCTTTTTAATGATTTTAATTCTAATGATTGGAAACGAGAGAAGGGGAGACTCCTTCCTACAAATAAAATCAGTAAATAAAAACAAAACTTTTGTTTGAAACCTAACATACAACTGTATGTGCTTTTTTATGATGGTGTAACCTAACACCAAGGCCGGAGTGCAGCTATTCAGATTCAACGTATATTCTAGCTGTACTATAAGCCGCTTTGGGTAAAATGTAAATGTGTGGTTTATTCACAGGAGGAACTGAACGATGCAGTGGGCTTCTCCAGGGTCGTGCACGCCATCTCCAAATCTGTAAGTAAATGGAAGACACTAGACTCGACCTAGTAGGCTTATGGGAATTGGAAGGCTTCTCTTGACATTCTTTTTTTTCCCCCCATCAACCCAGGGAAAGCTGGTGGTTGGCCACAACATGCTTCTGGATGTCATGCACACAATCCACCAGTTCTACTGTCCTCTACCTGAGGTTAGTTGTGTGTGTGTGTGTGGTCGCACTGTATGTCTGTTAGAAACTTAAACCTAACCTTATGGGTAACAAAGGAATGTGTTTTTGCTCTGCTGTGCTTTACTAGGCAGGGTTGCAGAGGGGGGAAAACAACTTGATGCACATTTCCTAAATAATGGCTGTCTTACAGCTGAACGTCTAGATATCTCAAATCCCTTTGTTCTAGTCTCTACTGGCTTTGACTGTGCAGCACTGCCCATGTCTCTTATGTGCTTTGAGAAACATGTCTTTATGTGAATTCTTTTTCCTAGGACCTTATCGATTTCAAAGACGTGACCATGTGTGTCTTCCCCAGGTATGTCAGTGTGGATGTTTTTATGGTGGGGGTGGGTTAAATGTTTGGCTTCTACTGATCGTGTTCTGTATGTAGTACAGTTCTAATAGCCTACACTCAGTTCTAATAGCCTACACTCAGTTCTAATAGCCTACAGTTCTAATAGCCTACACTCAGTTCTAATAGCCTAGACACAGTTCTAGTAGCCTACACACAGTTCTAATAGCCTACACACCATTCTAGTAGCCTACACACAGTTCTAGTAGCCTACACACAGTTCTAGTAGCCTACACACCGTTCTAGTAGCCTACACACAGTTCTAGTAGCCTACACACAGTTCTAGTAGCCTACACACAGTTCTAGTAGCCTACACACCATTCTAGTAGCCTACACACAGTTCTAGTAGCCTACACACCGTTCTAGTAGCCTACACACCATTCTAGTAGCCTACACACAGTTCTATACTTCTTAATTTGCTCTTATTCTTTCAGGCTTCTGGACACAAAGCTTATGGCGTCCACTCAGCCTTTCAAGGTAATGGTCATATCTCTTCCCAGCAATTCCACCTTCATTTAGGGTGGTGTTTAGTTTTAGGTAGTGATGTTTGGGGAGAAGATGGATAGCTATTTGGTCTTTGCAACATGGAAAGGTGGGGATTCTTGGCTGCGTAGCTGGTTATGCCTTTTAAAGTGACTTGCCAATCCGTCTTGGGATTGTGTCAGCTCTGTGCACTCTCTGTTTAGTGTCCTCCATTTTGGGGTGTTGGGTAGTACTTTGATAGAAAATTGGTAATTGATAGATCAGTGGCCTACCAGAAATGAGTTGTATAAATGTGTGTCTTTTTGCAGGAGCTGATCAATAACACATCGTTGGCTGAGCTGGAGAAACGGCTGAAGGATGGTCCGTTCAAGCCTCCGAGAGTCGGTGCGTTTCCACTGTCCCTGCTGCTAGGGCTCTTTCTGCACTGCTACTAGGTCTCTTTCCAGACTGCTACTAGGTCTCTTTCCAGACTGCTACTAGAGCTCTTTCCTGACTGCTACTAGAGCTCTTTCCTGACTGCTACTAGAGCTCTTTCTGCACTGCTACTAGGGCTCTTTCTGCACTGCTGCTAGGTCTCTTTCCTGACTGCTGCTAGGTCTCTTTCCTGACTGCTGCTAGGGCTCTTTCTGCACTGCTACTAGGGCTCTTTCTGCACTGCTACTAGGTCTCTTTCCAGACTGCTACTAGGGCTCTTTCTGCACTGCTACTAGGGCTCTTTCCAGACTGCTGCTAGGGCTCTTTCTGCACTGCTACTAGGGCTCTTTCTGCACTGCTACTAGGTCTCTTTCCAGACTGCTGCTAGAGCTCTTTCTGCACTGCTGCTAGGGCTCTTTCTGCACTGCTGCTAGGTCTCTTTCTGCACTGCTACTAGCTCTCTTTCCAGACTGCTACTAGAGCTCTTTCTGCACTGCTACTAGGGCTCTTTCCAGACTGCTGCTAGGACTCTTTCCAGACTGCTGCTAGGACTCTTTCCAGACTGCTGCTAGGTCTCTTTCCAGACTGCTGCTAGGACTCTTTCCTGACTGCTGCTAGGGCTCTTTCCTGACTGCTGCTAGGTCTCTTTCCAGACTGCTACTAGGACTCTTTCCTGACTGCTGCTAGGGCTCTTTCCAGACTGCTACTAGGACTCTTTCCAGACTGCTGCTAGGTCTCTTTCCAGACTTCTGCTAGGACTCTTTCCAGATTGCTGCTAGGACTCTTTCCAGACTGCTGCTAGGACTCTTTCCAGACTGCTATTAGGGCTCTTTCCTGACTGCTACTAGGACTCTTTCCTGACTGCTACTAGGACTCTTTCCTGACTGCTACTAGGACTCTTTCCTGACTGCTACTAGGACTCTTTCCTGACTGCTACTAGGACTCTTTCCTGACTGCTGCTGCTACTAGGACTTTCCTGACTGCTGCTGCTACTAGGACTTTCCTGACTGCTGCTGCTATTAGGGCTCTTTCTGCACTGCTATTAGGGCTCTTTCCTGACTGCTGCAACTAGGGCTTTCCTGACTGCTACTAGGACTTTCCAGACTGCTACTAGGTCTCTTTCACTGAAGTATCAAGCCAGACTGTTTTCAGTCGTGGTTCCTCAATGGAGGAGTGGATTACCTAATGCTTTCAGAGCAGGGGCGTCTGTCTTACCTGACTGCTACTAGGGCTCTTTCCTGACTGCTACTAGGGCTCTTTCCAGACTGCTACTAGGGCTCGTTCCAGTCATGGACTGTGTGGTACTCATTTGCTGCCCCCCCCCCCCAAGATTTTTTTTTAGCTCGTAATGTTCCAATACCTTTTTTTCTGCTCTAGAATGTTGTGAGGGATTCCAAAGCTACGACACTGCGACGGAGATGCTGCATGAAGCCGGCTACGACGCCTATATCACCGGCCTCTGTTTCATATCTATGGCCAATTACCTGGGTAAGGAGAGAGTTTGTGTGTGTGTGTGGGCAAGAGTGGTGCATGTTATACTGGCAATGCTGCCAAGAACAAACTAGAGAACTATATGCTTTTCATGGTCTTAACCTCCTAAATAAGTTGTTGATAAATGCTCTGTGAACAATGACTAAAGTGACAGTTGGTGATACCTTTTTCTTTTCATGGACTCCATTTCAGGGTCATTCCTTACTCCACCCAAATCTCACATTTCAGCCAAATCCAAACTCGTCGAACCGTTTTACAACAAGTAAGCTCTTCCTCTTGGGCTCTTTCGTCCTCCTCTGTTTACCTCCTTTTAGTGGTAACACATTGTTGCCCCAAACGCAACCCTCATTGGATTTCATCGTGCTGCTGCCTGTGTGATTGTGACAGAATTGAAACGTTTTTATGGTCGTGTTGTTCTCAGGCTTTTCCTCATGCGAATCATCGACATCCCCTACCTCAACATCAGTGGACCAGACTGTGAGTGGCTAATCTTACTGTCTGTGTGTCTGTCTAACTGTCTGTGTGTCTGTGTCTAACTGTCTGTGTCTAACTGTCTGTGTCTGTGTCTAACTGTCTGCGTCTGTGATGGATGTAGTAATTTTATTTATATACACTCACACACACTTATGCATTTTATTTATATAAATATATAATATACTCACTGACACATCTGACCTCCTCTCCCAGTGCAACCCAAGCGGGATCACGTTCTCTACGTTACTTTCCCCAAAGAGTGGAAAACCAGCGACTTGTACCAGCTCTTCAGTGCCTTTGGTAGATATCCCAACACTCCTTATTGTGTATATGTTAAATATTACCAGTTGTTAATATTCATTTGATTTTATAAATATAAAATGTAGTGATTTTGATGGATGGATGGATATAATGTAATTTATATAATCCATTTGGAGTGGTTTTCGTAGCTTTAATTGGAGCTGCTGGTTGCTGGCACACTTTTAGATTTTCCCTTAATGCGGTGCAGGATTGCAAACAGTCTGACTGATTGGTTCGTGTTTGCAGGAAACATTGTGGTGTCGTGGATCGACGACACGTCGGCATTCGTCTCTTTGAGCCAGACCGACCAGGTGCAGATTGGTGGGTAGCCTTGGTTGCTTGTTTACCTCTTTTTTATTTTAATTTTATTCATTTTTTTTACCCTTTATCCATCCCTCCCTCTGCATAGTTTAATCTTTGGATCCTTTCTCCGTCGCCAACACAACCATCCTTCATATCTTGCCCGTCTGCACCTTAGAAAGCAGCATTGAAGGATTTTGGGCTAATGACATAAACAGGCTAACTGGTGATTTTGGGCTAACGACCTAGACATTCTAACCGGTGATTTTTGGTGGTGTCCTGCTGTGAAGGGGTTTCTAATATTTTCTGCCCGGAACACAGAACTACATCCTAGATGGCTAGTGGGAATGACTCCTAGATGGCGTGTGTGTTTTTATCTGTCCTTCACATGACCAAATTCCATTAATATGAATTTGAAGGTGGTGGTGATGAACATACTTGCAGCAAATTGTTGCGTAGTGTTCCTTTAACAGACAACCTGGCTTTTGTTTGGTTTGTTTTGGTTTAGCCATGAACACCAGTGAGTTTGCGGAGAGTTACCGCATACAGACGTACGCGGAGTACGTGAGGGCCAAACAGCGCGACCAGAACCCGAGCCGCCGCAGCCGCGTGGAGGACGGCTGGAGCGAGACGCCATATTGTGCCGCTGCTGCCATGACGACAGCGGCGGCTTACAACTACACGCACAGGTGCGTGTTGGATTTCTGTCTTGCCTCTTTCTCGTTTTTGAAATTCTGTTCTAAGTTGTTTGCTACAGTTTATCACCCCATGATTATTACTCCATGCTGTCTTTGACTTGTCTGGTTCGCAAAGGAGGACATTTTACCTTGTCAATATCTCTCCCTCTCTCTGTTCTCCCCCCCCCCCCCTCACTCTCTCTGCTCTCTCTCTGTAGGTCTCTAACGGGGAAGCGCAGCATCAGTCCCATCCAGGAGGAACAGGGCTCAGAGGGGGACGAGGTCAGCAGCAGCAGCGCCGGGAGTGGCTGGACCCACTACAGCAACATGGACAAGGGCTTCAAGAAGATCAAGATGGACGGTAGGGCTACCCCCCTCCGTCTTTATTCAGACTTTATTTACATGGGAACGTGCAGTACTTTGTTAGCCTGTAGTTAGATAGGGTAGAGACACTGTTCTGTCTTAAAAAATGGACGCTACCATGCTACCACTGCATGCTTACCCTGAATAACAAAACGTATAAACTTGTTATGTCTGTTTTAAAGGTTTGAAAGTCTTTGTATTTATTTTTGTATTTGTTTTGTTTGACAGGGGGAGGAACGTTTGAAGGTGGGATTGCACAAACGTACGCTGATGTTGTCGAGTCCAAGACAACAGACAGTTGGTTTAAACAGTATGTGTCCTTCAGCTTCACTTTTATAGATGGCGTCTGATTTCATACGGAGATGGGCTTGTCAGTCATGAAATACCGCAATGTGATTGGCTGCTCTTTTCAACAGACCAGCTGTAGGCAGACCTAGCATGAGCCCAATTCAGGAGGAGGTGGGACCTGAGAGTGCCAATGCAGATGATTGGCCACAGCCGTCAGCCAATCCGGGTAAGAAGAACGGTAAACAAAAGAAGAGGAAATCTGAGGGTGAGCGCTCACTCATGCTGTCGCTCTCTCTCTCATGCACTCTCTTACTCTCGTGCTGTCTCTGTCTCTCTCTCTTGCTGTCTCTTGCTCACTCTGCTGTGTGTGTGTGTCTCTCTCTCTCTCCTCGCTCACTCTCGTGCTGTCTCTCTTGCTCACTCTGCTGTGTGTGTGTGTCTCTCTCTCTCTCCTCGCTCACTCTCGTGCTGTCTCTCTTGCTCACTCTGCTGTGTGTGTGTCTCTCTCTCTCTCTCTCTCTCTCTCTCTCTTCTCGCTTACTCTCTTGCTCACTCTGCTGTGTCTCTCTCTCTCTCTCTCTCTCTCTCCTCGCTCTCTCTCGCTCACGCTCTTGCTGTCTCGTGTCTCTCTCTCTCTTCTCGCTTACTCTCTTGCTCACTCTCTTGCTCACTCTGCTGTGTCTCTCTCTCCTCGCTCTCTCTCGCTCACGCTCTTGCTGTCTCGTGTCTCACGCTCGTGCTGTCTCTCTTGCTCACCCTCATGCTCACTCACGCTGTCTCACGCTCGTGCTGTCTCTCCGCTGTCGCTCTTCTTGTGACTTACACAATTTTAGACAAACATTATGTTATCCTGAATGTCCATTATCCCTTACAAATGTAGTTATTCCATTTTTTTTTCTCTTTCTCTCCTCCTCTAGAACCCATGTCATCTGGTCTCTTTGATGTCCCACAGGTCTGGTAGCAGGATATTAATTCGCGACGTCACTTAATTTAAGAAACGAACAAAAAAAAACATTTAAAGAAATAAATTGAGTGAAATATAACAAAAGCCATAAAACCTGTTTTGGCACAGCAACTATGTTGGAGAATATTTTTAAGTTGTTTGTCGCTGGCTTGTCAATCACAAATCCATATGTTTGTCCTTGCACCCCCTCCGCTCTTTCTCGAGTGTTTGGCGTTTCAAGAACCCCCCCCCCCCCCCCACCCCTCGTATAGTCTTTTTTTTCTCAACTTTTTACCATTCTCCATTTCAAATGGTACAAGCACTTGATCTGCAATCTCAAAGAAGGTGCTTTGGGCTTGTCTTCAGCAGAAGACTCTTCGGAGGCTCTAACTGGAGTAACTCTTAATGGTAGAACCTCAAATCTTTTCTTTAGTTTTTTTTTTAAAGTGGTCGCTTTCGGTGTACGCCTGCGAGGGTTCTCTGCAGCACTTAAAAGTGTATCCTACGAAGCACATGCTTGCTCTCACGTGACCGTGCGTTGTGTGTGCACAGGAGGCCACAAGGAAAGGTTAACCAGTTGGGCCACAGCCAACATGGAAGTAAGATGTGCTTTGGTGGTCTGGGTCGAGCCTAATCTAGTTGTTGTGAGATGAGGGAGAAAGAATGAGTCTCGTGAAAAATCAGCCAACGCTTTGACATGGACCCCCCCCCCCCCCCCCCCACATCATTTCAGTTCTACTTCTCTCCTTATTGAGATCCATTTTCTTTTTAAAAACAAACATAAAAACAACTTTCTGCGTAATTCAGGATGTAAGCCAGTCAGTGAGGTGTGTGTTTGTGTGTGGATCACGTTTGTGAGACGGTGTAAAACACAAGTTTAAAAAGTCACAATGATATTTGGTTTCAGTTTTAACTGGATGTGGATGTTTGTTTTTCGTTTTTCTTTCTCGTGTGTGTGTGTGTGTGTGTGTGTGTGTGTGTCTGCGTCTGCGCGCGTGCATGTTCAAACAGTGGAACTTGATCGATCCTAAACCTAGTTATTGTATCGTCAGGGGTCTGTGTAGTTTTAAATGCAGTTCAATATTTTTTTTGTCATGATCCTTTTTTTTTAAGAATGAGAAAGTATACTTCACTTACAGGTCAACTTCCTTTTTAAAAAGTAGAACTCATTAATGTCATTTAAAAACAGTTCGTATTTATTGACCAGTTAAGGATAAAGAGATAGACATGGATATTTTTGTATGTGAATGTTAATGTTTTTTTGGACTTCCTATTATAATGCCACTCCCTGCAAAGCACTTGCAAAAAAAGAAAAATGTCAAAGGAATGTTTCAAAAAAAAAAAGTCAACATGGGAATATGTATACATGTTTGTGATTGTTTATTTTCTTCATAATTGTTATTATCTTTTTTTGTATGATCAGCAAATGTCAAACATCCTCTTGTTGGGGGGAAAATATTAAAGAATGTTTCTTATTAAGCCAAGTGTTTGGACATTTCCTTCTTTCAGTGTAGAACAACTTTCTCCATTTTTGTCAATACACAAGTGTTTAGAGTTTAGAGCCAGG
Organism: Sprattus sprattus; assembly: GCF_963457725.1. Classification (NCBI taxonomy): domain Eukaryota; kingdom Metazoa; phylum Chordata; class Actinopteri; order Clupeiformes; family Clupeidae; genus Sprattus; species Sprattus sprattus. The sequence continues at coordinate 23,295,189 of NC_137920.1, forward strand.
TTCAACAGTACTGTAGGGGGACCCTTGGTTTAAATGATCACATGTAAAACACTGGTCAACACTCCTAATTCAAAACACTTTTGGCAGTCTTGGTTTTTTTCTTCTTTAGGGACATTAAATACAACTAATGCTGAGATGAAACCTGTGAGATTGTCTAGGTTTATATTGTTTGTGTGTGTGTGTGTGTGTGTGTGTGTGTGTGTGTGTATATGGTTTTGGTTAAATTCTTTTAAATGTAGTTTGTGATCTAGGATGGGTACTATATAGCCTGGATACCAGCCTGAACTCCGCCCTCAACATTTTTGGTCTGGGAGATTCAGTCTGGCTTTGAGCTAGTTGGGAGAGATTCAAGTTTTCGGAAAAGCGATCTGACCAATCAAATTGTAAGGGCGGGCTTTATACGTTGATGGACAGATGACCAACCAACGCTTGAGTTGATTAGATAGATAGATTATACATCGAACAAAGATGGCGCCTTCTCGGGAGCTTAGTGGGACATATTTTATATGATTTAAGCTATCTACACGACTTTTTTTATGTCTACATTGACTCTGTTAGTTGTGTATGTGCAACACGAATGTTGCCAAGGATTGTAGGTCTTAACTGAAGTGCTCTAGACCATTATTGATAGGTTATTGCTAACGCTTAGACAAAAAATCCATTGAAACAAATAGTAGCTAGCTATAGCCTTGCTGCTAATAAGTACGTGAGCAGGCATATCTCACAGATATTGACAGTGCATTCATTTTGAAAGAGGAACAGAGAAACGCGATCGAGGCATTTGTCGATCGAAAATATGTTTTTGCCGTCCTTCTTACGGGATCCGGTAAAAGTTTTAATGTCTCAGATGGTCATACTATCCAATTGAGCGAAGAGGCATTTTTTTTCCTGGTTCGTTGAAACACGCCCCATAATCACAGCCCAATGGCTCAGCATCAGACTCATATTCTGACTAGAATTTTGAGCATGACATCGTCAGGCTAGGTACTATATGAATATACCAGAACAAAAACCCATGGTGCAAAAGTAAAGATGCTCAGATTAATAATTTTTTTAAGGATCGATGGACACTCATTCTTATTAGTTGTCCAGGCTATTCATTATGTAGTTTTGTGATCATGACTGAAATGAAAAGGATAACGCTTCTACAGCGTGTCACAGGTAAAGCCAAAATGTCAGCAATCTAGCTTTTGTGATTTAAAATTATTTATTTATACAGCCTGTCTGGTGTTTCCAAAGCAAGTCTGTTGTAAGTCACATGACCTCCCATTCAAATCTTAAAAAGACAAATTATATTTACAATGTTTTTATTAAAAATGTTAAAACAATATTGCTCTGTCCTAAAAAATACACAGGTCTTTCTTTAATTCAACTAATAAGCCATGAGCACAAGATGTGCTGGTGATGTCAAAGTAGGCACGGGTGGCACGAGTGATTTGAATCAAGTATCTTTGGATTTAGCTCAGTCAAGTCATCATGGATGTAGGTGTCCTTTCTCCCCTCAGTATTTTGTTCCTCTGGGTCCCCGTCAGTCTGAAGGTAAGGCAGTTGAACTCTGTTTGACCTCTAGGAAGCACACACCAAATTGAGGCACGCCGTGGAAACTGGATGAAAACAATTCACAGTAAAAAAAAAAAAAAGGTTTAGAATCATAGAAACTCATTAATTTGTAGTAATTTCTTTACCTTGATCTGATATTAAATGCAGATTTGGCTTTGAGTATCCAATTGCACTATGAAGCCAGTTTAATTGAGCTTTTACACAGGCTACACTCCATTCGAAATAATTGTTAATTAACTTAAGTGTCTGATAACTAGCAAACTCCTTATCTGAACACACAAGGCTGAGGTCAGTATGTTGAAGCTTGGGGTCAAGGCTGAGGTCAGTATGTTGAAGCTTGGGGTCAAGGCTGAGGTCAGTATGTTGAAGCTTGGGGTCAAGGCTGAGGTCAGTATGTTGAAGCTTGGGGTCAAGGCTGAGGTCAGTATGTTGAAGCTTGGGGTCAAGGCTGAGGTCAGTATGTTGAAGCTTGGGGTCAAGGCTCTCGGCTCTGATTATGTAACGACCAGATAATTGGTCGCCTCCTGATTAAGGCCTCAAATTCAAT
>NC_137920.1:23302295-23367295 GCF_963457725.1 Sprattus sprattus
TTTCCAGGGTCCATCATGGCTAAAGTATGCTCCGAAGATCCTCACATGCAGGGCTCTGAGGTCACAATCGAGGGAGTGGCCAACCAGAATGGCGTCCTGGGGCAGCAGCTGTATGAGTTTTGATTGGACGTCTGAGAGTGTCGTGGTGACCGGCGCCAGCATCTCTTCAGTGATCCCTGAGAACCTGAACCAGAAGGGAGAAGATGTCTGTGACTCCAAGCCCTCCACGAGAGAGCGGCATAAGGGGCGGTTGGAAAAAGGCACAGACAGCAGGGCGTTGTACCCTTTTATTAGGTAGAAATTAAGCCAAAGACAATTGTATTGTTTTGGCGCTATATACTGTAAATTGAATTGAATTGAATTGAATTGAATTGAATTGAATTGAATTGAATTGAATTTAACTGAATAATAAGAGCTGTCATGTGTTCAAACTGGAGCCAGATTCTACATGCTGTTTTGGAGCCAGGGCAACAGTTAGGTCTCCACACAGCATACCTTCATATGTTTTTAAATCGGCTCCGTGTTGTTGTTCCTTCCAGTTGGTTCACTGCTAAGATGAGCTAAGGCTGTTCATGCTTATTGTTTTTTTTTTCAGTCACTGGGTTTTGCGTACCTGGTGAGGTAGTTAAGAATTGGATTTTGCGTCCTGACAAGTTCATCTAGCACGCACTGCCCTGAGCTGTCCACTAGGGACACACGTGTCACCTCCTGTCCAATCTTCGTCAAACACTGCCAAATCAAACAAAACAGCACATGAATCTCAATGAAAAATAAGCATACACACAAAAAACACACACACACAAGGCACTGATAAGACTGTGAAAGTGACCTGACTTTCAGTTACATTTTTTTCAGTGAGATTCTGACTGATAATATATATATGTATTCATCTGAAACACCATTGACTTATTTTCTGGGCATTTTCCAGGTTGAAGCTAACAGAAATGACACCATCTGTGAAGTCCTCAACACTAGGTATTGAGGCAGAATTAAGTAATGGCATTACTTTATGAGTTTTCAACACTATGCCTTGCGGTGGTGTTCAAGAAGCCTACCTACCATTTCACAGTCTAGCCCATAGAGTGGGCTACTGTCAGTCACGTGATCATCTTTTCCTGTGCAAACAAATGCTTTACAGTTTGGGGCACCTGCAAAGCATCATAGGTAGGTGTTACAGATATAATTATAAACACTGGTACTTAACGCATGCTTGAATTAGTTTATTTTCTTTTTTTCTCAAAACATATATTTAGGCCTTACATGAAAAGTTATCCTTTAAATATGTTTTTGTTCTTTGAACAAACTGTTTCATCCACTTACCTTTAAGAGGAAACTTGTTCTTTGACATTTCCTCTGCTGTAAGCACGTATGCGGAGAGCCTGCGAGTTTTCAAACCAAACTTCCTGATCACTGGATGCCATCGTAGATCTTCCATGAAAATACAATATACGAAAGCAATGAAGAATGACAAATAACACTGAGAGAGCTATCCTGGTGCATCCCCACTATCTAACTCTATCTATTAGTCAAGGCAACATTTCAAGGCTGAAAAACAAAGTGTTTGACCAACAGGTTGAAAAAGTTCGAAGTTGAAAATAAAGTTTGTTCTCTGCTCTACAGATGCTGCTGGACACATTCCTTGACATTTAAATTTAATATGCTCAACCATTTCCTTGTTTTTTCTTTTCTTTTCTTAGATCCACACAACATACCGCTGTTGGGATTTTCTGAAGTCACGGTTTCGACATAGGACAACGCAGAGTTGAGAATAGAAGAGGACACATCACCAGCACAGGGAAGCAGAGTGCCTCTCTACAGGAAAAAATTACAAATGTGAGTAATTAAGTAATTTGACGTATTTATATCAATTAATGAACTACATAATTAAGTATTAACATGTTAAAACCAATGACAGGAGATTACAGAGCAGCATGACATATAATTGAATAATTGCTGTGTGAGCATAGAAATGCTCATATGGGGGACTGATGGAACTGAACATTGTTTTTGTTCCTGCTGTAACAGACAAGAACTAAATCAATCACACATCCATACCCCTGGATGTGTACTCTGTCTTTGTCCACTGTGACCTGAACCCCCTTCCCTCTCCCGCTATCTGAACCCTCTTCCCCCTCCTGCTATCAACATCTCCCCTCGTACTTCACACTTTGTCCTCTGAACCTCCACCCCACTGTCTCCCCTTACTACGTCTTCAGGTCCGTTCTTCAAGTGCTCATTAGTTTCTATCAATCTCAAAACCATTTACCAATGGAAACTAAACACACGGCTCTGGGCAAACTCTTGCTGTGTGTGTGTTGGATATAAGGTGTCTGTGTGTGTTGGATATAAGGTTTTTACATTCCACTTTACGGTCTGCATTTAAATGGATGTGTTACTAAGTGTTGCATGCTTTTTTTAAACGACTCTGCCGCAAAAGCCATGTTACCTGAGAATAAAACCAAAATGAGCTACACAACCTCACCCAAGACCATGGCTAAATATACACTTATAGGATGCACAAAGAGCGTGACAAGAACAAGCCATCTTACTGTCTTGTACCTCCTCCGGAGGTTTTTGAACTGTGGATAATATCGGTAGAAGTGCACTTGAGTCACATCATCCAGTATGGTGACAGTCACTCCAGATAGCTTACGCTGGCGATGAAGGCGACACCAACTGTGGGAAAAGAAGACAGGACGCCTGTCAAAATAAGACATTACACATACAAAACATTTAAAGACGCAACACATTCGGATTTGCGAAGCCTAACCTTGGCTGAGTGACTGTTTTCCCCAAGGCTGCATACTGAAGCAGTTCAGACAGGTCTGAGAGAGAAATGGCTTCATGGAGATGTTCAAAACAGCGAGTAAAGCGTGGTGGGCCCTTTGTGGACAGCAGATCATGTTAATGTAATGTTTTATTCATACAATAACAAATAGCTTTACTGGTCTGAGAGAGAAATGTCAATTCGTAACAAACCTGTACCTTGGGTCTAAGAGCCTGTGTGGGTGGTGATGGTTCTCCATTGGATCTCTTGTTATTGGAGTCTTCAGAGGCTGGTGAAAGATCTCTCTTTCTCTTACCGTTGGACGCTTGAGCCATGCCTTACGTGAGGGAGAGAGCGACAAGGACTTGCCAGCGGTGCCAGGATCTTGTCAGCACATCAGCAAATCAAAAGGAGAGTTGTCGAAAGAGATCCCTGAGTTGGTTTCATCTTCGAATGCCACAATCAAAAGAAAATAACATCCCAATAATTCAGCGAAGTTATATCCTTAACCGGGTTGCATCTGACATACCTATGGCGTGTTTAGGATAGCAAACGAGGTCGTCTGAATGTAACGACCACAATATGAAAGGAGATGAGGTGTAAACATGTGGGGTACAGTAGGTGCCCCATCGCACTTTCTACTTTGATTGGTTAGCCTTGCAGGAAGAACTTGAAGATGCCAGAGTTACAATAATGACATAGTGAGATGACCGTTAAAAAAAGGCGAAGGTTATCAACACAATAATATCTGCCTATCTCATTTACCCAAATGACCGCAAAAAGCAACTTTCTGAATGATTGACAAATTTCAACTCACAGAATCACAAGACCGCGCCGCATCGAGTGGATCTATATTTCTGTGCTGATTAGTTGTCCTTAAGACCAGTGTAATCAACGCAGAATGACGGATATGACCACATATATGGGCTATCTTGCTACGAGGGAAGTTTTCTGGGTAAGGTCAGTGATCTGAACAAACTCTTATTATTTCGCTGAAATCTTGACGGATTTACAAAAGGTTTGGTTTCTTACAAACGCTATTAACGTGGTCATATTTTTAGATGCTTGAACATGTTGAAATTGCCGCTTTTGTCTTCGAAAATCGACTTAAACGTGCAGCTAAGCTGTGTATCGCGCCTTGTCTACGGCTTGTCATTTTACATCAATGGAGAGGCCGAATTGTTCTTTCTTTTCAATATAACTTAAGATGAACATAATTTCCAATCGGGTTGGTTTATTAAAAACATCTTTCATTATGATTTCGACAGGAAACTGCTGAGCTTCATTGCCAGTGAAGATGCCAGACTACTGTGCAGCCGCTGGATGCACTACTGAACGTTCTCTCGAAACGAAAACCCGTGGGATCACCTTTCACTCGTAGGATATTACAATATTGTGATTTATTTTTGGATCATCGTTAGTTTCTTAGTGGAAGTATGTACAGGAACAGTGGGGCTATGTCATGTTTGTTTACACACTGAATGTTTCTTTTGGACACCTTTTTATATTCTTTTTAGTGTGGTTGTCTTATTTTCAAATGTGCATGCATACACACACACACACATACATTACCCCCAAAATATGATAATTTAGGTGTGTATTTGTATCCTTACCATGAAATGGAAATACGGATTGAAAATGTTGACAATAATTTATATATCTGGGTACATTTCTCACTTTTATAAGGTTTCCTAAAAACAGAGAGAGGAGGAGGAAATGGGAACTTGCCCTAAGAAGGGACGGTTTTGTTGCCTCTAAAAGGACACGGCTCTGCAGTGAGCACTTCAGGAGTGATGCCTTTGACAGGACCGGGCAGACTGTCCGGCTTAGAGATGGTGTTGTGCCAACCATTTTCAACTTTCCAGCTCATATTCAAAGAAGAGTGGATGAAAACCTGCCATTGGACTTGACGCTTGATGTTGTGAGTATTTGCATGTGGAATGTCACAAACTAATGAGAACATCATATGGCTTGTTATATTAAATCCTTTATGCAGGTGCTACCCATAAAGGTCTATGATGGTGTTAGTAGTCTAAGAACCCAATATTATTTGAGGTGGTAGTCTGTGTAAAAAGTTTGAAAACCACTGGCCATCTTACTTTCTCTGTCACTCATACACTGGAATGAATAAACATGAGTGGACATTGAAACGTCACCCAGGGGTAGCTAGGCAACCTTTATATTTTTGTCCAGAGCCAAAAAATGTATTTTTGCCTTATAAGTGGAGAAGCCTATACAATTTCTTGAAAGTATGCTGTTGTGTTTTCTGTTGAAGAACAGGACAACCTAAAAACGTATTCAGGCTCACAGAATTGAAATCTGAAGATTTTTTATGAAAAAGTGATACATTTCAGTATTACTATTGTTTGTATATTTGTAGATTTCGACAAAACAAGAAAGAGCCAGAGAGGACAATCAACAGCAGACATTGAGAGAGAAAAGAGCGGTGGCCACTGACCACCCGTATGCACTGCCTGCTTGCCCCAAGGCTATAAAGGCCAAACTTGAAGCATTCTCTGCGAGAGTGAGGCAGCTGCAGCGGGAGAAGAGTAGTGCCTTGAGGAAAGCAAAGAGGGCCAAGAACAGCATGCGTCGGCTGCTTCATCCTGGGAGGTGTTTAGTCCGGCCTGCATCGAGTTCATGAGAGGCTGTTTTCTCTCTGCGTCAAGTTCATAACGTGGTACGTAGTGTATATTATTCATGTGATTTCTATCCTGCTCATATGTGTTTGCTGTCTGCAAATTTGTCTGTGTTCCAGTTCTCTTGTGTTCAGTTCTTTTTTCTCCCCAGATGCCGGTGTCATAATGGTATGTATTGCATGGTCTGCATGTTATGTTGTGAATTGAGGTTTAATGTCGTAAAAGTAATTGTAAGGATCGTAAACCTCACGCTGTTTATACTTCAAGGTCAGGGATGCAAACTAGTCAGCTTTAAAGCATAAAACATTTCAAAGCATATATTGAATATCTGTGTAATATACTCGTATATCTTGTGTTTTTTTTTTAAGGTGGCTGGAATAACAACCCTAATGCCAGGCAGTTCAAGTACATCTTCGGAAAGCTAATGGCCCAGTTTGAAGTTGTTAAACCATGCAGAGGCAATGTGACGGCACAGGATAAGACAGAGTCCCTACCAGCCGTCATCGACACCTCTATAAGCCTATCAGCTGTAGATATGTCCTCTGCAGCAGTAGGAGAAGATCTTCCATCCCCATCTGCTGACATTCCTACCCTAGTTCATGACCACAGCTACCATCCTGTCCACTTCGATGGTCTTGTGGACAACGCTTTCAGGTAAAGGCTGACCGAGTCAATTTTGCCTATAACCGATAGAGCTAATAGTCAATTCTGTGGGGAAAAAATCTGATAGTCCAAACAAAGTGTCTCCTTAATTACCCCATGCTTATTCATTATAATTATAATTATTATAAGTTATGATATTATTATACTGACTCAAATTTCAGGATTTGTTGTGCGACGGGCTCTGGAGAAGCCGTCCTGTGATGTCTGCCATGCCAGCCTGGTGACAGACGCTGCATCTGCCATCAAAGACCAAAGCTACCACCTGCTGTCACTTAAAAAACAATGGAGGCCTGTTGATTCCATCAGGAGGCACAGTGAGGGTCGTCAGGGCAGCAGAGTGGGTCATTCGCCAGGCATCATCAAGTTTCAAACGACCACAGCCCATCAAACTGCAGGAGGTCGTGTACACTGTACGGAAGAGGATCGGGTCAGAGGATGTGTGTTTGAACTCGGGGAGTACATCAGCGGCACGCAGTATGGCAAAGACAGCCACCACCATACGCTGCTAACATTAGTTGTGTCCCTGTTTTTTAAGCTAAGGCTACACCACATCGCTAAAATGACTACACTTAGTTTACAGAGCAACAACATGCGACAGAAGCTCTATAAAACAGAATGATCTTTGCAGCACACGTTTGGTTCCCTTCCACTTACTGATTTAATTACACCACACTCCTGTTTATTCATATTTGTATTTATTGTTATTTTTTAATAAATATTTTTTATTTTTATTGAGTTCACAGTTTTTTGGGTCATTTTTTATCTCTGTCCTCCATGTGTATACCTCCACGGTAGTCTAGTTCTCTCTAGAGGGTGGGGATTTTCAACATGCAGCCTTTCTGGATGTATATTTGTAGGGAAATTATTCATGAGTATGTACTGTCATAACTACACATCTGACGTTTATAACAAAACAAACCATTTGCTAATCCGTTGAAAATTGAGAACGTTATGGTTATTTAAAAAGTACATACCACTTCATACACAAATGGGTGAGCGAACTCTCGGCAGCAAGATGGCCCCCATGTGCGGACGTTCCGACCATAGACATGAATATATCTAATGTCTATGGTTCCGACTCCATTGGCCGGAAACCCGGACGAGACATCTAGCGATGACGCATGTGGTGTGCGCTGCTGTATTTGAAAATTCACCGCGAACTAAGCATTGTTGTTTTCCTGCACGTCCTTAAACAACCCTCCAGGATATTACGGAAATATATCAAACTGTTACATGGTGAAGAAACGTAAAAGCGCAGTTTAAACAAAACGTTCAACTGCCTTCATCCTTAGACAACATTTATCGACCTGAGGGATGTCGACAAAGAAACTGGCCAGGTGGGTTCACTTGTTTTGATAATGTTTTTCGGACAGCGATAACAACACATCGACTAGCATCAGTTTAACGGTTTTATGTAAACGCGAAAGTTATCTTTCTTAACGTGTTAGGCTAACAGTGTTTTGATTAATCTAATACCCTTTCTCTCAGGGAACTTGGGATAATAAGACGCCGGAGTCAGACTAAAGAACCTGGCCAAACAAGACGAGCCGGTAGAAGTAAGTTGTCTGCTAATAGTATAACGTTAGCCACATGCCAGAGCATGGTGTTGTTAAAAGTTGAATCTGCTGGCATTCAACGAGCTATTTCAACGTTTGTCTTTACAGAACAGTATTTTTCCCACCTAATAATAATCGACTTTGAGTCCACCTGCTGGAAAGAGAAGAAAAACTACGGCCAAGAAATAAGTAGGTTTTTATTAAGACATATTAAATAACTTACCTGTCTTTTCCCTTGATAAGAAAATGTATTAAAACGTGTTGTCTGTGCTAGTCGAATTCCCAGCGGTTTTACTGAACACCTCTACCGGAGCGGTAGAGTCTGAATTCCACACGTATGTGCAGCCACAGGAACACCCTATCCTCTCCGAGTTTTGCACGGAGCTCACAGGAATCTCCCAGGTAATTTGCTGCTGGTTCTATAACTGTCTAATGGATTGTACGCATGACGTATTTACACGTAATACACACACTAACTTAAGTGCAGAAATGAACTGCTACTGTATTTCCTCATTTCTCCGGTCTCTCTCTCCTGTGCTCTACAGGCGCAGGTGGAAGCTGGAGTTCCTCTGTCCATCTGTCTGTCCCGCTTCACACGATGGCTCCACTCGCTGCAGCAGGAGAGAGGGCTGGTGTTTGTGAAGGACGACAAAGCACCACTCGCTTCTGGTGGTCCCTGTGCCTTCGTCACCTGGTCAGGTAATACTACGCAGCTGATGACACGACTTTTGCTTGGCTTCTCCTGCCCGCTTATGTATTCCGAACTCAAAGCAACACTACGCAGCAATTTGACACTTTTTGAGGTATGGTTTTATAGACAACTAGTTTTGTGCCTTCCTCAAATTCATTTTGATAGCATATGGTCATGTGAAGGACAGATAAACACCTGTGTCTTTCCCACTTGCCTACCAGGATATGCTTTAAGTAGTTATGTGTACAGGCCTGGAACACCCTGCAAAAATGGAAGAAAAGCTTTAACAGCATGACATTGCCAGCTATACTGCCAGAAGCCATCTGTTAGTGTGTTGGCAAGCTTCTATCAGTGTCAACTGGGCTATTGGTGGTGTCCTATGAAACCAAAACTTATTTCTAATGGCAGTTTGCTTTTAGTGTTTATTTTTGCCTATTTTCTAGTATTGTACCTCTTCTTCTACCTACTTGGGAGCAGCTTGGTTTCAGTCACATCTGCCAAATGACTGAATGAAATCCAACACAATCACCTCTGCTATAATAAAAGTTTGGATTGTGGATTTGAAGAGATCTGTTTGATGTTGTCGCTCCTGTCTAGACTGGGACCTGGGAGTGTGTCTCCTGTATGAGTGCAAACGGAAGCAGCTCCACAAACCGCCGGCACTGAACAGCTGGATCGACTTGCGTGCCACCTACAAGGTACATGCCAACCGAATGATCATTCCCACATTCTGTCAGTATGCCTTCGGGTCAGGGGGGAGGAGGGGACATGCAGTTGACGGGCCCTTTAGGAAAACCCTGATCTCTGTAATTGTGTTGCCATGTCATTTTTTGCCTATGAGTTTTCTCATGTGAATTACACGTTAACTGTATCTTAGTTACACGTGTAGCGACGTTTAAAAGGTTGGGTTAATCGTAGTTTTTTTGCCCCCTGCAGTTGTTTTACAACAGAACACCTAAGGGACTGAATGGAGCGTTGCAAGATCTGGGCATCGAGTTCTCCGGACGAGAGCATTCGGGTATGTATGAAAACAAATGTAATGTCCTAATAGCTTGCATAAAGTTCATGCCAACTGTAGTTAACACTATGGAATAATCTTCTGGTCTAATTAATATAATTTTGATTCCTATTCGTTTTATTATTCATGTCAGCAGTGTTTTATAATATAATAACTCAGTTGAAGTTTGGCCTCCATTTTGTGTTTTGTGTGTTTGTTTTGAAGGTTTGGATGACGCCCGCAACACTGGTCATCTGGCCTGGAGAATGATGACCGACGGCTGCTTCATGAAGATAACAAAATCTCTGGATCGGGTGAGTGGGTTTCTCGCCGGTCTGCCGTCCTCCCCCGAATGACCCTCGAAGGTGAACGGACATCCCGTGATTGATTGTTTTTATCTTTTCTATACTTTTTCTTTCCTCCCCTCATCAAAATTTGTTTCTGCTTTTATTACACACATAGGCACCGCTGAAGGCCAAGCCCATGTTTCCAAACGGTCCTGTCAAGAGGGACTCCAGCAACCAGGGTGAGCACGTTAAGACCGAGACGCAAGACGGAGCCAACAAGCGACGCTCCGAAAGCACACACCCACAATGCACTGCCAGGGCATTCCCAGGTTCCTCGTCAGACACCACTCCTAATAATGTGAACATCAACCAAAACACAGACGCCTGCCAATATCAGAGCCTGGTGACTCCAAAGACTGTTCTTAATGGCTTATCCTCGTGCCTGTACGGGGGTGGTTTGATTGGGTCGGTGACGCGACAACACACCCTCCTCTCTGGTTCTAGTCCTTCGCCTCAGGCCATGGGCCTGGTACTGGTGTCCACCACCGTGAGCTCACACACGGACCTGCTGCCCAAACAGCTCAACTTTGACCTCGAGACCTCGGAGGTGGACTGGACGGACGGTGTGGTACTGAACGAAAGTGATGAGCTGGGTTCCTACGACGACGTGATGCTGGAGGAGGTGGAGGAAGGGCAGTGCGACGACAATGAGGGTGGTCCAGGGGTTACGACCAATAGCAGCGCTCGCTGGTACGGGCCTGGCAAGATTGTGTCATCGTTTGTTTCTTCGTCTTGCCTCTCTCTTGCTCCTGAAGACTCAAAAAAGCTGACAAAACAGACCTCTGCAAACAGGATACCTGCAGTTAAAAATCCATTGCAGGCAAAAAACGGTGATGCCTGCTTCAAAAAGCCTAGACCAGTCTCTATTGGTGACGATTACAGATCACTTTTACGCCCCTTTGTTCATAAAACTACAACTCCCAGTGGCTCTGCCACACACAGCTCTACTCTTAAGCCTTTAATTCCCAGCTGTTCTGCTATGAAATATTCCCTTTGTAAAACTACAACTCCCAGCAGTTCTGCAACAAACAGCACCCTTCTTCATACTGCAGCTCCTAGCAGCTTTGCCATAAATCATTCTTATCAGAAAACTACAACTCCCAGCAGTTCTGCAACAAATAGCATCCTTCATCATACTGCAGCTCCTAGCAGCTTGGCCTCAAACCACTCACTTCAGAAAACTGCAACTTCCAGCAGTTCTGCAACAAATAGCATCCTTCTTCATACTGCAGCTCCTAGCAGCTTGGCCTCAAACCACTCACTTCGTAATACTGCAACCATCTGCAGTTCTACCACATTTAACTCCCTTCATAAAAATGCAACTTCCAGCAGCTCTGTATTGCCAAGTCCACTTTATCAAAGTAAAACCTCCGGTGGCCGCACCGCACAGCGTGGCCCTTATAAAACTACAACTACCAGCAGCTCTTTCAACATTTACCGTGAGGTTGAATCGCAGCCCTCTACCTCCACCAGCACACGGACGTCTATCGGAGGCTTGTTCCCTGTCCCACCTTCAGTCCTGTCCTCCCGTGTGAACCAATCACATCTCGCCTCGTCAAGGGCCGCATGTAAGGTGACGTCTCCGCTGTGCGGCTGCGGCAGGCGGGCGAAGCGGCTCACCGTGGGCAACGGAGGTCCGAATCAAGGACGAGCTTTCTTCTGCTGTCCCGTGCGCAGGTCAGGGCCAGGCCAGACGCACAAGAAAGGCTGTGAGTTCTTTAAGTGGGAGACTGCAGTTATGGCCTCTGTGACCCCTAGTGTGTTCAAAAAGGCCTGCCGTGGCGCCACACCTATGGTACGCCCCTCCTCGGTTAAGACGCTTCGCTGACCAACGCGTCCCGTATCCAAGAAGTTTAACACCACCGCCTGATTAGTCCACTAGATCAGGACGACGGTATTTTGAGCAGTACAGTTGTGCGTCAAACCCAGGGCCGTGATCAGTTTTATCCAGGTGATTTTTGTCAAGACAAACAAGCCACTGATAAGAACTGCATGAACTCCAGAAGGCAAATCCTACTATAAATGTAAATATGATTTTGAATATGATATTTTTATTTAAAATGAGTATTGAATGTCTGATCATTTGTAAATTATCTTAAATCATGTTAATGTAAGCTTTTAGTGAGCTTTCACAAGGCAACATTTTAAAGATTTTAAACTCAATGTCATGATTTGATCTTTTTTTAGACATTTTTTTGGCCACTGAATTGTATTTTTCTCTCTGCTTGCTTTGCTGCTATTTGTGGTTATGATTTCTGTTAAGCTAACTTAAATCGTTGAAATTCAATCAACCATACACGTCATGTTACTATTTATCATAATTAATGTATCTCTTTGAATGTAAGCTGGGATGCATTTTGACTTTTTTAAAAAGATTATAAACTGTAATGTGTTTTAATAATAACTTAAATGGTACAAGATACAATAAACTTCTATTTAAGATCTATACTCTGTTCTGTTTCACTCAATTATTATTTACTCTCCTAACTACTACAGTTCTAAAGTTAAAGGTACAGTGTGCAATTCTGGTAAAAGGTTGTTGATATTTAAGCTCAACGGCTAATCAATTTTCTGGCTCCTGAAGCAACGCATTGACTGGCTGGCTGGAATCGTCGTGGCTCGTTCCAAGCCAACTACATTGTCACCAGTCCTGGCTCAGCAAATGGTAAATGGACCCCTGCAATTTTTATGTACCACTTTTCTTCTCAAAGCATCACAACACTCCACCTATCAAAAGTCACTGCAAATAAATGTTAATTTATTAAGCTTTAACCAAAGCTACTTATAATAGTGAAAATATGTATCTATGTTATATGTGCTCCCTGGATACTGGTGACCTTTATGTTGTCAGCACGTTGCACTACCTGTTGTGCTCCAAGAACACTGTAGAAGAGCAAACACTATATACAAGAACAGAATGTAGAGGTATGATTCGTATATACAACATTAGAATACATCTGACTTGTCAAATGTCATTAATACACTGAGACTTTATTAATTTGTATTTATAAGTGCAAATGCGTCGGTCAAATCCACACAAAACACACTTCAACATCAGTGCATCACATGAGGTTTCCCTGAATAAGAGGCAACACCAACTCTTTAGCCAGTTCTTGCAACGATCCACCGAAAGCGTTCTTAATGGAACCGCCCTTCGTCATCACACACCCGTGCGTCCTGAAATCCCGCGTTGTCGTGAACCTCACCCCACACTGCGGGCACCGGCGGTTTTCCACCACCACGGTGTGCGCCTGCTTCAGGTGTTTCTTCAGACTTGCCGGGTAGCCAAAGTGCTTCCCGCAGATGGAGCAGTGATAGGGTTTCTCCCCTGTGTGCACTCGCTGGTGTTTCTTGAGCAGGTCCCGACGGACGAAGGGCCTCCCACACGATCCACAGACGTGAGGCCGTTCACCCGTGTGCCGCAGCTCGTGGCTACGCAGCACCGACAACTGGGCGAAGCTTTTTTCACACCGCACGCACTTGAACGGCCTCTCTCCGGTGTGCGTGCGCTGGTGGATGGCAAGAGACTGCGGCTCGCTGAGCGTTTTACCGCAGTACTGGCACAGACAATGCTTCTCCCCTGTGTGTCTCCTCTGATGCGCCCGGAGGCTAGATTGTCCACCGAAGCTTTTATCACAGTGTGAGCACTGATAAGGCTTTTCCCCTGCAGGGGGTCTCCGGTGGTCCCCGAGGACACACAAGGTACCCTGCAAGTTCTCCGAAGTCTGATCCACATGGGTAGTCAAATGATGTCTGAGCGACGAAACCCATGAAAAAGACTTTGGACACTGAGTGCAAGTGTACGGTCTCTCCCCGGTATGAACTCGGTTGTGTTTTTTGAGAAGGTCCTGTCGAGCAAAAGCTTTCCCACACACAGAGCAGACGTGAAGCAGCTCCCCAGTGTGCTGATACCTGTGCCTCTTCAGGTTGGACACCTGAGTGAAGGACACGCCACACTGCGTGCAGCGGTATGGTCTCTCTCCGCTGTGCACTCTCTGGTGCTTCCTGAAGTTCGACCTGAGAGAGAAGTGCTTGTCACACTGCGAGCACTGGTAAGGCTTCTCAGCTGCGTGTGTTCTCTTGTGATGTGGAGATCGGTGACCTTGAGTGCCATGAAAGGCACCATTAAATAAAATAAAAAAATGTATCATCATCATGATAATAATAATGATTATTATTATTATTATTATTGTTATTAGTTATGGTGTCCCTCACCTCCGTCTGTCTTTATTATCAGAACTCCATGTGGTCCCAGTCTGTCACGGCAGTCTACCAGCCTCACATGTAACCCCCTCAGGGAGGCGCCTTCTGATGACTCCTCTCTGCCATTCCTGCCCGAACCTGATGAATCGACGCCATTGGGCTCTGAAGCACAGGAAAGGGGTCGGGTAGGTGGGTCCACACACTTCTGCAAAACATCATTTTTACAATGTTAATCTACATTAACATGTACTCATTTAGCACGTATATTCAACAGATAAAGTTACAGTAACGCGATTCATTTTTCGCGAAAGGGTGATGTTATTTGACCTCGACAGCCAATTTACTGCCAATTAGCTTTTTAACTTTATTACAGTAAGTAGTAAATATTGAACAAATATTTACAGTAAGTAGCCCAACTGCTGAAAATAACTACATAATTTGCATTGAAAGCTATGGTTGTACATGGTTCCAAAGAATTGTTGCTCAAGATCTGCCATTTGCATCTGCTATGTCAGAGGTGTAGAGGCCGAGGGGGAAAAATACAGATCCAGCATATCACACAGGCATCTACTAGTTAAGCTTGCGTTTCTGTTGAAGTGAGTTTGGGATATTTATAATAAAACATGCAAGATACTTATAGCAGCCAGTATCTTGCATGCTTTATTATAAATATCCCAAACTCAATTCAACAGAAACGCAAGATTAACTAGTTGTTGATAAGTTATAGCAGCCTACTTTGTCAGTATGAGTGATGGCTTCCAAAGTTACTTCTAACTTCAATGAGGGGGCCCAGTCTGGATTTGCTCGATCATAGAGTTGAGATGGTTCACCTGACAACACATGGAATAACTGTCATTATGAGCAACCCCCTTTTCTAACTATACAACGAACCCTTCAGCAGATAACCTAATTCATTTTTACTTCTGTTTCATGGACGCACAAAACAGAGTTCATTCTACTGGAAAAGACTAGGCCTACTTACTAACTTAGCTAAATACCACAGTTAAGAAAAAGATAGGAACTTATTAACAAACTGAGTGCACTGCAATGGAGAGTAACTATTATACACAAAGTGTATACGACAGTGAAATCAATATTTGTAAGAATTGTTAAATTAAAGTTCACTTTTCTCTAAATTCACACCATAAACCAACTGTGGGCTAGTGTGATTTTTTTTAAAGTTAGGTATACAAAAAGACAGGCTATCAATAGGCCTACCCTAAGGTATTAGATTGAGTTAAGTAGATATATAAAACATATTGAAAGGACACGAGAATATACAGGTTGGACTTATTTAATGGTTGTCATTATCCAGTGAAATTGACTGGCTGCTTGTTCAGCACATCTTCCAATCGAACAGCAACTCTTCACTAGAATCACCGTACTGAGGATCACACGTAGCCTGTAAAAACAAACAAACCCCACCAAAGCGGGGACGTCGGTAACGGAGAGACAGACCGTGGCTTCATGAAGTCTTTACCTTTTGCAAAGTGTAGTGAGCACACTCTATGAGCAGCCGTGGGTTGGAAGTTCGCTCGGTTTATCCTCGCTATCCATGTAGCCCTTCTCCTGTCACTAAGTTGTCTTGTCAGGCTTCCCTCATTTGTCCGTATCGCTGGTATTCTGAAGTAACGTAGCTGAGGACATCTGTCTGATCGTTTACGGCAACAAGGCACGACACAAGTGGTCACCATTCTTAGATAAGTAAAATAATATCTCTGGTTATATTGGTGATGACAGTTATTATCAGCACCATCGACCTGATTCTTCATTAAAGAAAGTGAATGCGGATTTTATTCCTTGCACTTCCTGATGACGCTTTTTCGCCACCTGTTGGGAGGGAGTGCACGATCACAGAGAATGTGGTGGGAAAGGTCTTGGCTGCAGAGTAGGGATGTGCATCTCCATACTGAGGACGATGCGATACACATCTCGATGCACTGCCAACGATCCGATATATTAAAGATACATAAAAGCAGCTACTAATGCGATACGATACGATTCAATTTTATATGATTCATAATGATTAATTTATTTGTCATACAACAAATCATTAACAATGTCTCTGACAAACTATAGCATGTGTAAGTGTTCTCTGAATGTCATTTTTTTTTATATACCTGGCAGTCACAATACTCATCCTAAACATGTGGATCAGCTGCCTTACACACTTAATTTAACTTATTTGTCCTATTTTAAGGTTTTTCTTTAGGTTTTGAGTTGATCCACATGATCAGGATGAAGAAAAAAAATCATGATAATGGAGACTAGCTGCTAGATTTCCTTTTCCAATTTAAGGAAGACACTGGTAAAATAAAAAAATGACGTCACATGGCCCAATGTCAGTCTATGGCAGATACTTTATTCATATTCTTTAATATTTTAAAAACGGTATAAAGGTATATGAAAATACATAGTGGGGTTAGTTGGTAGAATTTTTTTATCTGGTTTACATGCAGGAACTCAGTGTGAAAGCAGGAACAACCACTTCTGGACTGGCAGAGGTGATTTCAAGGCACCTACTGCTCCTATAATGTGATTAAAGGAAGAGAAGGTGCCTTTAAGAGGCACCGCAGACAGACACTGAGATGCTTCATGAACCAGCTCCTTTGCTGGATGGGAGGACGGCCATAAACTTCGAAAGGAGTTCGAAAATAAAAATAAAAAATTACCCCGAAAGTACACACTGCAAAAATTATACTTTTAAAAAGAAACAAAAAAGGAATACAATGGGGGATATATTTCTTAAAATAAGTAAAATTATCTGCCAACAGAACAGGAAAATTTGACTTAAGATAAAAAAAAAAGTGTGGCCAGTGTGGCCAGACTAAAAACAGGTTAATTTGTCTTAAATTCTGACTTTGACAAAGCAGTTTTGTACTGGTCAGTGGTGATCAAACTAGTTTCAAGCATAAACTTGCCCAGAACAATACAATCTCAGTAACAAGTTATAATACCTAATTAAGATAATTAAGGAGTTAAATGCTTGACGCAAGTGAAATACTCTAACATAAAAAATGCCTAGAAAGAAGAAATATCTCATCAGACAAAAAACAAGCATATATTGCCTTGTTTTAAGATATTTCATCTTATTAAGATTACATTGTTTGTCACACATCAGTTTGTGTGTGCAATTCTCCAGGAAATGATCTGGGAAGGGCAAGACACTTCCTTCCTGTTTCTTGTTACCAACCCAGTTTATCGGCAGGCATTCTGATTGCGAGTCTCAACCTCTGAACGCACATATGGAATTTTAACTTCAGGGACGTCTCTGGAACACTCATCTGTGTTCAGTGGACTTGTTATGAGTCAAGTAAGAAAGCTTTACTCACTTTAAAAATATGTGAACGCCTATTGTTCTCTTTTTTATGATATTTGTTTTGGACAGTGCAATATATCTCCAGGAAATGATCAGGGACAAACATCTTTCAGCAAGTTTCCATTATGGTTTATTCAGTTTTACCAGGCTGTCCCTAGCAACCCACGCAGTTCTTGCCACTAGGCATTCTGATTGTCTCGATCTCTGAACACAAAATGGATTTTTTCCTTTGGGGACTTCTCTGGATCACTGTTCTGTATCCAGTGGATTATTATGTGTCAGGTAAGAAAGCTTTATGCCTCTTGAAAAAATGTAAGGGAACACTTATTGTTCTCTCTTTCTCAGTTCTCCAGTGTGCAAGAAAGTTTTGTGTTTCATTTCACGAAGCGCAAAACACAAGAAGTGTGTGTGGGGGTATGTGTGCTAATTTCACTGATTAAAGCAGAGCTTTCCATTAACTTACTTGACTTTCTTCAATGATTACATCCAGCTACTGCCTACAAGCCTATTTTTGATGGTCCTTTGTAATTGTATCTTACTAGTATCATTTGGCTACTGTGTCGGCTGAAGGTCAAATTTTAAAAGGTAACTTTGGTGAATTTATTTAGAAATAGTCCTCTGTCTATTTATGACACAGTCTCATTGAGCTAGCTTTATGAGACATTGCTGATGAATGTTACAATAATTTCATTATTTTGGCCAAAACATTTATCCTCCCTGGGTTGGGTTAAGTTGATATGGCACAGGTGCCTGTTAAAGGTGCCTGGACTGTTAGTTATTCTTGAATACTTTTGAGAGTTCCGTTTAAAAACCTCTGTTTAAAAGTTGGAGAATGTGCCAAGCACGTGGAACTGAAGTTAGCCCAAAGTTCGGCTATCTATTAGCAGCACAAGTTTGATGTGTATGGCAATGAGGTCACTGCAGATGAGGAATTCAGAAATGAGGAGTTCAGAAATGGAATTATTATTTTTGTGTCCAACTCAGCTGACCTCACTCCTTGCTCGCCCTTTCAGGTTGTGTTGTTTAGAAAACATGAATGGTAAACTAAAAAATTACTCGAAAGAACTGTCACTTTCTGAACTTCAATTTCCCACCTCAGAGAGGAGAGTCAGGTGTACATCTCATACTTAAAAGAACCTGCTGAGATGATTCATGAACTGTTTGGTCCTGCTAGAATTAGCTGCACCCCTACATGCTCACTGCTCACTGTTCTCCTCTTTTTCTGGGGTGCAGGTCAGGACTGCGCTGGGAAGGAGCCAGTCATTGATCCCCCCAGTCTGGTGGTGAGGTACGGAGAACCGGCCACAGCAAACTGTAGATCTCAATCGAAAGCACTCATGATAGGCTGGGAGACAACAGTGGGAGCTAATACGGAAAACGATTTACAACAGCTGATGTGGAGTGTGCCCAGCGTCACTGAATGGGCACTGGGGCGTGGCATTAAGTGCTTTGCCAGTTCTGATGAATACGGGCAATGCGAGACCGATCTACCCATCACCATATACCGTGAGTGAATGTGTTGTGCCCTGCCATAGAGTACTGTATGCTGTTTATTTTATTAAGCTGTCTATGATATTATTATTGTATGAATATATCGTTTGATCGTTCTTTTTTTGCGTCTCTACCTTAGAACGTCACTACCTTAGAACAGAAGATGGAATAGAATTTGTGATGTTCTATACCTACCAACCCACTATTAAAATGTCATTGGAACTCACAATGAGTTAGCTTAGGTTGAAATGAAACTAATGACCCTTGCTGCTTTTAAGCAAACATATACATAAATGTAAAATGTGTCCATATTTGCTGTGTGTATCGTGTTATAGTTCACTTTAAGCTTGTACTTGTTGTGTGTGTGTGTGTGTGTGTGTGTGTGTGTGTGTGTGTGTGTGTGTGTGTGTGTGTGTGTGTGTGTGTGTGTGTGTGTGTGTGTGTGTGTGTGTGTGTGTGTGTGTACCTCTACAGAAATTCCAGAGAATGTGACCCTTAGCTTATTAAACCACACTGGTGCACTATTTGAGGGACAGGAGTACTGGCTGGAGTGTGTTGTTCAGAGCGTTGCTCCAGCTAAGAACCTCACTGTCATCTGGTTCAGAGGGGACACTGAGCTGGAACACTCAGGCTTCTCTCAGTTCTCTATTGGGGGCGATCTATCCAAGGACGTCACTGTGAGAACTAAGCTGAGTCTTACAGCTTCCAGACAGGACCATGAAGCCTTCTACCACTGTGCAGCCAAACTGGATCTGAACACAGCTGAGTTCATCCCTCAGACCAGATCTAGTATCCAGCTGGAAGTATATTGTAAGTCTTTCAAAAATATAAATGCATACATTTCAACTTTTTAAAGAACATAACAGAGATTCGTTACAAAGTGAACTAGTTCTGATACTTTTTTTCAATTGTCATTCTTATCATGTCTCCTCCCATCTCTTTGAAGACAAACCCAGGGTGAGTAAAACCAGTGGGAATGTGTCCATCTTTGCTGGCAACAAACTGGAGTTGATGTGTGTGGGTGATGCCAACCCCAGGCCCTCATATCAATGGAGACACAAGAGTGTGGTGTTACCGAATAAGGACAACAACACACTCCTGATTGACTCTGCCACTGCAGACAACGCAGGTGTTTATGAGTGTGTCATCAGCAACACTCAAGGACAGGCCTCTGCTGTGATGAGCATCGAGGTGAAGAGTGAGTTGGATACTGAGACCTTTGCATGTTTCATTACTGCATTCCTCTCTCGCTCACTCCCTCTTTCTCACTCCCTCTTTCTCACTCCCTCTCTCTCTCTCTGTCCCTCTCCCTTTTTCTCTCTGTCCCTCTTCCTCTCTCTCTCTCACTCCCTCTCTATCTCTCTAATATCCCTCTACCTCTCCCACTCTCTCTCTCTCTCTCTCTCTCTCTCTGTCCCTCTCCCACTTTCCCACTCTCTCTCTCTCTCTCTCTGTCCCTCTGGTTTTCTCTGTCTCTCTCCCTCATTATAAATTCCGTAACATCTATTTATTTTTTTTTACAAATAACTTACTGCATGCCTCTTCCATTGTTGTCATGCTAATAAGGATAACGGTGGATGTGTGTGTGTGTAAAAAAAATAAGAATTATTTCCTTGAAATGTAGAAAATGTGCTTGTATTCAGCAAATAATAGCACCATCATCTTGGAATAAGGCTATATGTTAGACAAATTATCTTGAAATCAGTAAAGCTACACTTAAAACAAGTACATTTGCCTAAATACCATAAGAATTATTTTCTCAATATCGAGGACAATTTGCTTAAATTCAGCAAATGTGTTATTTTATTTATTAGCTTCATGTTTGGGCTTTTTTGCATTTAATCAGAAAGGACAGTAATGCGAGACAGGATGCAAGCTGGAGGGAGGGATTGAGAAATGACCGCAAGTCGAATCTGAATTGTCCAACTCCGCTAACCTCACTCCTTAATCGCTTTTTTAAGGTTGTGCTGTTTAGAAAAACTAAATGGTTAAATAAAAAAACTCGAAAGGACTGACACTTTCTGGTGTCTGAGCTGATGGTTCATGAACTGTTTGGTTCTGCCAGACTTAGCTGCACCCCTACATGCTCACTGCTCACTGTTCTCCTCTTTTTCTGGGGTGCAGGTCAGGACTGCGCTGGGAAGGAGCCAGTCATTGATCCCCCCAGTCTGGTGGCGAGGTACGGAGAACCGGCCACAGCAAACTGTAGCGCTCAATACAAAGCACTTATAATAGGCTGGGAGGCAACAGTGGGAGCTAAAACGGAAAACGATGTACAACAGCTGGCGTGGAGTGTGCCCAGCGTCACTGAATGGGCACTGAGGTCTGGCGTAACGTGCTACACCAGTTCTGAGGAGCACGGGCGATGTGCGACCCATCTGCCCATCACCATCTACAGTACGTGAATGTGTTGTGCGCTGCCATAGAGTTCAGTATGCTGTCTATCTTATTAAGCTGTCCATGATGTTGTTATTGTATGAATCTATCGTTTGGTCGTAGTTTCTTTGCTTTACTACCTTAGAACAGAATTTGTGAAGTTCTAGACCTACCAATAGTAAAATGTCATTGGAACTCACAATGGGGAAGATTAGGCTGAAATGAAACTAAGACCCATGCTGCTTTTCAGCAAACATACACATGAATATAAAATGTGTATATGTGTGTGTGTGTGTGTGTCTGTGTGTGTGTTTATGTGTGTGTGTGTGTGTGTGTGTGTGTGTGTGTGTGTGTGTGTGTGTGTGTTGTGGTAGCCCAAGCTGCTCTTAGGCTCCCACTTAGGTTAACATGGGTGACCAGGACTATACAGGGCAGGCTCTAGGACCCAGGGGAGGTGCTCTGGGGCCTAGTGAGGTCGGCGACCACTGATTGCAAGCTCAGGTGCAAATAGTTAGGCTAGTTTGGCACCTGAGCAGCAACTCATTTGTTAAGAGTTAAATAGTCAGTGAGAAAGACAGAGGGGAAACAGACAAGAGAGTGAGAGACAGAGGGGAAGGCGCTAGTTGCACTGGGTGCAAGGCGTAGGGCTTCCCCTATTTTCTGTTCGTTTTTGACTACCTTTGTTGTAATGTTTGAGTGCTTTAAAGAGTTAATAAAATAATGCTTTGAAATTCCCTTGTTGCGTCGTGGTGAGAGCTGGGCTGCGACATATGGTGGAGAATGCGGGCACAGTGACCCACGCTGACTGAAGAGGGGCAGAGTGACCCAGCGAAGTCGCCGAAGAGGGGGACTACGGGCAGACTGCTCAGCTAAAGTGAAGAAGATGTGGACTATGGATCCCGCGATGGAGGAGATGTTGGCCACCATCTTGCAGGGGCAGCAAAGACTTCAGGGAGCCCTGCTGGAGCTCTGCAAACAGGCATCTGCTGATTTACCTGATGAGGACCTAGAAGAGGTCATGGAGAAGCTGACTCAGGGGGCCGAAAAACCGAAGGTAACTGAAAGGCTTACTGTCATAAAAGAGGAAATGCAGTTTGAAGCAGGTTACCAACCGCATGGAGCGGCGGCTAAGATGGCCCAGGCCTGGGAGGCTCTACCAAAGATGACCAGGACCAATGAGCGTGTGTTCCTGGGTGAGTTCATCGAGGAAGATGACGATGATGTCCCTGATGTCGATTATGAAGGTGATGTTGATGATTCTGTCAATGAAAATGCCGATGAATTCGATGAAGTTGATAAAAATTATGTCCATGAAAATCATGTCAATAATGATGATGAGGAAGAGTGTGATGAAGTTCCAGGTGACAAAGCTGTTGATAAAAACGCTGATGATGAGCACGCTGACGATGATGGTGATGCCCATGACTACCTCGCTGAAGAGGGGGATGTGGCCAAAGACACCAATGCCAAGAGTGCACACGAGGAGGCCGACGAAGAATACCTCCCCTCCAGAGACCACTATAAGATTGAGTATGAGCGTAAGCTGCGTGACGAGCTGGAACACATCCGCCTGAAGACCGGCCAGGAGATGGAGAGTCTGCAGCGCGCCTCTAAGGAGAGGTATGAGCGGGAGAACCAGAGTTTGCGTGAGATGAGGGACCGTGCTGTGCTGGAGAAGGAGAGGGCTGTGAATGCTGAAAAGGAGAGGCAGGCCAAACAAGACCAGCTGCTGGACCAGCTCAGGCAGCTCCAGGTGGGATCAGATAGTCGTGTGGCAGAGCTGTCGAACCAGCTGAAGCTGAAGACCTTTGAGTCTGAGCGCGCTCGGATGGTGCAGGAGGAGATGGCCCGCGCCCTCAGCCTGAGTCAGATGGAGTGTGAGAAACACCAGAAGAAACTCAAGGTCCTGACTAAGGAGTTTTATGAGCTGCAGTCGGCATCAGAGAAACGAGTGGTGGAGCTCCAGGCTCAGGTCAGCGAGCAGCAGGTCAAACTGGAGACCTACGAGAGGCTGGAGCAGGAGGTGGATGCCGTCACCATGCAGTTAGAAGAGATGGCCAGCGAGGAGAAAGAAGTCAGTGCACTAAAGCAGAGGACCCTGAAGAAGGCAGAGACGGATGGCAAAGACGTGCCCGAACCCGCTGCGCTCAAGAGGAAGGGACTCTTCACCCTGCCAGAGGTGGGCGATTGCTTCCCTGAGGTGATGCATGAGGAGCTGAAGAAGCTGGAAGCAAAGGCGCATTTGAATAGGCAGCTTGCCTTAAACAGTGAGGAGTTGGCAACTGGAGAGGCAACAGAAGACGGGGAAATCACTGGCCTGGTCTCAAGTGCACAATCGGAGAAGACAGAGAAAACGAGGGAAGAAGCGACAAACGGCAGGGTAAGTGGATGGCTCCTAAACTGCCACTCTTGTAACCTCTCTGTCGTTCTCAGACCCCGATTGCGCTGTGGAGACCCAGATGTCCTGTCCTGCCGTGAAGACTTTTGGGCCTCGTGTATCATGCTGTGGACGTCAGGTCGCGGACGAGGGATATGTGACATTCCCCTGGTGGCTTGGCTGCCACAACACAAAATGGCCGCCATGCTTCGACCTGGTGCACAGAGACTGAACTCTCAAAAAGAGAAAGAGCGGCAGAGAGTCCACGACCGGAAGGGGGAAGGGTAAACCCCAAAGCCAGAACGAAATGGACAGACAAACTGGGAACTGACACGGAAAGACCAAAAGTTGGAGACTGACTAAGATGGACACTTTATGTTGAATCGTAATTGAAATTGTGGTGACGTGGACACTATGTTGAATGGGAATTGAAATGTTGGTGTTTTCCTGAATGTGTTTTTGACTGACACTTGTATTTAGGTTTAAAGAAAATAATTAAAACCTTCCTTTTAGCCCCGGGAAGGGCCTGAAGTTAAGGGGGAGGGTGTGTGGTAGCCCAAGCTGCTCTTAGGCTCCCACTTAGGTTAACATGGGTGACCAGGACTATACAGGGCAGGCTCTAGGACCCAGGGGAGGTGCTCTGGGGCCTAGTGAGGTCGGCGACCACTGATTGCAAGCTCAGGTGCAAATAGTTAGGCTAGTTTGGCACCTGAGCAGCAACTCATTTGTTAAGAGTTAAATAGTCAGTGAGAAAGACAGAGGGGAAACAGACAAGAGAGTGAGAGACAGAGGGGAAGGCGCTAGTTGCACTGGGTGCAAGGCGTAGGGCTTCCCCTATTTTCTGTTCGTTTTTGACTACCTTTGTTGTAATGTTTGAGTGCTTTAAAGAGTTAATAAAATAATGCTTTGAAATTCCCTTGTTGCGTCGTGGTGAGAGCTGGGCTGCGACAGTGTGTGTGTGTGTGTGTGTGAGTGTGAGTGTTTTTCTACAAATGGCTGACAATATGACCATTGAACATACATTATACATGTGTTGTGTCTACATTGTTTGTTATTGTGTGCGTATTCTGTGATAGTTCACTTTTAGCTTACTTATCTGTATGGACTGTACATTGTATGCACATTCTACCTCTTATGGACAGTAATATTAAACGGCAACGTTATTGTCAATTGACATTTTTAAAATCAATGTTATTTTTGTCTCTCTTCCTATCTATCTCATCTGTGTGTGTGTCTGTGCCTGTGTGTGTCTGTGTCTGTGTCTGTGTCTGTGTCTGTGTCTGTGTGATGGTACCTCTACAGAACTTCCAGATTATATGACCCTTGACGTATTTCGCCACACTGGTCCTCTACTTGAGGGACAGCAGTACAGGTTGCAGTGTGTTGTTCAGAGTGTTGCTCCAGCTGAGAACCTCACTGTCATCTGGTTCAAAGGGGACACTGAGCTGAAACGCTCAGGCTTCTCTCAGTTCTTTATTGAGGGTGATCTATCCAAGGACGTCACTGTGAGAACTAAGCTGAATCTGAAAGCTTCCAGAGAGGACCATGGAGCCTCCTACCACTGTGCAGCCAGACTGGATCTGAACACAGCTGAGCCCATCCCTGAGACCAGATCTAGTATCCAGCTGGAAGTACATTGTAAGTCTTTCAAAATATAAATGCATACATTTTTTTTTAAGAACATAACAGACATTCATTACAAACTGAGCGTGTTCTGTTAGGAGATTTTTTTTTTAATTGTCATTCTTATCATGTCTCCTCCCCTCCTTTGAAGACATCCCCAGGGTGATTAAAACCAGTGGGAAAGTGTCCATCTTTGCTGGCAATAAACTGGAGTTGATGTGTGTGGGTGATGCCAACCCCAGGCCCTCATATCAATGGAGACACAAGGGTGTGGTTTTACCGAATAAGGACAACAACACACTCCTGATTGACTCTGCCACTGCAGACAACTCGGGTGTTTATACGTGTTTCATCCGCAACAGAATAGGAGAGACCCGTGTTGTGATGAGCATCGAAGTGAAGGGTGAGTTGGATGCTGAGACCTCCTTTGCATGTTTCATTACTGCATTCTTCTCTCCCTCACTCCCTCTTTTTCTGGGGTGCAGATCAGGACTGCACTGGGAAGGAGCCAGTCATTGATCCCCCCATTCTGGTGGTGAAGTATGGAGGACTGGCCACAGCAACGTGTAGTGCTCAATCCAAAGCACTTATAATAGGCTGGGAGGCAACAGTGGGAGCTAAAACGGAAACCGATTTACAACAGTTGGTGTGGAGTGTGCCCAACGTCACTAAATGGTCACTGAAGTCTGGCGTAACGTGCTACACCACTTCTGAGGAGCACGGGCAATGTGAGACCCATCTGCCCATCACCATCTACAGTAAGTGAATTTGTTGGGCCCTGCCACAGAGTTCAGTATGCTGTCTATCTTATTAAGCTGTCCCTAATGTTGTTATTGTATGAATCTACCGTTTGATCGTAGTTTCTTTGCTTCACTACCTTAGAACGGAAGATGGAATAGAATTTGTGAAGACTTACCAACCCACTAGTAAAATGTCATTGGAACTCACAATGAGGCTAGCTTAGGTTGAAATGAAACTAATGACCCATGCTGCATTTGAGCAAATATATACACAAATGTAAAGTTTGTGTGTGTGTGTGTGTGTGTGTGTGTGTGTGTGTGTGTGTGTGTGTGTGTGTGTGTGTGTGTGTGTGTGTGTGTGTGTGTGTGTGTGTTTCTACAAAAAGTCCTGACTATATGACCATTTAACATACAGTAAACATGTGTTGTGTTTACATTGTGTTTGTATTGTGTTATAGTTCACTTTTAGCTAACTTATCTGTATTGACTGTACTCTGGGTGTGCATTTTATCTCGTATGTACAATAATAATGAACGGCATTGTTATTGTCAGTTGTCATTTTAAATATCAATGTGATTTTTGTCTCTCTACTTATCTATCATGTCTGTGTCTTTGTCTTTGTCTGCGTCTGCATCTGCGTCTGTGTACCTCCACAGAAATTCCAGAGAATGTGACCCTTGGCGTATTTGACCACACTGGTGCACTGCTTGAGGGACAGGAGTACTTGCTGCAGTGTGTTGTTCAGAGTGTTGCTCCAGCTAAGAACCTCACTGTCATCTGGTTCAGAGGGGACACTGAGCTGAAACGCTCAGGCTTCTCTCAGTTCTCTATTGAGGGCGATCTATCCGAGGACGTCACTGTGAGAACTAAGCTGAATCTTACAGCTTCCAGAGAGGACCATGAAGCCTCCTACCACTGTGCAGCCAAACTGGATCTGAACACAGCTGAGTTCATCCCTGAGACCAGATCTAGTGTAGGGCTTGAAGTATTTTGTAAGTCTTTCAAAATATAAAGGCATACATTTCATGTTTTTTAAAACATAAGAGATTCGTTACAAACTGAGCTATTTCTGGTAAAATATTCTATATATAATGTTACCTTGCTGCTATAACACCTGGATTTCCCTACAGGGATTAATACAAGTTGATCTTATCTTATGTTATATACATAATATATATATTGTATTTATATTAACTACCCTCTGACCAGATCTTATATCTAGCTGGAAGTATGTTGATGTTTCATGAAACATGAAAATGACTCAATGAAGTGTTGTAGCTCCCCTTGTGTAAATTTGTCATTCTTATCATGTCTCCTCCCATCTCTTGGAAGACAAACCCAGGGTGATTAAAACCAGTGGGAATGTGTCCATCTTTGCTGGCAACAAACTGGAGTTGATGTGTGTGGGTGATGCCAACCCCAGGCCCTCATATCAATGGAGACACAAGGGTGTGGTGTTACCGAATAAGGACAACAACACACTCCTGATTGACTCTGCCACTGCAGTCAACGCAGGTGTTTATGAGTGTGTCATCAGCAACACTCAAGGACAGGCCTCTGCTGTGATGAGCATCGAGGTGAAGGGTGAGTTGGATACTGAGATCACCTTCACATCATGTTTCATTACTGCATTCGTTTTTAGGTTTAAGCGCCCCAAAGCTGGAAGACTCATCTCTTTCTAACCCCTCTACCACCTCTAACAAGGAATGAAATGGCTACAAATGGCTAATTATGCTTTTGTGTGCACTGAATACATTTGTATCGCTGTCTTAAATGCACATATGTTAAACAGCTAGTGTGACCATTGTCACATGACACGTGTCATGTATCATTTATACTCACGCTATGTCCTTTGTCTGTCTCTCTCCCTCTCCCTCTTTCATTCCCTCTCTCTCTCTCTCTCTCTCTCTCACTGTCCCTCTCTCTCTGTCCCTCTCTCTCTCTTTGTCTCTGTCCCTCCCTCTCTTTGTCTCTCTCTCTCTCTCTCTCCCTCTCTCTCGGTTCCACTCCCTCTTTCTCTCTCTCAGGCAACAAGGTGGGACTAATAATCGGTATAGTGGTTTCACTGACCCTGGTTGTAGCCATTGGGGTCCTGGTCTGGTGGTGGTACTTCAAAAGAGCATCTCATTTAGACATGCCATCAGTAGAAGCATCAAATATCCCATTAAAGCCAAGAAGACCCAATCAAAGATCCTGTTAGATCAAAGAAGAGCCAATCAAAGATCCTGTTAGATCCAAGAAGAACCAATCAAAGATCCCATAAGAGCCAAGAAGAAACAATCTTGGTCCCAATAGAGCCAAGAAGAGCCAATCAAAGATCCCATTACACACCAGACCCAAAATAATGACTGCATTAGGTTTAAATAATGACTGCATTATGTTTAAATGAAGTGTGCATACAGGGACACATTGAGAGCTGTATTCAGCATAGCAGATGGTTGGCCTCCTAAAATTATTCATTTGTTTGTACTAGGGATGCACCGATACCACTTTTTTACAAACCGATACAAGTATGAGTATTTTTATTTGTGTACTTGCCAATACCGAGTACCGATACTTCCTAGATTTGGTTTCCATGAAAGATTTTATTTTATCCTCTGCAGATTATGTCAAGCCTATAGAACAACATTAACAGAAGGCTATCCCAAACCATAGTTAACAACATGTCTGCTTGACAAAAAGTGAACAGAACTATTCCTGGATAAGCACATGAGCACAGTTCAGTTACAAAAGGATCAAGGAGTCTCCGGCTACCTAACAATCACCTATGTGGCACTATAAGTCTGTCTCTCTTCCTCCCCTTCTCTCTCTCTCTGTGTGCGTGCGCGTTTTTTTATTTTGCAAGACGTCAGTAAAGATTGGTTGCTTTGATCTCTTGCCCCACTGGCATGAGTGAACTTTGTGTGCTTAGCCACACTATGGTGCGTTTTCAGATGTTTAATCAAATATTTTGTGTCAAACGAGTACTTTCCTTCTCCCTCGACACTGTAGCAGTGCAGATCTTACACTGTGCCTTACTCCTGTCGTCAGCATTTATCTTAAAATGAGCCCAAATCGCCGTTTAGACAGCACAACGGAATTGCTCATAGCTAACGCGATGCTAAGATCTAAATTTAGCGAAATCTGTTGACATACCTACTTTGACACTATGTCAAACTTTCCTTACACAGTCAAACATCAAGCAAGTGCAACACATGACAAAACAAGACGGCAAATAAGCTACTCACTAGTAAGGCAGAGAGTGGTAGGTCAGGTAGGACAACAAATATGTTTCAATATGTTGCCAGCTATATTTTTTCTAAAATCTCTATCTGTCTGCAATACCGCTCTCGGCCTCTATGCAACTTCGGCACTCTCACACCTGCCAGGCATAGACAGTAGAGGAGAAGAAAGCACCCGCGTTCAGGCACAACACTGGGTATCGGTTTTTGGTATCGGTAATTCAAAACGAGTACGAGACGAGTACGAGTATTTTAACGTAGTATCGACCCGATAGATGATACTAGTATCGGTATCGGTGCATCCCTAGTTTGTACCCAGATTTACATGCACAAATTTGCTTTTTTAGTTGTAATTACACTGTTGGTGTATGTGGGGGAGACACTGAAAAGAAACCTGTTTGTGAATATGTTTTTTGTATAGTACATTCTGCTATACCATAATAGTATTCTGGATATTTTTTGAAGCTGTGAACATATTATATTAGATATGGTGATAACCATATTAAACAATGACAAACTGAACATTGACTTGATTTTGATTTGCCTCCATCATTACTGGTTGCCCCTATCAACAGGGGTCAAGTACAAGTTGTTGCCATTGTACGTTTTGGTCTGAGGTAAAATGTAAAGCATTTCTTCTTTTTGAGGAGGATGCAAAACGGCCCTTCAACTGTCCATTAAACTCTACTGCCATCTACAGGCCAAATTTGTATTTATATTATAGTTGTATGGTTATTGATTTATACAAGACCTTTTATTGTAAAATTGAGCATAATAGAATGGTATACCATATAAAACATTCTGTATATTACATGTTTAGTTATTACAAATACGACACTACTATCAGAAACTCTGTGTCTGCAGCTCAGCTCCTTCTGCCTGTTTAAATGCAGGCAACTTGATAAACGTACTCCATTCACTTACACCTCATAATGAGTAGGCTAGCCTTACATGCTGCGTGACATATACTTACTTAGGGTTATGGATACATCCTGTTGGCTTACGGTGTAGGTCTTTCACAAACATGAAATATATATATATATATATATATATATATATATATATATATGAGCTGGAGATTATATGTCTGAAGGGGTACGGGACTGTAAAGAGTTTGAGAAACACTGGTCTACCTGATCTATGGTGTACTTTAGGACTACTTTAAAGGAACCGGTAGGTAGCAACCAAAGGAATGAAATGAAAGTGTGAGTACAGAAGAGTACAGAATGGCCTACTGCCCTTCTCATTAACTCAGCAGACTCAGGAAATGGCCCGACAATATAGTTTCTGCTGATGACATTCACAGATCCCTTTCCTTGATAGAAACAAATGAGTAAAAGAGTTTTGCATGACTATACATGTAATGTAACGTCTGTGCTGATCTCCGCTCCTGCCACGCCCCCTTTTAACTCCCACACCCGCTTCAGCCTGTATCTCACTCAGAGCCAGCAATCACTCTCCCAGCTGCACTACATTCACCCTCTTAGTCCCCCGCACCTGCATCATTCACATCTTCTAATGACACAATCACCTTCACCTGTTCCCCACACAATATACACTCCTCACTTCCTACCTGCAAGTTAAGTTGTTGCAGTGCATTATGAAATGTTCGATGCCGTTCTGACCAATGACTCTCTCTGTCGAACCCTACATACACCAATAACCAATAAGAGGCAATATTCAATCCAACCATAAAACATCTCTAATGTGTAGGGATGCGCACAAAGGACTTTAAGCACAAGGTCACAGACATTTCCTCATCATTAAGACCATGAGTTGCCGACAATTTGGGTAGTAGGTGATTCCTGGATGTTCTGGCTTGAGTGCCATGCCAGGGCTCAAGGGGTCCCGGACCTCTCTCTGCCCTGCAAGGTGGAGTGGCTTGGTCAGAGAGGTATGCGGTGGGGCCAACTGCTGCCCTTGTTGGAGTCAGAGAAAAGGCATCAGGTCCCACCACAGGTCCTCATTATCAACATGGGAGGTAATGACCTGGCATACACCAACGGCTCAGACCTCTCCCACAGGATCAAATATGATCTTGCGTTGGCGGTGGCTCTGTTCCCAAGGGCCCAGGTAATTTTCTCTAATATTTACGAACGCAAAGTGTGGATGAGAGGGACTTTTGAGGCCCTGTCTCGCCTCAATCAGGCCAGGAGTTCCCTCAATAATATAAGTCTGTGGATTCCTACCTCAGGGATATGGGTTTCGTGAGGCACACCAACCTCCGTCGCTCTATGCCTGTTTTAGGTGAACTCCGTCACTCCGAAAACGCTGAGGGTGACACCATGCTCATGGCCAGTATAATTGACGTTGTCAAATTGGTCCTCTGAGCCACACAACGGCCCTTTCGAGGGCCACCCCAATAACCAGATAAACAGCCTATATGGCTGTGTGTGTGTGTGTGTGTTGTGTCAGATTTATAGTTTAAAAGTAGGAAAAGTTTACAGTCTTCTGATCTGGTTAAAACTCTAAGTTCTTGTTACTTGTGGTGAAAATACTCATAAAGTCCAGCAGACAGGCAGGGTGTGACCCAAGAAGTTTATTCAGTCAGTGCAATACCAACGTCACAAACCTGAGCATGTCTGCAGACAGTGCTCCTGAAACAAAGTTTGCAATGGCTTATATACAGTAGATGTCACCCTATATTTTCTAATCTCTGCCCCTCTGTCTATAATGCAACTTCTAATTTCTGCTGAGTAGCCAAAGTTTTGATGGTCCTTTGGAATTTTATCTTACTAGTATCATTAGGCTCCTACGGGACTCTCCCAGCCTAAAATGTGTGTGTGTAGGGCTCCTGCAATCTTATGTCAGTGGAGTATCTCATGTGATTTAACTTTTATCAGCTTACTATCATGAACATTCTATTGATTACTATAATATTAATATCTTACACATACTGGTGCAAGCCTGTGTGAGTGTGCTGGTGTGTGCCGGTGCCTCTCTGTGTGTGTGTGTGAGTAGCTCTGTGTCACTGCGCCTCTGTGTGCTTCTGCCTGTGTATGCTTTTTTTGTGCGTGTTTGTCTGTCTGTGTGTATGCCTGTGTGTGTGTGTGTGTGTGTGTGTGTGTGTGTGTGTGTGTGTGTGTGTTCCTGTGTGTCTGTGTCTGTAGCTCTGTTAGTTAATAATATACACACAGACTAGTAAGATTTAATTTACAGATTTTCCACCACAGTGTGTGTGTGGAGGTGGCTAGTGTAAGCTAACGGTTTTGCTAGCTGGTTAGCTTATGTAGCTTCTGTTAGCTAAACTAACTAACCAAACCATGGCAAACAAACGATAAAAAACCTTCAATCACAGTGTGACTGTGTTATTTGCCGCTACACAAACGTGGACCCTATTTGACCACAACGGTGCTTTGGGTATTATTACTACGGTTTACCACTATAGTTGACCGGTAGCATTAATGCGATCAGGTCCTCTCTATAGTATACATTTTACATTCAGGCCTACAATCAACAGCTACGCCCCATGAACTCCGCAAGCAGAGGTTAACAAATGAGTAGTCGATACATCAAAAACACAACAGGGAAAATGGCGTCTCTATGACGTACCTTGCAAGTATTCAAAGACTAGCAGACATTTAACTCTCTCTCTGTCCCTCTCTCTCTCTCTCTCTCTCTCTCTCTCTCTATCTCTCTCTGTCTCTGTCCCTCTCACTCCCTCTCTCTCACTCCCTCCACCTCTCTTTGCCACTCTCTATCTCTGTCACTCTCTATCTCTGTCCCTATTTACAAATAAATGATGGTATGCCTTTTGCATTGTTGTCATGCAGATAAGGATGACGGTGTGTGTGTGTGTGTGTGTGTGTGTGTGTGTGTGTGTGTGTGTGTGTGTGTGTGTGTATGATGTTGTGTGTGTGTGTGTGTGTGTGTGTGTGTGTGTGAGAGGAAATGTAGGTGCTCAGCCTCTGTGATAGATGAAGTGTTTGTGTTATTGTGTGATATATCTCCAGGAAATGGTCAGGGCAAGACTACCCTCCGTTTCAGTTTTGTACGTTTTAACAGACTGTCTAACAAGCCACACAGTTTATTCTGATTGCAAGTCTTGACCTCTGAACACACAAATGGAATTTTTCCTTCTGAGACTTTTCTGGATCACTGTTCTGTGTCCAGTGGACTATTATGTGTCAAGTAAGAAAGCTTTTATTTCACTTGAAAAATATGAAGAGGGAACGCTGTTTATTCCCTCATTCTCAGCTTGCTGGTGTGCAGGAGGATCTGTGTTTCATTTCTCGAAGCGTAAAAAACAGGAAGTGTGCTACTTGGAATTGTTCAATGGTTACATCCAGCGCCTGCCTACAAGCCTAGCTTGTAATGCTCCTTGGTAATTGTATCTTACTATTATCATTAGGCTACTGTGATAGCTGTAGGCCCAATTCCAAAAGGTTACTTTGGTGAATTTATTTAGAAATAGGCCTACGTCTATTTATGACACAGTCTCATTGAGCTAGCTTGATGAGACGTTGCTGATGAATGTTACAATAATTTCATTAATTTGGCCAAAACATTTATCTTGCATGGGTTGGGTTAAGTTGATATGGCAGAGGTGCCTTTTATAGCTGCTAGGACCGTTAGTATTCTAGAATACTTTTGAGAGTTCTGTTTAAAAACTTCTGTTAAAAAGTTGGAGCATGTGCCAAGCACAAGTGAGACTTGCGTAGCACAAGTTTGATGTGTTTGTCAATGAGGTCATTGCAGATGAGAGAGAATCAGGTTCAGAAATGAAAATCATAAAAAAAAAAAATGTTGTCCATCTCAGCTGACCTCACTCCTTACTTGCTCTCCTTGGTTGTGCTGTTTAGAAAACATAAATGGTGCACTAAAATAACCGGAAATGACACTTTCTGAAGCTCAATTTCCCACTTCAAACAGGAGAGTCATGTACTTCCAGTGCTTCTGTGGTAAAGAAAGAGGACATTGCAGATGAGATCCTCGTGAACTACATAGTCACGCATGAGGTCTAGATTCAGGTGTTGGGAATGCGAGTGTGCATGTCATACTTAAAGGAACCTGCTGAGATGGTTCGTGAACTGTTTGGTTCTGTCAGACTTAGCTGCACCCCTACATGCTCACTGTTCTCCTCTTTTTCTGGGGTGCAGGTCAGGACTGCGCTGGGAAGGAGCCAGTCATTGATCCCCCCAGTCTGGTGGCGAGGTACGGAGAACCGGCCACAGCAAAATGTAGCGCTCAATCCAAAGCACTTATAATAGGCTGGGAGGCACCAGGCCTGCTCAAACGGCAAGCGGTTTACAGCAGCTGATGTGGAGTTTGCCCAACGTCACTGATTGGGGACTGGGGATTGGCATATACTGCTTCACCAGTTCTGAGGAGCACGGGGAATGCCTGACCTATCTACCCATCACCATCTACAGTAAGTGAATCTGTTGGGCCCTGCCATAGAGTTCAGTATGCTGTCTATCTTATTAAGCTGTCCATGATGTTGTTATTGTCTGAATCTATCGTTTGGTCGTAGTTTCTTTGCTTCACTACCTTAGAACAGAAGATGGAATTGAATTTGTGAAGTTCTAGACCTACCAATAGTAAAATGTCATTGGAACTCACAATGGGGAAGGTTTGGCTGAAATGAAACTAAGACCCATGCTGCTTTTAAGCAAACATACACATGAATATAAATTGTTTATGTGTGTGCGTGTGTTAATGTCTGTGTGTGTGTGTGTGGGTTTATGTGTGTCTGTGTGTGTCTGTGTGTGTGTGTTTATGTGTGTGTGTGTGTGTGTGTGTGTGTGTGTGTGTGTGTGTGTGTTTTACATGTGTTGTGTCTACATTATTTGTTATTGTGTGCGTATTCTGTGATAGTTCACGTTTAGCTTACTTATGTGTATGGACTGTACATTGTATGCGCATTCTTTCTCTTATGTACAATAATATTAAACGGCAACGTTATTGTCAATTGACATTTTTAAAATCAATGTTATTTTTGTCTCTCTACCTTTCTATCTCATCTGTGTGTGTGTCTGTGTGTGTGTCTGTGTCTGTGTCTGTGTCTGTGTCTGTGTCTGTGTCTGTGTCTGTGTCTGTGTCTGTGTCTGTGTCTGTTTCTGTGTCTGTTTCTGTGTCTGTGTCTGTGTGATTGTACCTCTACAGTTCTTCCAGATTATATGACCCTTGACGTATTTCACCACACTGGTCCTCTACTTGAGGGACAGGAGTACTTGCTGGAGTGTGTTGTTCAGAGCGTTGCTCCAGCTGAGAACCTCACTGTCATCTGGTTCAGAGGGGACACTGAGCTGGGACGCTTAGACTTCTCTTGGTTCTTTATTGAGGGCGATCTATACGAGGACGTCACTGTGAGAACTAAGCTGAATCTTAACGGTTCCAGAGAGGACCATGGAGCCTCCTACCACTGTGCAGCCAGACTGGATCTGAACACAGCTGAGCCCATCCCTCAGACCAGATCTATTATCAAACTGGAAGTATATTGTAAGTCTTTCAAAATATAAATGCATAATTTTTTTTTTTAAAGAACATAACAGACATTCATTACAAACTGAGCGTGTTCTGTTAGGAGATTTTTTTTAATTGTCATTCTTATCATGTCTCCTCCCATCCCTTGGAAGACAAACCCAGGGTGATTAAAACCAGTGGGAATGTGTCCATCTTTGCTGGCAACAAACTGGAGTTGATGTGTGTGGGTGATGCCAACCCCAGGCCCTCATATCAATGGAGACACAAGGGTGTGGTTTTACCGAATAAGGACAACAACACACTCCTGATTGACTCTGCCACCGCAGACAACGCAGGTGTTTATGAGTGTGTCATCAGCAACACTCAAGGACAGGCCTCTGCTGTGATGAGCATCGAGGTGAAGGGTGAGTTCGATGCTGAGAACTACTTCACATGTTTCATTACTGCATTCTTTTTAAGGATTCAGCGCACCAAGGCTGAACGACTAATCTCTTTCTAACCCCTCTACAACCTTTAACTGAATAAATGTTCATATCTGTCTAAAATGTACATATGTTGCACAACTAGTGTGACCACTTTCACATGACACCTGTCAATAATCATTAATACTCACGCTGCGTCCTTTGTCTCTCTAACTCTGCACCCTCTCCCTCTCTGTCCCCCTCACTCTCTTACTCCCTCTCTTTATCTCTGTCCCTCTCCCTCTCTCTCACTTCCTCTCTCTCTCTGTCCCTCTCCCTCTCTCACTACTTTTCTCTCTCTCTCTGTCCCTCTCACTCCCTCTCTTTATCTCTTGAGCCTCTCCCTCTCTCTATATATGTCCCTCTCCCTCTTTCTCAATCCCTCTATTTCTCTCTCTCTGTCCCTCTCCCTCTCTGTCCCTCTCCCTCTCTCTCTCTGTCCCTCCCTCTTTCTCACCCCTCTCTCTCATTCTCTGTCCATCTCTCTCTTTCTCTCTCCCTCTCTCTTTCTCACTCCCTATCTCTCTGTCCCTCTCCCTCTTTCTCTCTCTCTGTCCCTCTCTCTCTATCTGTCCCTCTCTCTCTGTCCCTCTCCCTCGTAGAAACTTCAGTTACATCTATTTTTTACAAATAACTTACTGTATGCCTCTTGTATTGTTGTCCTGCATATAAGTATAACGATGTGTGTGTCTGAAAGAGAATGTGGGGGTGCATGTGTGTTTGTATTTGTATTCATGTGAGAGAGAGATCAAATGAAGGTGCTCAGCCCCTGAGATAGATAGAGAAGTCTTTGTGTTATTGTGTAATTTATCTGCAGGAAATGATCAGGGCAAGTTTCCGTTTCAAGTTTCCGTTTCAGTTTTGTACGTTTTACCAAACTGTCTAGCAAGACACGCAGTTCATTCTGAGTTCAAGTCTCGACCTCTGAACACACAAATGGATTTATTCCTTCTGAGACTTTTCTGGATCACTGTTCTGTATCCAGTGGACTTTTATGTGTCAAGTAAGAAAGCTTTTATTTCACTTGAAAAATATGAAGAGGGAACGCTGTTTATTCCCTCATTCTCAGCTTGCTGGTGTGCAGGAGGATCTGTGTTTCATTTCTCGAAGCATATAACAGGAAGTGTGCTACTTAAAATTGTTCAATGATTACATCCAGATCCTGCCTATACAAGCCTATCTTTGATGCTCCTTTGTAATTGTATCTTACTATTATCATTAGGCTCCTGTGTCGGCTGTAGGCCCAGTCTCAAAAGGTTACTTTGGTGAATTTATTAAGAAATAGGCCTACGCCTGTTTATGACACAGTCTCATTGAGCTAGCTTGATGAGACGTTGCTGATGAATGTTACAATAATTTAATTAATTTGGTCAAAACATTTATCTTGCATGGGTTGGGTTAAGTTGATATGGCAATGGTGCCTGTTATAGGCGCCAAGAGTGTTAGTTATTCTAGAATACTTTTGAGAGTTCTGTTTAAAAACTTCCGTTAAAAAGTTGGAGCATGTGCCAAGCACAAGTGAGACTTCCGGAAGTTAGACTGCGTAGCACATGTTTGATGTTTATCTCAATGAGGTCATTGCAGATAAGAGAGAATCAGG
Organism: Sprattus sprattus; assembly: GCF_963457725.1. Classification (NCBI taxonomy): domain Eukaryota; kingdom Metazoa; phylum Chordata; class Actinopteri; order Clupeiformes; family Clupeidae; genus Sprattus; species Sprattus sprattus. The sequence goes on from NC_137920.1 coordinate 23,339,793, forward strand.
TTCAGAAATGAAAATCATTAATTAATTAATCGTCCAACAACGCTTACCTCACTCCTTATTCACTCTTTTAAGGTTGTGCTGTTTAGAAAAACTACATTGTTAACTAAAAAAACGCGAAAGGACTGACACTTTCTGGTGTCTGAGCTGATGGTTCATGAACTGTTTGGTTCTGCCAGACTTAGCTGCACCCCTTCATGCTCACTGCTCACTGTTCTCCTCTTTTTCTGGGGTGCAGGTCAGGACTGCGCTGGGAAGGAGCCAGTCATTGACCCCCCCAGTCTGGTGGCGAGGTACGGAGAACCGGCCACAGCAAACTGTAGCGCTCAATCCAAAGCACTTATAATAGGCTGGGAGGCAACAGTGGGAGCTAAAACGGAAAACGATTTACAGCAGCTGGTGTGGAGTGTGCCAAGCATCACTGAATGGGCACTGGGGAGTGGCATTAAGTGCTTCACCAGTTCTGAGGAGCACGGGCAATGTGAGACCCATCTACCCATCACCATCTACAGTAAGTTAATCTGTTGGGCCCTGCCATAGAGTCCTGTATGCTGTCTATCTTATTAAGCTGTCTATGATATTATAATTGTATGAATCTACCGTTTGATTGTAGTTTCTTTGCTTCACTACCTTAGAATGGAAGATGGAATAGAATTTATGAAGACCTACCAACCCACTAGTTGAATGTCATTGGAACTCACAATGAGGCTAGCCTAGGTTGAAATGAAACTAATGACCCATGCTGCATTTGAGCAAACATATACACGAATGTAAAGTGTGTGTGTGTGTGTGTGTGTGTGTGTGTGTGTGTGTGTGTGTGTGTGTGTGTGTGTGTGTGTGTGTGTGTGTGTGTGTTTTTTTTTACAAAAAGTCCTGACATGACCATTTAACATGCAGTATACATGTGTTGTGTTCACATTGTGTTTGTATTGTGTTATTGTTTACTTTTAGTTAACTTATGTATATTGACTGTATTTTATCTCGTATCTATCTATAAATCCAGGAATCTCTGTGTGTGTGTCAGTCTGTCTAGGGCGTATCTCCCTGACGGTAGTTACGTTAGTTATGAGATTTCGCATGTAGCTTACGCATGTCATGAACCTGTGCATCCTTGATTTTGAAGATTTTTGAAATCATAGTTTGCGAGATATTTGTATTTTACCGTTTCCCGTAGGCACTAATGGGTTATCGTTTCCCGTAGCCCCGAAATGACGTCACAAATTACGTCACGAACAATATTAGCGGTATTAAAACTACTAGTGCAGTGCCCGTAGGAATTATGCATTCTGTAGTGTTAGCAGACGTAGGTGTAGCTGTTGGGTAGTGTAATAGCAAGACATATTTGCACTCCACATAGGTACAGGTTACACTGAAGTATTATTGTGATGCATGTTTCCTTTTCATTAGGAAATGTTTTAATGTTGTATAGCCTTTTTGGAGATATACCAACAAATAAAGTTTGAGATTATGTAGTGGATGCAGTTGAATATAGATGTCAAAGTTGCTGTCTAAACTATAAACTAAATGTCATAAAGAAAGAAATTATTTAAAATTAAGTTATGGTTGAAATAGGATCACTTCTTTATTGTAAGGGTAAGTGTAGGGTAAGAATGGTCATGCAGTTGGACTCAAATGTAGGTTTATTTTATTGAATGTATGTAGCCTACTGTACTGTAGGCTACTGTATGACTTCGATGACTTCCCAAATTCAGTGCAGGACTGGGAGGATAAGATGACGACATGGGCCCAACATAACTTACAGCGAGATTTGCGCGTATTTCGTGGACTCCATAGCAACAGACGGGAAAGCAATGGACAATCTGAAAGCCTCCGAGGCTTATCAATAAGCTACCATTTATAGCGGTGTATACTCAAACCATAACCCATAGTGCCTAACGCAAACGATAAAATAGAAATATCTCGCGTACTATGAATTCAGAGAGAGAGTTGTATAGAGTAAAATTCATGCGTTTTGCATATGCCATGAATAAGTGCTGTAATCACAGTTACATTTCAACCATGCTTATGAAATGAGTTTGCCAAGTTGTAAGTCAAATAAGTGCAGAAATGTACTGTAAAAATACGCTATACTAATAAACAATATGAATATCTTGATGGATTACTATTCCCTGTCTGTTAGATGACTGTAGCCTACAACTCTAGACATTACTTTGAAACTTAATATAAAGAAGCTTAAAAATAAACAAATAGATAAAATCAATCACTGTCTTAAGATTACCTGAGCAAAAGTCTGTATCTGTTCACCAAGAAGAATTTGAATGCGGACCTCCTTATCGTATCCAACGCTATTCTGAACTTTGAGTGAGGCAGGATAGTTTTAATACGGCTAATATTGTTTGTGATGTCATTTGTGACGTCATTTCGGTGCACAGTGGGACTTGCTACGGGAAACGATAACCCATTAGTGCCTATACGGGAAACGGTAAAATACAAATATCTCGCGAACTATGAATTCAAAAATCTTCAAAATCAAGGATGCACACGTTCATGACATGCGTAAGCTACATGCGAAATCTCATAATTAACGTAACTACCGTCAGGGAGATACGCCCTAGACAGACTGACACACTGACACACACACAGCTTCCTGGATTTATAGATAGATCCTGCCTTCACTCAAAGTTCAGAATAGCGTTGGATACGATAAGGAGGTCCGCATTCAAATTCTTCTTGGTGAACAGATACAGACTTTTGCTCAGGTAATCTTAAAACGGTGATTGATTTTATCTATTCGTTTATATAAGCTTCTTTATATTAAGTTCCAAAGTAATGTCTAGAGTTGTACAGTCATCTAACAGACAGGGAATAGTAATCCACGCGTAATCCAAACGCAAACGATAAAATCGAAATATCTCGCGAACTATGAATTCAGAGAGAGAGTTGTATAGAGTAAAATTCATGCGTTTTGCATATGCCATGAATAAGTGCTGTAATCACAGTTACATTTCAACCATGCTTATGAAATGAGTTTGCCAAGTTGTAAGTCAAACTAGAAAATGCATTTCCTGAAGGAAATACCAGTGCATGAAATGCAAAAGTTAGGAAAGGAAGAAGAAAAGAAAGAAGAGTGAAAGAAGGAAAGAAGAAAGGAAAGAAGAGTGGAAGAAGGAAAGAAGAAAGGAAAGAAGAGTGGAAGAAGGAAAGAAGAAAGGATAGAAGAGTGAAGAAAGGAGAGAAGAGAGGATGAAGGAAAGAAGAGTGAAAGAAGGAAAGAAGAAAAGAAAGAAGAGTGAAGAAAGGAAAGAAGAGTGGAAGAAGAAAAGAAAGAAGAGTGAAGAAAGGAAAGAAGAGTGAAAAAAGGAAATAATAGTTGAAGAAGGAAAGAAGAAAGGAGAGTGAAGAAAGGAAAGAAGAGTGGAAGAAGGAAAGGAGAGTGGAAGAGAAAAAGAGAGTGAAAATATTGAAAAAAGGAGATAAAAATGGAGTGAAGAAGAGAGATTGAGTGTGAGAGAAAGTTGACTGAGAGAGAAAGATGGAGAGATGGAGAGAAAAAAAAGTAGAGAATGGATGGTGTCTTAATGTTCCTAGTTACAGTTAAATTGAGAGGGACAGAGAGAGTAGAGGTTCCTTTGATTTGGTGCAGCTGTCAGTGAAGCACAGGTGCAAGCCAGTTTAAAGACCCTATTATGATGTCATAATGGCCCAATGTAAGTCAATGGGAGACATTTATATTTGTTTTTCTTTAATATCTTAAAAAGTATAAAGTTTAGAAAAGTGAAAAATACATAGCATAAGTGTCGTTTACAAGACCTACGCGTCAAAGTTTGAATGAAGTTTGTACGTTAAGCGGTTCGGGCTGAATTAATCGCAGAAAAAGGTAACAAGAATAAGAAGAAGAAGAAGAAGCCTAGGAATAACAATACAGGGCATTTCATGCACTGTAATAAATGCAGAAATGTACTGTAAAAATACGTTCTACTAATAAACAATATGAATATTTTGATAAGCCTCTGAGGCTTTCAGATTGTCCGTTGCTTTCCCATCTGTTGCTATGGAGTCCACGAAATACGCGCAAATCTCGCTGTAAGTTATGTTGGGCCCACGTCGTCATGCAATCTCCAGTCAGAGTATTTAAACTGTGTTCCCATTGTAAGGACATAATTACAGTGCATGAAATGCCCTGTATTGTTATTCCTAGGCTTCTTCTTCTTCTTCTTCTTCTTCTTCTTCTTGTTACCTTTTTCTGCGATTAATTCAGCCCGAACCGCTTAACATAGAAACAACATTCAACATTCATTCAAACTTTGACGCGTAGGTCTTGTAAACGACACTTATGCTATGTATTTTTCACTTTTCTAAACTTTATACTTTTTAAGATATTAAAGAAAAACAAATATAAATTTCTCCCATTGACTTACATTGGGCCATTATGACATCATAATAGGGTCTTTAAACTGGCTTGCACCTGTGCTTCACTGACAGCTGCACCAAATCAAAGGGACCTCTACTCTCTCTGTCCCTCTCAATTTAACTGTAACTAGAACATTAAGACACCATCCATTCTCTACTTTTTTTTCTCTCCATCTCTCCATCTTTCTCTCTCAGTCAACTTTCTCTCACACTCAATCTCTCTTCTTCACTCCATTTTTATCTCCTCTTTTCAATATTTTCACTCTCTCTTTATCTCTTCATCCAGAGCCACTCTTGTTCACTCTCCTTTCCTTCCTTATTTTCTTCTTTCACTCTTCTGTCCTTTGTTCTTTCCTTCTTTCACTCTTCTTTCTTTTCTTATTTCCTTCTTCCACTCTTCTTTCCTTCCTTCACTCTTCTTTCCTTTCTTCTTTCATTATTTCACTCTTCTTTCTTTTCTTCTTTCCTTCTTCCACTCTTCTTTCCTTTCTTCACTCTTCTTTCTTTTCTTCTTTCACTCTTCTTTCCTTCTTCCGCTCTTCTCTCCTTTCTTCACTCTTCTTTCCTTTTGTCTTTCCTTCTTCCACTCTTCTTTCCTTTCTTCTTTCCTTCTTTCACTCTTCTTTCTTTTCTTCTTCCTTTCTTAACTTTTGCATTTCATGCACTGGTATTTCCTTCAGGAAATGCATTTTCTAGTTAGATTACGATCTGTCTGAGAATGGGCTGTCAAAGCTATCATCATCAAAGTCATACAGTAGCCTACAGTACAGTAGGCTACATACATTCAATAAAATGAACCTACATTTGAGTCCAACTGCATGACCATTCTTACCCTACACTTACCCTTACAATAAAGAAGTGATCCTATTTCAACCATAACTTCATTTTAAATAATTTCTTTCTTTATGACATTTAGTTTATAGTTTAGACAGCAACTTTGACATCTATATTCAACTGCATCCACTACATAATCTCAAACTTTATTTGTTGGTATATCTCCAAAAAGGCTAACATTAAAACATTTCCTAATGAAAAGGAAACATGCATCACAATAATACTTCAGTGTAACCTGTATCTATGTGGAGTGCAAATATATCTTGCTATTACACTACCCAACAGCTACACCTACGTCTGCTAACACTACAGAATGCATGATTCCTACAGAATGCATAATTCCTACGGGCACTGCACTAGTGTACTAGCCTGACGATGTCATACTCATAATTCTAGTCAGAATATGAGTCTGAGACCGGACCACTGGGCTGTGATTATGGGGCGTGTTTCAACGAACCAGGAAAGAAAATTCCTCTTCGCTGAATTGGATACCTAGAACCAATCAGAGCAACGTAGTATTATTACCATCTGATAGATTAAACTTTTACCTGATCCCGTAGGAAGGACGGCAAAAACATCTTTTCAATCGACAAATGCCTTGATCGCGTTTCTCTGTTCCTCTTTCAAAATGAATGCGCTGTCAATATCTGTTGAGACGTTACTTAATTAGCACTCAAGGCTAGAAGCTACCATTAGTTCTAATGTTCTTTTTGTCTACGCTGTTAGCATAACCTTTCAATAATGGTCTAGAGTGCATAAGTTAAGACCTACAATCCTAGGCAACATTGGTGTTGCGTATACACAACTAACCGAGTCAATGTAGACATAAAAAAAGTCGTGTAGATACCTTAAATCATATCAAATATGTCCCACTAAGCTCCCGAGACGGCGCCATCTTTGTTCGATGTATACCGGTAATCTATCTATGTCTGTCCATCAACGTATAAAGCCCGCCCTTACAATTTGAATGGTCAGATCCCTTTTCGGGGCCGTTTAAACCCTCCCAACTAGCTCGACTCCAGACTGAATCTCCCGGACCAAAAATTTTGTGGGCGGAGTTCAGGCTGGTATCCAGGCTACTAGTGTACTAGTCTGGGAAGTCCCGCCCCTCTTCTCCGGCCAATTTGATTTTGCCTCTGAAGTGGGTCTGGCAAAGATTGCACAGCCGTTCATTACAGCATTCTCAGGATCTCAGGGACCAATCACAAACTGGCTTTTGGCTACCTGGCGCGCCATTGGCGGATTTAAAATAACCACGTCTACGTATCAAAAGCGAAACCAAAAAGAACAGCACAGCAAACTATGTACTAGCCTGACAATGTCATACTCATAATTCTAGTCAGAATATGAGTCTGAGACCGAACCATTGGGCTGTGATTATGGGGCGTGTTTTTTAACGAACCAGGAAAGAAAATTCCTCTTCGCTGAATTGGATACCTAGAACCAATCAGAGCAACGTAGTATTATTACCATCTGATAGATTAAACTTTTACCTGATCCCGTAGGAAGGACGGCAAAAAACATCTTTTCAATCGACAAATGCCTTGATCGTGTTTCTCTGTTCCTCTTTCAAAATGAATGCGCTGTCAATATCTGTTGAGATATGCCTGCTCACGTTACTTAATTATCACTCAAGGCTAGAAGCTACCATTTGTTTCAATGTTTTTTTTGTCTACGCGTTAGCATAACCTTTCAATAATGGTCTAAAGAGCTTTAGTTAAGACAAACAATACATACACAACTAACCGAGTCAATGTAGACATTAAAAAGTCGTGTAGATAGCTTAATTCACATAAAATATTCCCCCAGAGCTCCCGAGAAGCGGCCATCTTGGTCGGAGTTCGAATCTACCGGTTAATTCAACTCAAGCGTTGGTTGATCTGTCCATCAACGTATAAGGCCCGCCCTTACAATTTGATTGGTTTAGATTGCTTTCTCAACTTTTCTGAAACGTTTAATCCCTCCCAACTAGCTCGACTCCAGACTGATTCTCCCAGACCAAAAATGTTGTGGGCGGAGTTCAGGCTGGTATCCAGGCTAACTATATACTGCTATCGCGGCTGTCTTGGATGATTTCAAAGGCAAGCTTTCTTTTAAAATAGAACAGAAACCTGCTCTGAAACAATTCATACAGAAGAAATATGTGTTTGCTTTATTACCGATCGTTGTATCGTTGTATAGTATCGTTGGTCTGATTGGTTAAAGGCGTGTCCAATTACGTGAGTGAAGTGGACCTCCATTTAGTACTTCGCCAGACTAATTGAGCAAATGAAATGCATTGAAGGGGCGGGGAATTCCCAGACAACTAGTGTACAATGATAATGAACGGCATTGTTATTGTCAGTTGTCATTTTAAACATCAATGTGATATTTGTCTCTCTACTTATCTATCTTGTCTGTGTCTGTGTCTTTGTCTGTGTCTTTGTCCGTGTCTGTGTCTGTGTCTGTGTCTGTGTCTGTGCCTGTGTCTGTGTCTGTGTCTGTGTCTGTGTCTGTGTCTGTGTCTATGTCTGTGTCTGTGTCTGTGTCTGTGCCTGTGTCTGTGTCTGTGTGATTGTACCGCTTCAGAAATTCCAGAGAATATGACCCTCAGCTTATTGGACCACACTGGTGCACTGCTTGAGGGACAGGAGTACTGGCTGGAGTGTGTTGTTCAGAGCGTTGCTCCAGCTAAGAACCTCACTGTCATCTGGTTCAGAGGGGACACTGAGCTGAAACGCTCAGGCTTCTCTCAGTTCTCTATTGTGGGTGATCTATCCAAGGACGTCACTGTGAGAACTAAGCTGAATCTTAAAGCTTCCAGAGAGGACCATGGAGCCTCCTACCACTGTGCAGCCAAACTGGATCTGAACACAGCTGAGTTCATCCCTGAGTCCGGATCTAGAATTCAGCTGGAAGTATTTTGTAAGTATATCCAAAATATAAATGCTTACATTTCAACTTTTTAAAGAACATAACAGAGATTCGTTACAAACTGAGCTAGTTCTGGTAAAATATTCTTTTTTAAATTATATACAGTCATGGATGGACAAAAATATTGGCACCCCTGCACTTCTGTCAGATAATGCACCACTACTCCCAGAAAAGTGTTGCAATTACAAATGCTTTTGCATTCACATGATTATTTACTTAGTTTGCATTGGAAAAACACAAAAAATCTGATAAATAGTGCCAAATCTGACTTTATTCCACATAAAACTCAAAAAAGGGCCGGACAAAATTATTGGCACCCTCAACTTTATAATGGGTAGAACACCCTTAAAAATAAAGAAATACAAATATCTGTAATCAATTGCTTCCTTTAACCATTAATGAGGTGTCTTACACCTCTCTACTAGAACTTTGGATTACTCTTCTTTTGCCAACTGCTCCAGGTCTCTCACATTTGAAGGGTGCCTTCTCCGAACTACTGATTTGAGATCATGCCCCAGTTGTGCTATGGGATTAAGATCTGGACTCATCTCGGACACTTCAGAACTCTCCAGTGCTTTGTCTGAACCATTTCTGGGTACTTTTTGAAGTGTGCTATGGGTCATTGTCCTGCTGGAAGACCCATGTCCTCTGACGGAGACCCAGCTTTCTGACACTTGGCCCTACATAGCGCCTAAAAATTATTTGGTAGTCCTCAGATTTCCTGATGCCGTGCACACAGTCAAGGCATCAGGTTCCAGAAGCAGCAAAGTAACCTCAAAACATCGGTCCAGCTCCACCATATTAGCCTGTAGGGACCGTGTTCTTTTTTTGAAGGCCTCATTTCGTTGTCTGTAAACTGCTTTACCAAAAAGCTCTACTTTGGTCTCATCTATCCACAGGACGTTCTCCCAGAATGATTTTGGCTTCCCCAAGAAAGTTTTGTCAAACTCCAGTCTGGCTTTTTTATGTCTCTGTGTCAGCAGTGGGGTCCTCTGGGTCTCCTACCATAGCATCCCATTTCATTCAAATGGCGACGGATAGTGAAAGCTGACACCGTTGTACCCTTTGTCTGCAGGGTAGCTTGAATTTATTTGGAAGTTGTTCTAGGTTATTTATCCACCATTCAAACCAGGCGCGGCGCCAGGATTTCAATTTCGGATGGGCCAGAGTCATTTAGGATGGGCCACTATTTGTATCAACGTTTTTCACGAACAAATATAAACAGCAACAACATCCGGAACGTCTAGTTTTTCAGTTCACAAGATCATAATCATGAAACGTGTTCGCACTTTGGTTAAATAATTTATAATTTAACTTAAACTATGTAAATCCTGATGGCATGCTTAGGTTTAACATTACTGACAACACTGTATTCTAAAAATCTGTACTTCTCGTACCAGTGTGATGAGAAGCTCCTGTCCTTGTGCCCAAAAACTGTGATGGGGTACTTCTTTTGTTTCGGCTGTGCAGCCGGTTCGTCTATTGCCGACAGGTCCACTGGAGCCAATGAACCAGCGGAGCTTGACTGGCTTGCTGCTCCTTCTTGCCCGCCAATAGGCCCCTCTTCCCACGCTAATCCCACTACACAGCTTGCCTAGCTGATGCAGGTGCTGTCGCCGGTCCGGCCGCATCTGGTGACTCTGTTCTAACTCTCTTGATATAGTTAGAAAGCGATGTCTATCGAGCCTTGCTGTAGGCCTATGCTAATAATCTGTATCTGTATATCTGTATGCTAATATTTACGGATGAGCTCCATTGTGGATTTCGATAATGCCAAACGTAAACTGTACAGGAGGACGTAAAAAGGCGGCAAGTTTACTATGACAACCACAAACAATACTGGCGCAGACTTCACACATGTTAATAACATAATAAATGTGATCTTTCCTTTTTAGCGGGATGTTTTTTTTAGTCTTTATTATTAATGCAGATGTTAATTTGAATTATGAAAAAATATTTAATAATCACGCTGCCATTTAGGGCGGGCCAGTTGTACAAGTGGGTGGGCCCAGGCCCGTCAGGCCCACCCATGACGCCGCGCCTGATTCAAACAATCTTTTGTTGCATTCTGTCATAAATTGTTCTCTTCCTTCCGCATCCAGGGAGGTAAGTGACAATGCCATGGGCTGTAAACTTGTTGATGACACTGCGCACAGTGGACACAGGAACATTAAGATCTCTGGGGGGTGGTCTTGTAGCCTTGAGATTGTCCATGCTTTTCTACAATTTTGGTTCTCAACTCCTCAGACAATTCTTTGCTCTTCTTTCTTTTCTCCATGCTCAGCGCGGTATACACAGACACACAACACAAAGGTTGAGTCAACTTTGCTCCATTTTAACTGGTTGCAAATGTGATTTCTATATTACCAGCATCTGTGGCTTGCCACAGGTGAGTTTAAATAAAGATTAAAGGAGCATTCCATGCTTAAAATACAATTATTTCTTATAAATTTGAAAGGGTGCCAATCATTTTGTCCGTTCATTTTTTGAGTTTTATGTAGAATAAAGTCAGATTTGGCATTATTTCTCAGATTTTTTGTGTTTTTCCAATGCAAACTAAGTAAATAAACATGTGAATACAAAAGCATTTGTAATTGCAACACTTTTCTGGGCGTAGTGGTGCATTATCTGACAGAAGTACAGGCAGGGGTGCCAATATTTTTGTCCATGACTGTATATTAATATGTTACCTTGCTGCTATAACACCTGGATTTCCCTACAGGGATTAATACAAGTTAATCTTTTTTTATGTTATATATGTTATATACATATTTATATTAAATTCCCTCCGACCAGATCTTATATCTAACATTTCTGCAAACAAAACATATACAATGTTTTTCATGAAAATGACTCATTGTAGTATTGTAGCTCCCCCTTGTGTAAATTTGTCATTCTTATCATGTCTCCTCCCATCTCTTGGAAGATAAACCAAGGGTGATTAAAACCAGTGGGAATGTGTCCATCGACGCTGGCAACAAACTGGAGTTGATGTGTGTGGGTGATGCCAACCCCAGGCCCTCATATCAATGGAGACACAAGGGTGTGGTGTTACCGAATAAGGACAACAACACACTCCTGATTGACTCTGCCACTGCAGACAACACAGGTGTTTATGAGTGCATCATCAGCAACACTCAAGGACAGGCCTCTGCTGTGATGAGCATCGAGGTGAAGGGTGAGTTGGATGCTGAGACCTCCTTCACATGTTTCATTACTGCATTCCTTTTTAGGATTCAGCGCACCAAGGCTGAACGACTAATCTCTCTCTAACTCCTCAACCACCTCATACAAGGAATAAAATGGCTACAAATGGCTTATTATGCCTTTGTGTGCACTGAAAACATTTCCATCTCTGTCTTAAAATTTACATATGTTAAACAGCTAGTGTGACCACTGTCACATGTCACGTGTCAATAATCATTTATACTCACGCTGTGTCCTATGTCTCTCTCTCTCCCTCCCTCTCTTTCACTCCCCCCTCTCTCTCTGTCTCTCACCGTGCCTCTCTCTCTGTCCCACTTTCTCTCTCTCTCTGTCCCTCCCTCTCTTTAATTCCCTCTCACTCTCTCTCACCGTCCCTCTCTCTCTCTCTCTTTCTCTGTTCCACTCCCTCTTTCTCTCTCTCAGGCAACAAGGTGGGACTAATAATCGGTATAGTGGTTGCACTGACCCTGGTAGTAGCCATTGGGGTCCTGGTCTGGTGGTGGTACTTCAAAAGAGCACCTCAATGAGACATGACATCAGAAGAGCCAATCAAAGGTCCCAATAGAGCCAAGAAGAGCCAATCAAAGGTCCCAATAGAGCCAAGAAGACCCAATCAAAGATCCAGTTAGATCCAAGAAGAGCAATAAAAGATCCCATTAGAGCCCAGACCCAAAATAATGACTGCATTAGGTTCAAATTAAGTATGCATACAGGGACAGCTGTAATCCTACTTTCAGCACAGTGAATGTGTGCCCCCCTAAAATGATTCATGCGTTTGTACCAAGATTTACATGCACATGTTTGCTTTATTAGTGGAAATTACACTGTTGGTATATGTGGTGGAGTCACTGAAAATAAACCTGTTTGTGAATATTTGTATGTAAAGTATATTCTGCTATACCATAATAGTAATCTGTTTATTCTTTGAAGCTGTGAACATATTATATATGTACACATATTAAACAATGACAAAATGAACATTGACTTGATTTTGATTTGCCTCCATCATTACTGGTTGCCCCTATCAACTGTCTATTAAACTCTACTGCCATCTACAGGCCAAATTTGTATTTATATTATAGTTGTATGGTTATTCATTTCTACAAGACCTTTTTTTGTCAAATTAAGCATAATAGAATGGTATATAATATAAAACATTCTGCATATTACATGTTTAGTTGTTTAGAGATACGACACAACTATCAGAAACTCTGTGTCTGCATCTCAGCTCCTTCTGCCTGTTTTAAATGCAGGCTACTTGATAAACATACGCCATTGGCTTATACACCTTATAATGAGTAGGCTAGCCTTACATGCTGCGTGACATATACTTACTTAGGGTTAGGGATACATCCTGTTGGCTTACGGTGTAGGTATTGTCAAAGTCCTAATAGACATCCCTTATAATGTTTCTGGTCTTGTCTACATCTATGCTGGTGCAAGGCACATTCATGGTTGGGTTTAGGTTTTACAACTTTAGAAACAAGTACCTGTATAGCTTGTATTTTGTATCAACATTGTCATTAGGATAGACTCATTTCCCAAACTGGGGTACACGTACCCCCAGGGGTACGCAAAGGGACATAGGGAATATGCGGCTGAAATAATTTGATTTGCATTTTCAAAGTGAAACAGCCCATTACAATTTTAAACTGACCTATAAAAAGACATGAAATCTTCAATAGTCTGAATAGCCCAGTCGCAATGCCAAAAATACACTCATGTATACATTGTAGTGTTCAGAGAAAAATTTGGTTGGGTACGTAGCTGGAGATTGAAAGTCTGAAGGGGTACGGGACTGTAAAGAGTTTGAGGAACACTGGTCTACCTGATCTATGCTGTACTTTAGGACTACTTTAAAAGGAAAAACTGAAGTTGATGTGCGTTGGTGATGCCAACCCAAGGCCCTTATATCAATGGAGACACAAGGGTGTGGTGTTACCGAATAAGGACAACAACACACTCCTGATTGACTCTGCCACTGCAGACAACACAGGTGTTTATGAGTGTGTCATCAGCAACACTCAAGGACAGGCCTCTGCTGTGATGAGCATCGAGGTGAAGGGTGAGTTGGATGCTGAGACCTCCTTCGTTTCTGGCATGTCTCCTTACTGCATTCCTTTCTAGGTTTAGTGCACCAAGGCTGAACGACTCATCTCTTTCTAACCCCTTTACCACCTCTAACAAAGACTAAAATGGCTTACAATTGGCTTATTAGGCCTTAGTGTGCACTGAATACATGTTCATCTCTGTCTTAAAATGTACATTTGTTAAACAGCTAGTGTGACCACTGTCAGATGACAAATCAATACTCATTAATACTCAAGCTATGTCATATGTCTGTGTCTCTCTGTTTTCCTATCTCTCTTCCTCCCTCTCTTTCACTCCCTCTCTCTCTCTCTTACTCCCTCTCTCACCATCCCCTCTCTTTATGTCCCTCTCTCACTCTCTCCCTCCCTCTCTTTCACTCCCTCTCTCTGTCTCTCTCCCTCCCTCTCTCTCTCTCCTTCTCTCTCATCATCCCTCTCTTTCTGTCCCACTCCCTCTGTCTCCTTCTCAGGCATTCAGGTGAGACTAACAATCGGTATAGTGGTTGCAGTGCTTTTCCTGGTAGTAGCTGTCATGGTCTGGTCTAGACACCATTTGTGGCAAACGGAGAGTGGGGGGGAGTTCGGACACACACACACATACATACACACACACACACACACACACAGGGCAGGGTGCGAGCAGGCAGGCTCGAGGGCGGAGTCAGAGCACATAAACTTCTGTAGTGACGAGCACATCGATCTTGTTAACATGATAAACATATTAAACAATGACAAACTGAAAATTGACTTGATATCTTTTGTTTGCCTCCATCATTACTGGTTGCCCCTATCAACAGGGGTCAAGTACAAGTTGTGTTGCCATTACGAAGTAATGCCGCTGATAATGCCAGAGTCTAAGGTAAAATGTAAACTCTACTGCCATCTACAGGCCAAATTTGTATTTGTTTTTATTTTGTATTTTGCTTGTATGGTTATTGATTTCTACAATACCTTAATATTTGTAAACAAACCATATTTGAATTGTATACAATATAAAACATGCTGCATATTACATGTCCCTCCCTACCTTTAAGAAACTCTTGAAGACCCAACTCTTCAAAGAGCACCTCTCTTCCTAAACTGGCACCTTGGCTCAACCTGCACTTAAGCAGCAACAGGCCCGCACTTCTTTTTTTATTCTTTCTATGTCGTTTTATAAGCAATATTTATTGTTACACCAGGTTTTTTTAATGCTCTTAGCTTGATTGTTCTCCCTTGTACGTCGCTTTGGACAAAAGCGTCTGCTAAATGACTAAATGTAAATGTAGTTGTTTAGAGATACGACACAACTATCAGAAACTCTGTGTCTGCATCTCATCTCCTCCTGACCGTTTTAATGCAGGCTAAACGTACTCCATTCGCTTACACCTCATAGCCTTACATGCTGCGTGACATATACTTAGTTAGGGTTAGGGATAGATCTGGTTGGCTTACAGTGGATGGCTTGACAAAGTCCTTATAATATCTCTGGTCTTGTCAAAGTCCTTATAGACAAACCTTAAAATGTTTCAGGCCTTGTCAAAGTCCTTATAATATCTCAGGCCTTGTCAAAGTCCTTATAAACATCCTTTATAATATCTCTGGTCTTGTGTGTACATCTATGCTGGTGTGCACCCATGGTTGTGTTTAGGTGTTAGAGCCCCCCCCCCCCCCCCCATTCTTTTCCTACTGTGAGGCACATTGTGTTACCTCCTGGTATGAAATCCACCGTACAAATAAAGTTTGATTTGATTTGATTAGAGCTTGATACAAGTGCCTGTATGGCTTGCATTTTGTATTAACATTGGGCCTCATTCTCGACCTTTTTCTGTAATTCTTCAGAAATGTTTCTTACACGACTTCCCAAAAACAACGTAAGAGAAACGCTTCCGCTGCATTCCCGCACGCTTGAAAATGTGTTCATAAGCAGCCGAAGTCTTCTCAGCTGGGTTCCTTCCGATTAGCTTCTTAGATTGATGCGCGTTCTCGTGAAAGAGGATTTGCATACATACACGCCCTGCCAGCTCCTTATTAGGAGACGCAATTTTAGAAACGTGTGCTGTCGCAATCTTCCGAATCCACCTCGTAACAGGTGTTCATTAATAAGGTGGAGATATTGTATAACGTTGAACGTCCGAAGTCCGTAAAACACATTTAAGTAGTCACTTTTTTTTTTATCGAAAAATAGGCACCATAGGTGTGAAAACCGGTCCCAAGTACGAGTATAAATTGTAGTCCGTCCTGTCGTTCGAAATGGCCACCATAGGGGTGAAGACTGGCCACCAGTAGTAGTATAAATTGCAATAAATTCATGCCTCGGTTCTTAGAGATTGAGCTTAGTGTTTATTTATTTATTACAGTGCATGAAATGCCCTGTATTGTTATTCCTAGGCTTCTTCTTCTTCTTATTCTTGTTACCTTTTTCTGCGATTAATTCAGCCCGAACCACTTAACGTAGAAACTTCATTCAAACTATGTCGCGTAGGTCTTGTAAACGACACTTATGCTATGTATTTTTCACTTTTCTAAACTTTATACTTTTTAAGATATTAAAGAAAAACGAATCTAAATTTCTCCCATTGACTTACATTGGGCCATTATGACATCATAATAGGGTCTTTAAACTGGCTTGCACCTGTGCTTTACTCTGCCGTGCTAAGGCAAAAGACCGTAACTTCAAGTTTGGTCAAAAATGAGTTTTTGACGTATTTGTAAAATATCAGCAGTAATTAAACAAATGTACTGATATTAAATGTACTACTAACATGCCATTATCAAATTAAAGCCAGTGACATCAGTATTTTGGTTGATTTCACGATGTATAGGCTACCGACAGTTAGCATACCAAGCTAGGTAGCATTACCATTAGAATTGCATGGCAGATATGCTAAGCTATCGGGCTATTCCCCCACCCAGTGCCTGTGGCTAGTCCGAAAAAGGTGCATCTAAATCGGGTAACTTCGCTTGGCGAGCGGGGGCATGTGGAGGGGGAAAATGGGCCTCATTCTCTATCGTTCTCTCTCTCTCTCTCACACACACACACACACACACACACACACACACACACACACACACACACACACACACACACACACACACACACCCCAATGGACTGACATAGATGTTTTATGTGTTTCATGTGACAATTCAAGTTCATTGTTTTATGTGCTTAATGTGATAATTCAATGGTGTGTGTGTGTGTGTGTGTGTGTGTGTGTGTGTGTGTGTGTGATAATCATTGTATTGGTAATTGTGATAAATGAAATAGTATTACTACTGATTAATTAATAGGGTCATTATTCCATTGTTATCATACCACTGAGCTTTAACATAGAAGTTACTGCCTTCTGCCTTAGTATGCTTCACTGACACCTGTGCCAAATCCAAAGAACCTCTTCTCTCTCTGTCCCTCTCAATTTAACTGTAACTAGGAACATTAAGACACCATCCATTCTCTATTTTTTTTCTCTCCATCTCTCCATCTTTCTCTCTGTCAACTTTCTCTCACACTCAATCTCTCTTCTTCACTCCATTTTTATCTCCTTTTTTCAATATTTTCACTCTCTCTTTATCTCTTCATCCAGAGCCACTCTTGTTCACTCTTCTTTCCTTCTTCCACTCTTCTTTCCTTTCTTATTTTCTTCTTCCATTTTTCTTTCCTTCTTCCACTCTTCTTGCCTTTCTTTTTTCCTTCATCCACTCTTCTTTCCTTCTTCCACTTTTCTTTCCTTTCTTCACTCTTCTTTCCTTCTTACACTCTTCTTTCCTTTCTTCTTTCCTTCTTACACTCTTCTTTCCTTCCTTCACTCTTCTTTCCTTTCTTCTTTCATTATTTCACTCTTCTTTCTTTTCTTCTTTCCTTCTTCCTCTCTTCTTTCCTTTCTTCACTCTTCTTTCTTTTCTTCTTTCCTTCTTTCACTCTTCTTTCCTTTCTTCTTTCCCTCTTCCACTCTTCTCTCCTTTCTTCACTCTTCTTTCCTTTTGTCTTTCCTTCTTCCACTCTTCTTGCCTTTCTTTTTTCCTTCATCCACTCTTCTTTCCTTCTTCCACTTTTCTTTCCTTTCTTCACTCTTCTTTCCTTCTTACACTCTTCTTACACTCTTCTTTCCTTTCTTCTTTCCTTCTTTCACTCTTCTTTCTTTTCTTCTTCCTTTCTTAACCTTTGCATTTCATGCACTGGTATTTCCTTCAGGAAATGCATTTTCTAGTTCACTTACATATGCAGTGTTCATGTCATTCACAATCAGTCTCTTAGCAGACGCGGCCTTTGTCCAAAGTGACGTACAAGGGAGAGAACAGTCAAGCTAAGAGCCATATAGACCTAGTGTAACAATAAACACTACCTCGTATAATTATGACTATAAATGTGAAACGTAATTGTTAATGATACAAATATTCTCGTATTTAGGCTATTATTATCATAATTATTTTAATCCGAGGATGTCTGTAGAGTTGACGTGAACGCAATCACCAACGGGTTCTCACAAATTCGCCCGTTAACCCTTTTACTGTAATACGGAGTTTTTTCAAATGTCATTCCTCAACGCGATTCCTCAAATAACCACAAGATGGCCCGTGGAATCCCATTTGAGAAGATTCCGGTAGAGTTACGACTGCTATTTCGAGTTCTGAAAGTTGTCTGAAGTTCAGAAGAAAGCACAGAAGAAAAAAATAACGAGAATGCAAATGTTTTCATAAATGTTTCCGAAGTGGAGTTCCTTCGGAAATCCTTCGGAAAGTCTTCCCAACTGCTGTCGAGAATGAGGCCCATTGTCATTAGTCTACATGTTCTATGCTGTACTTTAGGACTAGCTACTTTAAAGGAACTGGTAGGTAGCAACCAAAGGAATCAAATGAAAGTGTGAATACAGAACTGAACTACTGCGGTTCCCATTCACTCAGCAGATGTAGTTTTTGCTGATAACATTCACAGATTTCTTCCTTGATAGAGTTTTGTGTGAGTACACATGTGATGTAATGACATATAACGACATTCCAGGGTTGCCTGTCTGAAAATAGAGTGTTTGCATGGGTCCAAGCTTCTCAAAGAAAACAAGGAACTTTCATGACACGTATTATGGTTGCCAAGGAAACCTTTCACATGAGGATTCTAATTACAAAAATATTTGACTGACATGAAGGAATTTCCTGTTGATCCCATAAGGGCTCAAATTTATATATCACTATTTCTCCTCATGGTGTGGAAGGCAGCCTGCAGTTAAATAAATATAATGACCCTTAATGCAAAACAGAATCTGTGTGTGTTTGGAGGGAGGGAAGAGGAAAGGGAAGCATATGTCCTGCCTGATAAGGCAGTGAGGGCATTCACAGTATTTCCACAACTATCAAACCATACCGTATTTAAAGGACAACAGTAAGGTGTTTCACAGTATTTCCCCAACTACTGTATTATAAGCACACTGCATATAAAGCACATCACAGTATTTGATGTCATTTTTTAAAACAAACCCGGATTCTTACAGGACCAGTTTATTGAACCTTATGTGAGGCGCATTGTGTTACCTCCTGGTATGAAATGTGCGGTACAAATTAAGTTTAATTTGATTTGATGTCTTGCCATGTAGTTGTGGTGACAGCGCGACTAGCAATTTAAAATGTAATTTTGCAATTTTGTATGCGGTAGGGACGGGCATTTCAAGCATACACAGAGGTGAATGGACAGAGTTTGGAATGGGGAGTGTTAATTACGTAATATTATATAGCTCAAACAAAACTGGTACATTTGGTAATTTGTACAAGGGGGTGTTATATGAATGAAGGGGGGATAGGTGTGTAGGGCAATGATTGATTGATTGATTGATTGATTACAATATTTGATTGATTTGAAATTTGATATCACATATCATATCATGTCAATATCTACTGATCGAAATGAAGTGGATCTTGTCAAGTTATTAGTAGATTAAGAATAGTGATTATATGGCATGATTCCTCCCCCCTCACAAGTCTTTCTTTGCTTAGAAGAAAATCTTAAATGCGGCTTGATCCACTCCCACTTACTCTTCTTCTCTCTCTCTCTCTCTCTCTCTCTCTCTCTCTCTCTCTCTCTCTCTCTCTCTCTCCAGCCGTCTCCAGCTGGAATGTTTGTTCCCCTCGTTCCTCGGCTTTCACTCCCCCCCGCCCCCCGCCCCCGCCACCCGCCCCCTAACTCCCTCCCACTCTCCCTGCTCCCTTCTGGCCTTTTATGTCCCTCCCCTCCCCATGGCCCTCCCCACCTGCCCTCCCCTCCCCACACAGTGCATGAGCACTTACCGTCATGGGTTCGTTTCTGGGAAGTGGAACTCTCGTTTTCAGGACATGGCTGCGAGGGTCCGGTTGTGTGTGTGTGTGTGTGTGTGTGGGGGGGGCGGTGGTTGTGTGTGTCTGTGAGTCTGTCTGTCTATGTTAAGCAGGCATGTGAAGGGGGATTGCCAAGTGGATGACTGAGCATGAGGTAAATGAAGAAGCGGGAAATGCTGGGGTTTTCCTGATGTCCATTCACTTCCACTTTTGGTCGTGTGTGTGTGGGTGGGGGTCGCTGAGGTGTCAGTAGTGTTTGTGAATAAGTGTGAGTGTGTAAGTGAGTGAGTGTGTATGAGTGTGTTAATGAGTGAGTGTGTGACTGAATGACTGTGAGAGTGAGTGTGTGAGTGAGTGAGTGAGTGAGTGAGTGAGTAAGTGAGTAAGTGAGTGAGTGAGTGAGTGAGTGAGTGAGTGAGTGAGTGAGTGAGTGAGTGAGTGAGTGAGTAAGTGAGTGAGTGAGTGTATGTGTGTCTGAGTGAGTGCGTGAGTGAGTGAGTGAGTGTGTGTGTGGGGGTGTTTGTGTGAAAGGTCACGGCTCTCGAGAACAGATAACCAACAATGTCTGTTCCGGACCACATGCGGAACCTGGCTTTATTTCCCTTCCTCTCTCGGTTCTCACACAGTGAACAGATCCAATCGTGAGGTGTGAAGACGTCCTCGCATTTTGTAGATCGTAAATTCCATTGACAAGCTCCGTCCCAGCTGAGGAAGGAAACAGCGAAGGACCAAAAGAAGTCGGCAATTTTTTTTTACAAAAACAGACAGGCTTTCAAAAGAAACATTCCTACGCTTTGCACTTTTTGTAACATATTGTCAGACACAAACAAACATGGACGCAGACATAAACACATAACAGACACCCACATAAACACACAGACACCCACATAAACACTCAGACACACACATGTGCAAGTACATGAGTGGGAAACTCCTGTCATAAGAGCATGTCCATTGACGTATTTACACCGACGTACACCAGATTTATTATCGACTTCCTTTCCGTTGCTTTTTCATCCACTTCAATTGTCTGCTCTGCCTCCCGGGTGTCTCCAGGAAATATCATCTCTTGAAGGAGAGTAGGAAACCCCACAGTCTCTAATCAGTGTGACAGCCAGGAGGAGTGACAGAAAAGGTTCTGGTGTATGAGTGTGTGTGTGTGTGTGTGTGTGTGTGTGTGTGTGTGTGTGTGCATGTGTGCGTGTGCTACTTTGTGTGTGTGTGTGTGTGTCTTGTGTGTTTGTTTAAGAGAGTGGACAAGAAAGGGGAATGACAGGAAGGCAGTCTGTGGACAGTTAGGCGGGGAGAGAGAGAGAGAGAGAGCGAGAGAGAAAGGCAGGGAGAGAGAGAGAGACAGGGAGAGAGAGAGAGACAGGGAGAGAGAGAGAGAGAGAGAGCGAGAGAGAGAAACAAGGAGAGAGAGAAAGCATGTAAGCTCATGAAATGTTAGGGGCTTTAGGGAGGGGTTTTTCCATCTCGGGTTTACTTTCAGTTTGATAACTAAAGTGGACTGGCCGTACCGGAGGGCTCACTCACATTCACTCACTCGCTGCGCAGCAGTCAGCTCGGCTAGACGCTCTTACTCTGTGGACTAAACTAGCAGTCAGCTCGGCCAGACGCTCTTAATCTGTGGACTAAACTAGCAGTCAGCTCGGCCAGACGCTCTTAATCTGTGGACTAAACTAGCAGTCAGCTCGGCCAGACGCTCTTAATCTGTGGACTAAACTAGCAGTCAGCTCGGCCAGACGCTCTTACTCTGTGGACTAAACTAGCAGTCAGCTCGGCCAGACGCTCTTAATCTGTGGACTAAACTAGCAGTCAGCTCGGCCAGACGCTCTTAATCTGTGGACTAAACTCGGAACGATGGGATACTTCACACTCGCTGGAGGACTCCTCTGGAGTCTACATCTCTTATCTCATCTGAGGACAACAGTGGCAAGTAAGAGGGCATTTTTGTCAACTAAATGAATTCAACTTTTCTTGATCCCTGCTTTTTTTAAACCAATTGTGGTCCTATAGATACTCTTTAGTCCCTTGTGTTGAGGTTTGATTCTATTGCTATCTCCATTGCTCTGGCATTGACTAGAAGCTGCCGTATATAGGTCTTTCGCTTGTTTTTAGCATATCTGTGTCCAAGATTGAGAATTGTTTTTTTTTGGTAAGCAAATCATTAAAGTGTCTGGTGACTTTACCATTATTACATGCCAAGGCATTAACTGATGAAGTTTTTTTAAGTGCACACTGAATAGATAAGTATGAAAAGTGTGAATAATAAAAGTGGAAATGTAGACGGAGGGCTACTTAGAGTTACCAATGAACATTTATTAGCTCTGTACAGTTCCCACAAAAATAAATCCAACTTTCCTCAAGATCTGAACTACAACCCGGCACACTTGCTGTTGGAGCATCCTATTCAAATAACACAATGTCCAAATTGGCCTTGAATTGTACGATACATTATACTATAACAGTACATTTAAGCTGTCAATGACACATTTGAAAGCCACATGAAATACAGTTTACCTGTCTGGCTGGTGGAGATTGGTTTTCTGTATTATTTATTTGATCAATGAATACGGTTAGTTTCACAGAGTTCTAAGATGCTAACCGTAGCTTTAACCGACTAGCTTAAAACAAGGACTGACAGATCAGAGTAATGAGGTCTAAACGAGTGCAATCAGTTCGTTGTGCATTTCTACAGAAAATCCGTGGAAGCCACGACATTTACAGCCACTTAGACAGCATAAATTAAACAAAACTTAGATGTCATTTTAGCAGCTCGGACGTCCGCCTCCACAGTGTGTGAAGCGACATTTCACTGAAGGGGGACGTGACCGAACAGGTTTTTACAAGACTGTTCTGTGATAAACTTCTGTTGATTTCGATAACTATTGCAGGAAGATGATCCAATCACAGATAGCAAGGCTGTCCCCACCAATGACACGCCGTCTTTGATAGAAGGTACGCATGAGGGTAAAATTAACCGTTTATTTCCCGAATGCCGTGCAATTACCCACTCAAAATTGGTATGGACATTTTAAACGTATCCAAATATTGGTATGGACACGTCCATAGCGTCCATACGCATTGTTACGCCCATGTGTGTCCCACCCCATTTCGAAAGGCTTGAACAAAAACATACACACCTAGACAAGACTCGATATTTCAGTGATTTTCACTCTTGCTCTGTTTGTCCAAACAGTCATTGTGAGAGGAAGGGAGGGAATTTTTGGTACATTGATAAATCTGAGTCACTGTGAAGGGGCACAATACCAGGAAATTGTTTGAGTGGCATCTCCATGGCAACCACAGTGTGTCAGAATTCTGTTCGTGTTAATAGAAGGAGTTCATTGGGTCACATTTGTGAGGTCATTAATGTTACACAGGAAGAGAGATTTGTTTATCTGGCCCGCCCATCAAAGGAATGTTACTTCTCCCTCAGCGTAGGCTCTAGACTAGAGTGAGGCAAGTTTGCTGGAGATGTATCAAAGCATTACCGCATCAAAGCATTACAGAGATATGGCACCTAAGGGTCAGGAAAGGCTTGACTTCAAATTTATATCATGATTTTAGTCTAACGACATGAAGAGTAATGAGCAAAACATTTTTCTATAGTACCTCTGAGGGGTGAAATGGAACAATTATTTTCTGGACTCTTTCGTCGGGGTCGTGAGCCAGTCCACCAGGAGGATTATAGTCTTACATAGTTGAAACCATGCATTTGCTATGCAAGTGTTTCCCAAAACGAAAGTTCTGACTATCGAGGTAACTACATTGGTAACTTGCATAGTCTGAACCATTTTTAAGCAACACAGGTGTTTCCCAAAACCATAGTTCGACCAAACGTTTGCCAACACTGTCATTAAGTTGTGTCGTTCGAACTACACCTGTGGTTAAAAGCTTAGATCCAGATACTTCCTATCTAAGACACCAGTGATGTCAGTTTTTGGTGTTCAAATTAACCATTATGAAAGTATTCCTGTCCCTGGTTGATATTTGACATTGTTAACCACCACACAACCCTCCTTATAATTACCTTCAGCAAGAAAAGCATGACTAAAAGGCCCACTTGTACGTGGGTTTATTTCACACACCTACTGTACAATCAATACTGCGAGATGCCTCCCCCCTGCTCAGTCATCTGATAATATGTGGCCTATTCTGTATATGAACATTCTTATGATTTACATATAACTATTAATGGAGGTTTAATGGAGGATTAGGATGATACTTACGCAGTCTAAATTAATAAATACATTAAAATAAACTACTACCCCACCCCCGCCTAGTCAAACTACTTACTAACATGGTTTAAACTTCCATAGTAGGCCTACTATGTTGGTCCGACAGTTTTTTTTAAAACTGTTGCACTTCAGATGTAAGTTAGTTTGAACTGAAATGGCACGATGAATCGTTAATGCTAGCCTCCATTGTACTGCAAAACGTTCCCCAGTTTGGTTCTGTCAGACTTAGCTGCACCCCTTCATGCTCACTGCTAACTGTTTTCCCCTTTTTCTGGGGTGCAGGTCAGGGTTGCGTTGGGAAGGAGCCAGTCATTGACCCCACTTTTCTGGTGGTAAAGTATGGAAATCCGGCCACAGCAAACTGTAGCGTTCAATACAACGCAACAACAATCGGCTGGGAGGCAACAGAGGGAGCTAAAACGGAAAACGATTTACAGCAACTGGTGTGGAGTGTGCCCAGCGTCACTGAATGGGCGCTGGGGCGAGGCGTAATGTGCTTCACCAGTTCTGACCTATACGGGCAATGCGAGACCGATCTACCCATCACCATATACCGTGAGTGAATCTGTTGTGCCCTGCCATAGGGTCCTGTAAACTACCTGTACGAAAAGCTGATGACTTCTTCTATCTTCTGTACAGACAACAACCATACTGTGGTCAGCATACTGTACATGTATTTTATTTACATATATTTTGTCTTGTAGTTCACTTTCTACTAACTTATGTGTATGGTCTGTACATTGGGTGCCAATTCTATCTCTTCTATACAATAATAACAAACGACAGAAAGAGTATACTGTTACATCAATATTATTTAGGTCTCTTTGACTCTCTCTCCATCTATCTATCTCTATCTGTGTGTGTGTGTGTGTGTGTGTGTGTGTGTGTGTGTGTGTGTGTGTGCCCCTACAGAAATTCCAGAGAATATGACCCTCAGCTTATTGGACCACACTGGTCCTCTATTTGAGGGACAGGAGTACTTGCTGGAGTGTGTTGTTCAGAGCGTTGCTCCAGCTAAGAACCTCACGGTCATCTGGTTCAGAGGGGACACTGAGCTGGAACGCTCAGGCTTCTCTCAGTTCTCTATTGTGGGCGATCTATCCGAGGACGTCACTGTGAGAACTAAGCTGAATCTTACAGCTTCCAGAGAGGACCATGGAGCCTCCTACCACTGTGCAGCCAAACTGGATCTGAACACAGCTGAGTTCATCCCTGAGACCAGCGCTAGTATTCAGCTGGAAGTACATTGTAGGTCCTTCAAAATAAAATATAAATTAAATGTTTTATTATTATTTTGAAAGAACAGATTCTTTATAAACTGAGCAAGTTATATAAAGAAAAAAAATATGAATGATAATGAAGTATTATTGATTATAGTCATTAATACAATTATTAGCATTTTCATACAGAAATAGATTTGTCCTAGGCTCATCATTCTCAACATCTTGTATGTTTGAAATGCAGATATCTCTCCCTATAATTGCTAATTCTCTCTGCTGTCACTCCTCTCATTATGTCCCTCCCCCGCCCCTGCTCTCTCCTCTCTCACAGACGGACCAAGAATGGTGAGTGCCAGTCACAATGTGACCGTAATGGAGGGTGAAATGTTGGTCTTGAACTGCGTAGCCGAGGCAAACCCCAGCCCTACATACCAGTGGACGCACAACAACCACAATCTAGAGAACGAGAACAACACCACTCTCCGTTTTGAGTCCATCGAGCGTGAAAACGAGGGCGTCTACCGCTGCACTGCCCGTAACTCCAGAGGAGAAGGCTCTGTAGAGATCAGAGTGGATGTCATGAGTGAGTTGAAGGTTTTTCTTTCACATTTTTGTCGTTTTCCTTGTATAAAAGCTAAAACGCTGCCATTAGATATTTCGAATAACTGAAAGTTGGTAATCCATACCGTTTCCATTTAACAACTGAAGTTAGTATTGCTTAAGACTAGAGAAAGAAGAGTAAATCAACAAGTAAAAATGGCGCCAAATTTCGTATTGTTGTTGGTAATGATCTTCAGTTACAACCGCCAGCCCTTTTCCCAGCATACTGCATGTGTTGTTATGACAACGGCAGGTGTGCTGCATACACAGTCATCATAGTCATTGTCCATTGACATGGCACTTGTATCATTGTTAAGAGATATTCCTTTGGGTACTGGAATTCAATTACCATTCATCTTCATATCTGCCCGATTTTATCTTTGACAACGCAAGTAAACAATGAAGTTGTTCATCATGGTCTATCAACATGGCTGGATGTTCATTTTGTCCATTTTTGTCAGGCATTGCTAGAGCTATTCCAGTTACCAGAATTTAAGACAAATAGACATTCCTATCCAAAGCAATGCTATGTTTCATGTCGATTATGGAAAAGGAATGGGAGCCTTGATGACGAATTTAGTTTGATATGCAAGTTAGTTTTGATATTGATGACAAGTAAAGTTTAAATAGTTATATGATGTCCATAAACGTGGCAGATCATACAGTATTACTCTGAGGCTCATTAAATCAGACGCCCCGTGCTGTCTGTCATGTCCGCCTGGGAGCGGCTTGCAAAAACTGGAGCTGAAATTGCGCAATAATGTAAAGCTGGCTTAGGTTTACTTGCTGTAATTTACCTTTAGTTGTGGCACTAACCCTGGCATGTCCCTCCTCTCTCCATCAGGAAACCACCTGCCGTTGATCGCCATCTCGGTTGCGATAGCAATAGCTGTTCTACTAGCGGTTGGCCTGTACGGCTACTGTGTCTACCAAAAGAAAAACAAGACTGGCCAGTACCTCCTGACGAAGATAAAACATGGGACCAGCAACAGTGGACAGGTGGCTCAGGCCAATGGGCATTCAGATTCAGTGTAGGGGGGGGAGGGGGAGCGGGCAAGGGAGCGGGGTTTGTGGATGACGGCCAATGGGAGGTGTGCAAGATGCCCAGAGGGAGCTGTGGCGAACTAAATTGACAGAACAGAAGAGGAGAAAGAGACAGAGAGAGAATGTTAGTTGTGATGAGTTGGTCCCACCATCCACTATGAAGAAGCAAATTGAGTGAGAGACTTTTGAACTCCTCAAATCATTTTTGCATCCAAAACTGATATTTTCTCTTGCTTGCTCGCTGTCAAGGGACATGACTAAGACTGAGCACTTCACACTAACCAAGCGCAGAATTAACTTAACTAACGCAATCCAGCAGTATTATTGCCTGGACATCACAAAAATCAAATCAATCTGCTAAAACAACCACACGAGCCTGGATATACTATGAGACAAAGAAGAGGATAAATTCAACAGGAACTCAACAGGAGAAAAACTGCATTGTCACTTCCCCATTTGACAGCCCTTAGGAACCTGTGTAATGGAAAAACCAAAACAAGAAGTTGGACAGTGACTTTTTTTTTCTTTATGGAAAATGTTATCTCGTGTTGTTTCATGTGTGACCCAACTTAAAAGAAAAAAAAAAAAGAATTGTGAATAATGCTTTATACCAGTTTCAGTGTCCCTGACAACCATCGTCAAGAACGTACTCAAAGGACAAGCAAACCGAGAGCCATAGTAAACAATTAGGATCAAAGAGGCAT
>NC_137920.1:23372556-23392556 GCF_963457725.1 Sprattus sprattus
TTTCAATGGGAGCCAATCCATTGTGACGTAAATGAGCGATCTGAGCGACGTGTCCGTTGAAAATTCGAACATGTTGAAACTTATGCAAATGAGGAGCGATATTTCCCGGCAGCAGCCAATGAGATTGTTTGGTGTCGTCTTTGACGGTTTGAAAATTGTAGGACTGTATGCTATTTCCACACGCTACACCACGCCCACTCAAAGCGATGGAATTTGATCGCGTCGCTGTCATGGGTTTGCACCGAAAGTCTACTCTGGCTCTCCTGATCTTCATATCTGTTCATCAGCCCCCATTTCAAAATAAAAGTCCCGTCACACTTCACACACATGCTACAGTAGTAACTCAAATAATCACGTGTTAAACCAGTGCTGAACTGAAGCACAAAAACACGTCAATCAGACAGGCCACAGCAAGTGGATAGGATATACATGTAGCTACAGAAAGCCAGAGAGGGTTAATTTCCCGTTGCTAAGAATAGGAGACGGTGGGCTGTTTGAACACAATCTGTGGGGAACAGTTTCCCTTAAAGATTCTCAATAGACAGCCGATAGGTCCTCTGTGAAGTTCTATGGCGATGATGAAACTCAGTGATGTGTACAGCCATGTGGTCATGTGTCAGTCTAGTCTCTTTCACACAGAAGCTACTCAGCCCTAGCCTGACGATGTCATACTCATAATTCTAGTCAGAATATGAGTCTGAGACCGGACAATTGGGCTGTGATTATGGGGCGTGTTTCAACGAACCAGGAAAGAAAATTCCTCTTCGCTGAATTGGATACCTAGAACCAATCAGCGCAACGTAGTATTACCATCTGACAGATTAAACTTTTACCTGCTCCCGTAGGAAGGACGGCAAAAACATCTTTTCAAACGACAAATGCCTTGATCGCGTTTCTCTGTTCCTCTTTCAAAATGAATGCGCTGTCAATATCTGCTGAGATATGCCTGCTCACGTTACTTAATTAGCACTCAAGGCTAGAAGCTAACATTAGTTTCAATGATTTTTTTGGCCAACGGGTTAGCATAACCGATCAATAATGGTCTAGAGTGCTTTAGTTAGGACCTAAAATCCTCGGCAACACTCGTTTTGCGTATACACAACTAACCGAGTCAATGTAGACATAAAAAAGTTGTGTAGATAGCTTAAATCATATAAAATATGTCCCACTAAGCTCCCGAGACGGCGCCATCTTTGTTCGATGTATATTCCGGTATATTCTATCTATATCTGTCCATCAACGTATAAAGCCCGCCCTTACAATTTGATTGGTTTAGATTGCGTTTCAACCTTTTTGAAACGTTAAATCTCTCCCAACTAACTCGATTCCAGACTGAATCTCCCAGACCAAAAATGTTGTGGGCGGAGTTCAGGCTGGTATCCAGGCTAACTCAGCCCTATACTAGTCTTTCTTTAAAAGTGCAGACCTCGATCATAAGCCATTACAGTTTTTGTCAAAATGTATTTGTTTACTACATACAAATTTTTATAGTTTCTGTTTAGTTTTTTTGTTTGCAAGCACTGGTATATTCCTTCAGGAAAATGCAAATGTAGTTTTCACAATTTTTTGTGGGGGTGTCATGTGGAGTAATGTAGCCTGATAAGGAGCCTGCAACACATGCAAGCGCCCCGCGTGCTCACACACACACGTGCAATGTGTTCCAGTCCAGCAGATGTTTGGGATTCAGGGAATTCCTTTCTGTAAGATAAATGGAAACCACTAGAAGAAGTGTGTGTGTGTGTGAGTGTGTGTGAGTGTGTGTGAGTGCGTGTGACGGCCTGCTGGCCTGTGCCCATTCAATGTATTTAACCCTCTGTTTGTGCCCTCTGGTCTGTGTGCAGTTGCTGATTGGAGGTGATGAGCCTTGATTGGGTGCACCTGGCATGCAGGTTCACCTGACTCAAATGACTAAATGACTCCATAAAAGCTCTGGCTCCTGCTCCTTCAAGAGATTTCGACCTGCAGCAGACACTGCCTAAGCGGCTGTTCTTGGCCCAGCATTGGCATGTTGTACTGTTCCGTTGCTTGTCATTGTCATTGTCTTTGAATTGTCGCTGTTATTTGTTATTGGGAGTTGACAAAGACATTTGCGTACGTTTGGCGTCACGTTTGGGTGATTGCACCGCGAGAGTTTTAAATAAAAACTATCTTTGGACATCATGAAACCTACTCCGTCCGCTATTTGTAATGACACTTCAACCCTAGGTGTGTTACAGTGAGTGAGTGTGTGTGTGAGTGTATGTAAGTGCGTGTGTGTGTCTGTCTGTGTGTAATGACACACTCAGTCTGTGTGTAATGACATTGTGTGTGTGTGTGTGTGTGAGTGCATGTGTGTGGGTGCGTGTGGGTGCGTGTGTCTGTCTTTGTGTGTGTGTGTGTGATGACACTGTGTGTGCGTGTGTGTGTGTGTGTGTGTGTGTGTGTGTAGGTGATGCTGCTGGTGTACCACTGGAGCAGTGGGGAGGGGGTTCAGGAGCTGCTGGTCAGTAAGCCCTTGTCCAACTGGAGCCCTGAGGACGTGGCCCTGTGGCTGGAGCACCTGGGCCCCTGGGCCGCGCTCTTCAGGGACAGCTTCGACACGGAGCAGGTCAACGGCAGGTGAGGGGGAGGGATGTACACACACACACACACACACACACACACACACACACACACACACACACACACACACACACACACACACACACACACACACACACACACACACACACACACACACACACACACATACACACACACACACACACACACACACACACACAAACCTTGGCCCCTGGGCCGCGCTCTACAGGGACAGCTTCCACACGGAGCAGGTCAAGGGCAGGTGAGGGAGTGGGATGTACACACACACACACACACACACACACACACACACACACACACACACAAACCTTGGCCCCTGGGCCGCGCTCTACAGGGACAGCTTCCACACGGAGCAGGTCAAGGGCAGGTGAGGGAGTGGGATGTATGTACATTTGACATACAAAGGGAAATGACAAACACCAGGAAATACGCCTGCGTTGTTGGCACAGTGATATTTGAATCACGAAGGGTTTCCTTCCCATGCTTATGATCGCATTTGATCGCGTTCCTTTTCTGGGAAAGCATTGATTATATAAAAATCTGATATTTACATCCAGGGAGGGGTGTGAATGCTTTTGGCAGAGCTGTTGGGGAGGGTTCCAATCAACCATCCACACCCCACCCCACGCCGTGGGTTGCCAAGTTCACACACACAGGAACGGATGTACATGTGAAGGCCACGGCAATACAGGGATCAGAGTAGCCTTGCTGTGTGGGCCTATGCTGCAATTGCATTTTTTTTTGGTTCTTTCTTTTTATAAAGTTTGTGAAAGAGAAATAGGTAACAACAGGAGGTAACATCCTCTTCAGAAACGCAACAAAATGGACGGTCTTTTTTTTTTTTTGCCTTTGGGTGTCCAGGGTTTTGCTCACGGCTGTGTTTTGAACTTCACAAATTGTAAGTGAGTGTGGGAGTGGGAGTGCTCTAAGGCTCTTCTGTTTACTCCCAGGGGAGGCTAGTTTTATTCCACTGTGATGTGTGTGGATGTTTAAATGTCCGGCATCATTTCAAACCACTGGCCGGCTCGTCACACACACACACACACACACACACACACACACACAGAGATAAGTACACAAATACACGCGCGCCGGCTCGTCTGGACACCGTAGGAGTGGCACTGCTCAGCGTGGCACTGCTGTGTGTCAGTGATTCTAGCCGTGATCTAAAGTAAATGTCTTTTTAGCACACTGTGTCCTTTGGTTTGGGTAGCTGCTTATTCTAGCACCCCTTCTTGTGAGATTCAGGGGCTGGCTGATCCATCAAGGCAGGGTGTGAGGGGGGCATGTGGGAGTAGTTCTGTTGGCATGTGGGAGTAGTTATGTTGGCATGTGGTGTCTGGGGAGGAGTTTGAGTGCAGATAACAGATAAATGTGAGCTATGCATGAATTTTGTCGTAGCTTGTAAGTTCCCTTCGTGGAAAAGCAAACAGCACAGACTTATTTTGAAATAGTAGCAGGTGCAGAACCTCCGACCATCCCCAGAGAGGAGGAGAAACACAGGAGAGGAGGTCTGTGAGATCCTCCTCGTTCCAGGCACACGCACGCACGCACGCACGCACGCACGCACGCACGCACGCACGCACGCACGCACGCACGCACGCACGCACGCACGCACCTAGACAGGAGACACACACACAAGTGTACACCTTTCAAGTGGCACAGCATAGTGAATAGAAATTCAAATTATACACAATCAAGTCTTTCCTGGGAGGTACCAGATTGAGACAAAGGGGTACAATTTCAGGATAAAACAAGAAAGAAAGGTGTGTGTGTGTGTGTGTGTGTGTGTGTGTGTGTGTGTGTGTGTGTGTGTGTGTGTGTGTGTGTGTGTGTGTGTGTGTGTCATTGTGTGCGTGTGTGAGTGTGTGTAAGGGCTTCCCCTTAGGCTGTCCCCACCTAATCCCAAGGCAACAAACTGTTTGAACCTTGGGTTTGTGAGTACACATGTGGCTGGAAACTCTCCAGTGGTGCTTACAGCCTCCCATAATCCACCACACAAGTCCTCTCCACATTCAGCTGGCTGATCATGTTGTTTGACCTAACAGTAAGCGGGCCCATGGCCGGCATTACCTTATCACAGAGGGATGGAAAGCAATAGCATATATCTGAATCTCTCTGAACGTTACCGATTAAGTAGAGAGAGAGAGAGGGATGAAGGGAGAGTGTGTGAGGGAGAGAGAGAGAGAAAAAAGAGAGAGAGAGAGAAAGGAAAGGAAAGTGTATGAGGGAGAGAGAGAGAGGAAGAGAGAAAAGGAGAGTGTATGAGGGAGAGAGAGAGAGATAGAGAAAAGGATAAAAGGAGAGTGTATGAGGGAGAGAGAGAGAGGGAGGGAGAAAAGTTTAGTGTATAAGGGAGAGTTAGAGGGAGGGAGAAAAAGAGAGTGTGTGAGGGAGAGAGAGAGAAAAGGAGAAAGGGAGAGTGTATGAGGGAGAGAGAGTGAGGGAGAAAAGGAGAGTGTGTGAGGGAGAGAGAGAGAGAAAAGGAGAAAGGGAGAGTGTATGAGGGAGAGAGAGAGGGAGGGAGAAAAGGAGAGTGTATGAGGGAGAGAGCAAGAGAAGCTCGGTTCCTGATGTATAGCACTTTATTATTATTATCAAAGAAATAAGGATGCACTTTTGTGACATTGTTACTCCTTCCCTAAACAGACATTGAATGGATCACCTTTACTAAACCTCACTAATATACTCTTGCAAGAATATCCCAATGTCATTCACAACAGTAGTCTACTTGTAATAACAAACATTCCTCTGATATTAAGTTGGCTATTCAGGTTGAACCAGAATTACGATGGGTATACTGGGATTTGTTAATACCACCATCAAAGGGAACATGCATCAGCGAGAGGGAGGGAAAAGGAGAGAGTATGAGGGAGAGTGAGAGGGAGGGCGATAAGGAGAGAGTATGAGGGAGGGAGAGAGAGAGGGGGAGGAAAACATTCCTCTGATATTAAGTTGGCTATTCAGGTTGAAACAGAATTGCTAAGGGTCTACTGGGATTTTTTAAACAACCGTCAAAGGGAACATGAACCTTCTTGTAAAGGAGCTGTTTGCGGATATGTTTTTTGAATATAGCCTTGATGCAGTTTCATTGACATATGTTTGGGGAAGAATTGCACAAATAAAAACACTGAAAGTAGAGTGAAATAAAAATGTCTTAGTCTGCACCATATCTGTGCAAGCACAGGGCAAATAGAATTAACTTTTTCTATGGAGCCTATGTAAAGGTCTTTATCGACCTCTTGTGGCAAACACAAATTTCAGCATTCGCCAAATGACAGACCATCTTCTTTGTTGACATCTTCTGACTTTGAGGGGGGGCAGATGTAGTCAAATTTAATCATATTAATTCGGCTTTCTTAAAATATATTAAAGATTACAGCAACACCTTCAAATGTGATCAACTGAACTTGCTTTGAATCCAGTTCGTAGCCACCATGGTAGCGACTCGTCGGAGTGACCTAACTGGCAGGAGAGTCGCACGATTATTACGTCTTCAAACGGAAGCAAAGGAGATTTCCAGAAAAGACTTGTGGAGCCTAGAAACGTTGGTCGTACTTCTTCCTACTGGCGTGGCTTCTTAGTTTCCTTTCAGAAAACGTACATCATTTATAAAGAGGGTATAGTGTATTTTACAATTCGTATCGTGCTTTTCGACTTTGAAGCGTCTGGGCTCATAGTAGCACGCAGAACTATAAAATCATCAGCATGACGACCATTGACTACAGCGTGTGGGACCACATCGAGGTGTCAGACGATGAAGACGATACACACCCTAACATTGACACGCCAAGTCTTTTTAGATGGAGACACCAGGTTATTCAATATTCTATTTGTTTTTGTCATTTCAACTTACTGTTCATGGCTGTGTTTATGCAAGTAACCGCATGCTATTGTGGCAGAATTGTACAGCTGACAAGTTAGCAAACTGTCGCTAACATTAGCTCGCTAACTAGCTACCTGGCTAATCAGCTGTGTTGTTTTCCTGCATCGAGACAAAAACACGGCTGAGAAGTTGTCCTTGCTTGAGTGAAGTATCAGCTTTCTGTGTATAAGATGATTCATTTTCACTCAGATATATCCAGGGTCTAACGTCTTTTCAGGACAATATTTCGGTACTGTCTACCATTAGGCTAGCGCTAGTTTTCTTCTCTTCCCTCATATTTCCTTCTTGGCTAACGTTAATGTCCAAAGAAGTGGCGAGTTGAAATGGGTGTGTGGAGTGTTCTGGTGATGAAGTACAAATGTCAACATTGCAGATATGGTGTAAGTTAACCATCTTGACAAATTCGTTCACCGGTGGCATGGGTTTTTCATTTGCCTACGGTACGACCCCTAAGAATAGATGCTTTAATCCTGGAAGACTCTAGATCAATCGATGGCCTCCATCACTCGTCTGTAATGCAGGTGTCAGCAGTCAAGGCTATTCGTTTCCTCTGCAATGTCCGTTGCTTAACAACGACGACTAAAAACTCAAACTGATTTTGAACAGACACGTTTTTTAGTGTTGCTGATGTCACCCTGGCAATAGTCCATGTTAACATCATTGCGCTTGTTTGATCAGTGTAGCATAGCTAACTCACTCGCTAGACTGCAGAAGTGTGTGTGTGTGTGTGTGTGTGTGTGTGTGTGTGTGTGTGTGTGTGTGTGTGTGTGAGAGAGAGAGAGAGCGCGAGCGAGCGTGTTGGCACACCATTCCCTTGTTTGATACATATGAGTCAACTTGGTGCAGTGTTTTGAGCTGACAGACTGACCTTGCCACAAGAGTGGTGCCTTATTTGGCCAGCTGCACAAAGTAAAATCTTTACCAGCACTTTTGGCTTGAGTCAGTGGTTCAGGTTAGGGGTCTTTCCAGGTTCCACTTGGCTATATTTTCTGAGAACATGCTTTGACCCACCAAAAATTAAGCTCATAACGCAGGACCTCCTGAATTATCAAGCTCAAATCCTTGGCTCAGGAATGAGTAGAAAATCCAGATGCACATCTTGGCCATTGACCTGTATGTTTGACTCCTCTCTGCTCAAACCCCCCCCCCCCCTCTGAACTCCTCAGGCGCGAGTGGAGCGGCAGGATGCCTTCCAGAAGCAGGGGGAAGAGCTGGAGAAGAGCCTGGCGGAGAGCAAGAAGAAACTAACGGAGGCCCAGAAAAAGGTAATGCCCCGGTACACTGCATACATGGCTAACAGTGGCTTGAATTAGCCACGGCACACTGCAGGATGTAAATGGCAATCAACTCTAGACCACAAAATGGCTGATCAGTGTGGTTGAAGTTACAGCCCTTGATTTATAATCCAATAGTCAGACTTCTGCGAAGTTCTCCTCGTGGTCCTGTAGTTGTCCTTTTTTTTTTCAAAAAAAAGAAACCCGGCGTCGTACACGGTCCTGGGTCTGTAAATGAGAAACAAGCCAATGGACTGCACCTTTAAATGATTTTTGCCTTTAAGCTTGTTTAGCACTTAACAACAACAACAAAAAGAAACAACCTGTGACCTCTGGCAGGTCCGTGAGCTGGAGGGCGCGGCGACGGACGAGGCCAAGGCGACCCTGGCCAAGGCCCAGGCGGAGGAGAAGCAGGCCAGGAAGGAGGAGCGCTCCTGGGAGAAGAAGGTGGACGAGTACCGGCGCGAGGAGAAGAAGCAGCCCTGGAACGTGGACACACTCTGCAAGGAAGGGTTCAGCAAGGTGGGACACACATGCACTCAGGCACACA
This sequence comes from Sprattus sprattus, assembly GCF_963457725.1. Classification (NCBI taxonomy): domain Eukaryota; kingdom Metazoa; phylum Chordata; class Actinopteri; order Clupeiformes; family Clupeidae; genus Sprattus; species Sprattus sprattus. The sequence goes on from NC_137920.1 coordinate 23,380,850, forward strand.
CACACACACACACACACACATATACGCACGCACACACACATAGACGCACGCACACACACACACACGTACTCACGCACACACACGTACGCACGCACACACACGTACGCACGCACACACATACGCACGCGAACATAGACGCACGCACAGACAAACACACACACACACACACACACACACACACACACACACACACACACATAATACAAAACCCACACACACACATATAATACAAAACCCCCACACACACACTCTCATACACTCTCTTAGCTCCCAAGATCCCATGATCCCATGATCCCATGCAACGGTATACCAAGAAAGACAAAGTGATGGCAAAAACGTGGAAGAATGCACGCACACCGTTTTTAGACTACTGAGTATTCCATAGGCTCTCCCTCTCTCTTTCTCTCTCTCTGTTGACTTTATTTCTCATTGTTTGGTCCATATTACTTACACACTTTACATTCATTCACATTCTTTCACAGTCTTTCACATTTAACACGTCTTTCTCCTTCTCTCCCCCTCTCCCCCCACCTCACCTCAACCAGAGTGTGGTGAACCACCTCCCCGAAGTAAAGGACCAGACGGAGGAGGAGAAGGAGGAGAAGCACAAGACCTTCGTGGAGAAGAACGAGAAACAGATCAAACACTTCGGTGGGTGGAGGTGTCCGTGGCAAAGCGCTTACATACTTAGTACATACAAGCGAGAGTTCTTGGGTGTCGGTTCAGCTTCAGTGCTGTTATTTCACATCACTTGTTGTTGAGCCCAGAACAACCAAGCTTAAGCGATTTCTCTAATAAAAATTTTACTTTGTGTTTGGCCAGTTCTGGCTTTGCAAGGTTTCTGCATGCCTTTTAGGTAGCTAGCTTGCTAGTTTTGGAACAGAACTCTTTATTACTGCTCTGAGGCTTGTATATTACCTTCAGCATCCCAGGTTAAAATAACCTTATAAAGCGTTAGATTTAAAGAATTCACTAAATATACATTTGTTAGATAAATTAATATAAAGACGTTAATATTAATGAGACAGAGACCAGCAATCAGAATTTCAGCGCTTAATCTTTTGCAAAAGAGGGAGATGTGTCACAACCAAATATCATGAACAAACTCCAAAGAAGAGCTGGGCGCAGCCAGCCTTATGTCAGTAGAAAAAACAAGTTTCATCACACAAAGGAAAAAGGGCGGTATTCAGAAGTTGCTGCAGTCAGAATATGTCCCTGAGAGTTGAGCAGTGTGCATGATTATCAGTACAAAAACAGGTGGTTTGCCTCAGCAAGAGAGTAGGCCTCATGTAGGCCTCAGTACACAGGAAAATCAAGCAGATTTAAATACAATAATAATGTCCTCATCAAAATTCCTCCCCACTTTTTTCCCCCCTGCACAGGTATGCTCCGTCGCTGGGATGACAGCCAGAAGTACCTGTCGGATAACTCCCACCTGGTGTGCGAGGAGACCGCCAACTACCTGGTGATCATGTGCATCGACCTGGAGGTGGAGGAGGTGAGGCGGATTCAGACGCTGATATTCCCCGCACTTGTGTGACTGCTGTGTGTGGTTGACCAGTTTTGCCCGTCGTTGCAACCTTTACCTGTGTGTTTGTGTGTGTGTGTGTGATCCTGCTGACCCTATGTCCCTATGACCCTGTGCATATGTGCACCTGCAGCCTCTCACTCATACACTGTAAGATAAATTCAGTTCAGATAAGTTTTACTTGGTAAGTGATGACACACACAAAACAGCTTTGCTTAACAGTACAGTCAAACAGAGCCCGAGATTCGCGAGTCTTGACTAGTGTCTCCTCCGACAACAACTCTTAAAGCCTACCCTAAATGATGTCATTGTGGGCCCCCCGTGGCTTGAGGTGATCATGGTACTAGTGACATGCTCTATCTGGTGACACTCTGTTCTCAACCATAACACATACATTCTGTGTGAGATCTCAGATCCTCTGCCTCTGACCAAACTGACCCATCTTATCTTGCCCAAGGCCCAGCTCAAAAATACAATGTTGCATAGGCTGCATTCTTCTGGCCTGGCCGTAAGCAACTGCCTGTTCTTTCTAAACTCTGGTCACAGAGAGACAATTGTATTGTATGGTACTCATTTTACAAATAAAACTATACTGAACTGAATTTATCTTACAACACTCACTACACATACATTATCTATCTATCTGTCTGTCTGTCTGTCTCTGTCTGTCTGTCTGTCTGTCTGTCTGTCTGTCTGGTGTGTGGGTGTTTGTGTGTGACCTGTGAGACCTATGACTTGACCTCCCTGTCTCTCTCCCCCCTCTCTCTCTCCTTCCCTGCTTCAGAAACACTCGTTGATGGAGCAGGTGGCTCACCAGACCATCGTCATGCAGTTCATCCTGGAGCTGGCCAAGAGCCTCAAGGTCGACCCCCGCGGCTGCTTCCGCCAGTTCTTCGCCAAGATCAAGGTCAGGGGGCTTCCAAACACACACAGCCCACCTTTCAAATGTACCTGTATTCGTCTTCAACCTTAAAATACTTCATTTACGTTGAGGGACTCGTCATATTTTTGTGTTTGTGTTTAGCATAACATTTTGAATCCCAATAATAGCAAAAGTTGATATTGTCACAGTAATAGGAAATCGTAAAAATAACACCACTACTACAGATAATAGATATAGCTACATTAATAATAACAAATAATAGTATTGATATCTTAACTATCCCTGAATGCACACGTCCCCATTCCTCAAGTATCGTAATAGAGGTTGCTGTTTTAAAGTGAGCTATGATGGGAGAGAGGCAGCTATGAGGGAAGAGAGGCAGCTATGATGGAAGGGAGGCAGCTATGATGGAAGGGAGGCAGCTATGATGGAAGGGAGGCAGCTATGATGGGAGAGAGGCAGCTATGATAGAAGGGAGGCAGCTATGATGGGAGAGAGGCGGCCATGATGGAAGAGAGGCGGCCATGATGGAAGGGAGGCAGCTATGATGGGAGAGAGGCAGCTATGATGGAAGGGAGGCAGCTATGATGGGAGAGAGGCGGCCATGATGGAAGAGAGGCGGCCATGATGGAAGGGAGGCAGCTATGATGGAAGGGAGGCAGCCAGTGATGGAAGGGAGGCAGCTATGATGGAAGGGAGGCAGCTATGATAGAAGGGAGGCAGCTATGATGGGAGAGAGGCGGCCATGATGGAAGAGAGGCGGCCATGATGGAAGGGAGGCAGCTATGATGGAAGGGAGGCAGCTATGATGGAAGGGAGGCAGCTATGATGGGAGAGAGGCGGCCATGATGGAAGGGAGGCAGCTATGATGGGAGAGAGGCGGCCATGATGGAAGGGAGGCAGCTATGATGGAAGGGAGGCAGCTATGATGGGAGAGAGGCGGCCATGATGGAAGGGAGGCAACTATGATGGAAGGGAGGCAGCTATGATGGGAGAGAGGCGGCCATGATGGAAGGGAGGCAGCTATGATAGAAGGGAGGCAGCTATGATGGGAGAGAGGCGGCCATGATGGAAGAGAGGCGGCCATGATGGAAGGGAGGCGGCCATGATGGAAGGGAGGCAGCTATGATAGAAGGGAGGCAGCTATGATGGAAGGGAGGCAGCTATGATGGGAGAGAGGCAGCTATGATGGAAGGGAGGCAGCTATGATAGAAGGGAGGCAGCTATGATGGGAGAGAGGCAGCTATGATGGAAGGGAGGCAGCTATGATGGAAGGGAGGCAACTATGATGGGAGAGAGGCGGCCATGATGGAAGAGAGGCGGCCATGATGGAAGAGAGGCGGCCATGATGGAAGGGAGGCAGCTATGATAGAAGGGAGGCAGCTATGATGGGAGAGAGGCGGCCATGATGGAAGGGAGGCAGCTATGATAGAAGGGAGGCAGCTATGATGGGAGAGAGGCGGCCATGATGGAAGAGAGGCGGCCATGATGGAAGGGAGGCAGCTATGATGGAAGGGAGGCAGCCAGTGATGGGAGAGAGGCAGCTATGATGGATTCTCTCAGCATTCTAAGCATTCTACCTGCTGCGCCTGTCATGACATCATCTCTATCATGTGACATCACCTCTCTTGTAGCTGAGTCGTGTGTTTGTCTCTCTCTTTCCCTCTCTCTCTCTCCCTCCCTCCCTTTCTCTCTCTCTCTCTCTCTCTCTCTCTCTCTCTCTCTCTCTCTAGACTGCAGACCAGCAGTACCAAGACGCCTTCAACGACGAGCTGGAGTCGTTTAAGGAGCGTGTGCGCGGGCGGGCCAAGATCCGCATCGAGAAGGCCATGAAGGAGTACGAGGAGGAGGAGAGGCAGAAGAGACTGGGACCAGGAGGAGTGGACCCAGTGGAGGTGTACGAGACCCTGCCCGTGGTACGGTCCAGAGACACTCCCACACTCTCTCATATACAGCCGCGGAAAAAATTAAGAGACCACTTCAAAATTATCAGTTTCTCTGGTTTTACTATTTATTGGTTTGTGTTAAAGTAAAATGTACATTTTAGTTTTATTCTATAACCTACTGGCAACATTCCTACCAAATTTCAAATAAAAATATTGTCATTTAGATCATTTATTTGCAGAAAAATGACAATTGGTCAAAATAGCAAAAATGATGCAGTGTCTTCAGATCTCGAATAATGCAAAGAAAACAAGCTCATATTCATTTTTAAACTACACAATACTAATGCTTACACTTAGGAAGAGTTCAGAAATCAATATTTGGTGGAATAACCTTGATTTAAAATCACAACTTTCATGTGTCTTGGCATGCTCTCCACCAGTCTTTCACATTGCCGTTGGGTGACTTTATGCTACTCCTGGCGCAAGAATTCAAGCAGCTCGGCTTCTTTACATGGCTTGTGACCATCCAGCTTCCTCTTGATCACATTTCAGAGTTTTTTTTATGGGATTCAGGTCTCGAAATTGGGCTGGCCATGACAGGGTCCTGATCTGGTGATACTCCATCCACACCTTTACTGGCCTGGCTGTGTGGCATGGAGCATTGCCCTGCTGGAAAAAACACTTCTCAGAGTTGGGGAACATTGTCAGAGCAAAAGGGAGCAAGTTTTTCTTCCGGGACAACGTTGTACTTTGCCTGGCTGAGGTTTGTAAAAGACCATAAGGATTGAAAAAGCGGACTGGAGGTTCTTCTAAGTTCGTCTTCTCTGATGAGTCCGATTTCACAGTAGGTGCAAGACTCTCTGGCTTGTAGGCCTCTCCAGGTCTCCGTCTAACCATCAGACGACCATGTGTTGGGCAAAGCTGAAAATTGGACTCATCAGAGAAGACGAACTAGAAGACCCTCCAGTCCACTTTTTTCAATCCTTATGGTCTTTTACAAACCTCAGCCAGGCAAAGTACAACGTTGTCCCGGAAGAAAAACTTGCTTCCTTTTGCTCTGACAATGTTCCCCAACTCTGAGAAGTGTTTTTTTCCAGCAGGGCAATGCTCCATGCCACACAGCCAGGCCAGTAAAGGTGTGGATGGAGTACCACCAGATCAGGACCCTGTCATGGCCAGCCCAATTTTGAGACCTGAATCCTATAAAAAACCTCTGAAATGTGATCAAGAGGAAGATGGATGGTCACAAGCCATGAAAAGAAGCCGAGCTGCTTGAATTCTTGCGCCAGGAGTAGCATAAAGTCACCCAACGGCAATGTGAAAGACTGGTGGAGAGCATGCCAAGACACATGAAAGTTGTGATTTTAAATCAAGGTTATTCCACCAAATATTGATTTCTGAACTCTTCCTAAGTGTAAGCATTAGTATTGTGTAGTTTAAAAATGAATATGAGCTTGTTTTCTTTGCATTATTCGAGATCTGAAGACACTGCATCATTTTTGCTATTTTGACCAATTGTCATTTTTCTGCAAATAAATGATCTAAATGACAATATTTTTATTTGAAATTTGGTAGGAATGTTGCCAGTAGGTTATAGAATAAAACTAAAATGTACATTTTACTTTAACACATACCAATAAATAGTAAAACCAGAGAAACTGATCATTTTGAAGTGGTCTCTTAATTTTTTCCGCGGCTGTATATACACACACACACACTCCCTCACACTCTCATACACACACACACACACTCTCACTCTCACTCTCACACACTCCCTCACACTCTCATACACACACACACACACACACACACACACACACACACACACACACACACACACACTCTCACTCTCACACTCTCTCTCTCTCTCTCTCACTCTCACTCTCTCTCTCATACACACACACCCTCACACTCTCTCATACACACACTTAAACACCGTTTGTCACTTACACTCTTACCTATTCCTTCACACGGAACGGTCAAGACACACGTACACTCACAAGTTCTCATATACACATATGTACACTAACACCCCCTTCGTCACATACACTCTTACCTATTTTTGCCGGCGTACACACACACACACACACACACACAAATGCACAAGCATACAGTTGTACACTAACTTTAGGAATCACCAAGAATTCTTCAGATTCTTGAGGAATATAATTTCAAATACTTTTACCCTTCGGCACATTTTATTCTAAATCAATAAAAAAATGACCAGATCACAAATTATTTATCTTTGAGTCTATATAAATTATAGAATGATCACAATTCAGGGTTGTTGCCACAGAAACGTCTCTTCTTCGATTCGCCTCTGTGATTCTCTCTGTGTTCATGTATGATGTCATATCCTGTCAACAGGAGATGCAGAAGTGCTTTGACGAGAAGGACATCGGGTTGTTGCAGGATGCTATCAGCAAAATGGACCCAACGGTCAGTGTGTGTGTGTGTGTGTGTGTGTGTGTTTCTGTATACACAGTCAGATTAGGTTATGTCATGCCTGGCATATTGATCGTCTGGTCTGTTTCCCCCACTGAGTCTTTTCTGTTAGGATGGTAAAAGGGTGTGTGTGTTTGTGTGTGTAAGAATAGGCTGTGAGCCTGCGTGTGCATGGTAAGAGGAAGCTGTGTGTGTGTGTGTGTGTGTGTGTGTGTGTGTGTGTGTGTGTGTGTGTGTGTGTGTGGTGTGTGTGTGAGGTAAGAGGCAAGAGGCAGTGGGAGAAAACGGAGACTAAAGAAAATGTCTACTCAAAGAATTAACACATTTCTCCCCCTCTTCTTCTATCTCTCCCCCTCTTTTCTCTTATCTTTCATCTTTCTCTCTCCCGCTCCCTCTCTCCCACTTCCCCTCTCTTTCTCTCTCCCGCTCTCTCTCTCTCTCTCTCTCTCTCTCTCTCTCTCTCTCTCTCTCTCTCTCTCTCTCTCAGGAGGCTAAGTACCACATGAAGCGCTGCATCGACTCCGGGCTCTGGGTCCCCAACTCGCGGGTGGACCTCGGCGTCGATGACGACGACGATAAGGAGGACGACAAAGACGACGAGCCAAAGTACGAGGAACTGAAGAAAGAAACGGCGGAAATGACTTTGAAGGAAGAGGAGAAATGACTTTGACTTCTGAAACCCTCCGACACCCAATCCTACCCACCCCCCTCCCCATCACCCCCACCTTCTTTCCAAAACACTTCCCCCCCCCTCCCACTCGTCTTTCTTGCCCTTCAAATGCGTCCCTTTACCCCCAGTTCAAACCAAAACTACATTTCCCAGAGTGCTCTCCTTCTTTCCACACTTCCTTGTCCTGTATTATTAAAAAAAGCTTGTTATGATTTCAAAATGCCACTGGTGCAGTGGTCAGTCAGAGGGCAGCCCTCATCGCCCTGACCTCTGACCTTAGCGAAACGCTCCTAATGTAAACCAGTCAAATTGAGATGGGGCAGTGGTTGACCATATGAGTAATGAGTTTGTGCCGAACAAGGCTTAATTATATAGGCCTCAAGATGATTCACTGTAGCTTAGCTTTAATGTGTCCAGTTCCACAAGGCTTTAGCTATGCTAAGTGCAGACTTTAACTTCTGAGGTACTCTCCCATTGATGAACTGGTTCAGATTGAGTGTTGGTAGAAACAGACCATTCTCAGGCGTAGTGGCGGTTCTGTAGGTGTCGTAAGTGCTGCTCCAGCTGACCTTTATGCGATGCTAGGTTCTGTTTTAATCAAACTGTTGTATCTATGGTGATATCGCCGAGGGTGCAAAGTGAAGTGCATTGGCACAATTTTTTTTTTTCTCGCTAAAGCAGGATGAGGAAATGTGATTATCAGCTTTCAGAGACGCTCTCTCTCTCTCTCGCGCTCTCTCTCTTTCCCTCTTTCTCTCTCTCTCACTCTTTCCCTCTTTCTCATTTTCTCTCTGTCTCCCTCCCTCTCATTCGCCCCGTAATCCTGTTTGTCCTGCATGGCTGATGCCGCACTCCCTATCCAACCACCGCCCCACCTCCACCACACACACACACCCTTCCACCCCTTTAGCCCACACTTAACCCCACTGTCTCCCCTTTCCTTAGGTGCACAATGCCATTTGCAGTTTATTATTCTAGTTAAGTTTCTTTTCTGTCCCTTTTGTTATAGTTTTTAAGTATATTAGGTGTTTTTTTTTTTTTTTTTTTTTTTTGTATTACTGTGATTGTCACTGTCGATTAAAAAAAGAGCTGAGTTCCTAGGGGTGCCTGAACGATGACGTCAAAGCAGGTGACCTGTGAACTGTGACCTGTGACCTGTCCAAATTACAGCCACGTTGGCGCCACAAAGATGGCTGGATTGTCTAAGAGAGGTGAAAGCAGAAGCATAACGGTGTGAATGCGACGCCCTCGCCCTTCCTCACCCCTCCCACGCCATCTTCATCACCAAGACTGACACTCGGCCATGTGTTTCGCAGATGACCTCTTTGACCCCTCACGGCCGTCACCCACTACCCCACCCCACCCCCGCTCATTTTAACCCCCGCCTAGGCCTCACCCTGCACCCAACCCCACATCTTTTTACCAAGACTCGTGTGTTTGTCTCTCAGTAAAGGTTCTGCTGTATAAAACTAAACTGCTATGACTGGTGATTTATTTTGTGCTTTTTGTCGTTGCACTCAACCTGAGCTCACACACACACACAGTTCCTATCCTAGCGACAAGGCGACAGTCTCCGAACAAATCAGTTATTGATGACTGACAGCTAATCAGTGTAATAAGATCGCATTGTGGCCTCGAATTTTCTGGATGTAACCAATAACCTGTGATTCAATAGCTATTCTTTTTGTAAATGGAAATCGTTAACGAATTTATGTGTCTGTGCAGAGCAAATAATTAATATTGGTTTAAGATCACATTCATCTTCTGTTCAATATATGGCAAACATTGGGGTTATGAAAGCTTTTCAAACGTTAAATTGGTAACATTAAGTATATGTAGAGGTGGTAGGTATAGGTTGAGTCCAGATTCGCATATCTGAAGTGCTTGGGAGCGAGTAGGCTTCATTGGCAGATAACGTTATTTGGCTTTGGACTATTAAACCTTTTAAATTGCTCTAGTCAACTACAAACTAACCAAATAAGGTAGACACTGTTTTTAAACAAAAACTCGTTTATAATGGGGATCTGTCTATAACACGGCTATCCACACCGGCGGCCAACAAGCATGCGAAAGCTATACCAGCATATGGCCAGTGTGGGTAAGATGCGCAACTGTGAGTGGGATACCTCCCATAACTGCGCTCGTATCAGACTAGTATGAGCGTGAGGCTCGTCTTCCTTCCAGGCAGGGTTTTGAGGTTGGGATGCTGTATCACAAAATCTACCCCCCTCCCGCCCGCGTGATGCACCACAGTCGGCGCGCGCGTAGCCCTATATGTGTGTCTGCTGGTTACTGGGTGGTGAACGCGCGGGGTGGCTGGTGAATAGCAGAAGCGTATTGGGAGGGGGGCGCACTAGTCTCACAGAGCAGCGGATATTCCCAAAGCCTTTGTGTGTTTTTTCTATTTTTTCTCTTCCTTACCGCCCTGACAGACTGGTTCTCTGCAGAGAGAGAGAGAGGGAGAGAGAGAGAGAGAAGGATAAAGAGTGCCAGAGACGGGGGGACACGATCTATCCATCCATTGATCTTGAGGGGATCAAGGTGAGTGTCAATGTGTGTGTATGTGTTTTTTTTAACACCCGCTGTCAGTGCGTTTAGCGTCAGATCATCAATGTGACAGGTTGCGCGCTGTAACAGATGTGTATCGGTCGCTGCTGAACGTCTGTTGAATGTGTGTCTTCTGCGGTCATGTTACAGAGGGTGAGTATGAAGCCTCCATGAACGTAGCATGTCATCGATGCCCCTATGTGCTTGCGTGTCAGGGTCCGTGCGGCTGGGTGTATTGGTGTCAGTATGTTAGGAATGGCGACTTGCTATATTTTGACGCGTTACTGCGTTATAAAACAATTACTTAATTGTTCCACCAGTGAAGGGCTCACTCATTGTGTGTCTGACATCCGTTTTTATTTTTTCATTTGTCTCTTTATGTAAAGGTGCCTGTAAGCTTCACACTGGGTGTGTTCCAACCTTTTGATTAGTAAATTGTTGATGTATGTGAACACACTATTATTCATCGTCGGTAAAGGGGGGACATCGGATTCAGATGCCCTGCGAGTGGCCCGTAGCTGGGGTCGCTTGAATAGAATAGATTCAGGTGAGTAGTGACGGTTGTAAGTGATTTGACCTGGATTTGCCTGTCATCAAACTCGTTGATTGTGCACAGAAAACACGGCAGAGGCCCGCCACCTTTCGCGTTGAACCGGTCTGAGTGTGTTAGCTTGATGCATGTATGGAACGGATAGGCTACAGCAAACACACATTAAACGTTGTTTGTCACACATGCACACACACAAACACACATTTCTTGACTTACTCACCATTCTCCACATAGCCTACATAAAAGTCTTCAACGGGAATATTGAATAACAATGATTTTTTAAAATAGTTAATCAATAAATGTCAATCACAGAATGGAATTATATGTCTGTGCTAGAACATTGTTGTAAGCTACAGGCTCCATATACAGTATAACCCTGCAGAAGAGAAGACCCAACTCTTCAGAGAGCACCTCCCTTCCTAACTGGCACCTTGGCTTAACCTGCACTTTAGCAGTAACAGGCCCGCACTTCTTTTTATTCTTTTTATGTCGTTTTCTATCTTTTTGAAAAAAATTAAAAAATAAGCAGTATTTATTGTTACACCAGGTTTTTAATGCTCTTAGCTTGACTGTTCTCTCCCTTGTACGTCGCTTTGGACAAAGCGTCTGCTAAATGACTAAATGTAAATGTAAATGTAAACCCATACTTTTGTCAAAAGAAATAACCTTTAATGATAACATTCACATTTTCCATCTGTGTTTAGATTTTGCACCATCCAAACCTGAATCAACTAGTAGTTTGGATTATGGTGTCTTTTGCCAACTCCTCTGGATCAGGCAACCAATCAAAGCTTGGATTACAGTAAAGTCCTCACAACAAGGAGAGCACGGCGGGATGGCAGCCTTTGCGTTTGGATATCGAATAACCAATCGGCTCTGGGATTACTAACCAGAGGGAAACGGGTGCGATCAATCCACATCCAGGAAGTGAAACCCACCCGCTCTTTTCCCCGCCCCGCACTTGTGATTGGTGGAAGTTTTGACTCCCAGGTTACCTGGGTAACAGAGGCAGATGGGGGTGAAGGTGTGAGCCGGCTGCCCCGGTTTGACCCCGGTTTGACCCTGGCGCGACCCTGTTTGACCTGGCTCTCCACCTGCTCTGCTGCCTGGGTTCCGCTCCGGTTCGTTCCGGAGCCAAGAACCAGCCAATCAGGATGAAGAAGAGCCGCAGCGTGCTGACTGTGACTGGTGAAGAGGT
>NC_137920.1:23397556-23400056 GCF_963457725.1 Sprattus sprattus
ACACACACACACACCCACACACACACACACAGATGTGAGAAGGACTCTCTCTCTCTCACACACACACACACACACACCCTACAAACACGTAGCCACTCTTTCTTTCATTCATTCTGTCATTCTTTCTCTCCTTTTCCCTCTTTTTGTCATATCCTCTGTCAAGGGCACACACATACACCTGTGTGCATGAAAATACACATTTGCAGACACCCACACCCATACACATCGCTCACATACACACACTCACACAACCATACACACACACACACACTCACACAGCCATACACACACACTCACACATCCATACACACACACTCACACAACCATACACACACACTCACACACCCATGCACACACACACACACTCACACAACCATACACACACACTCACACACCCATACACACACACTCACACGCACTCACACACCCATACACATACAAACACACTCACACACCCGTAGACATACTCACATACACACACTCACACCCATACACACACACACACACACTCACACAACCATACACACACTCACGCGCACTCACACGCACTCACACACCCATACACATACAAACACACTCACACAACCATACACACACACTCACACACCCATACACACCTCATAGGTAAAGAAACACACATTCTTTCAGACACACACATATGGGTCTGATGGTTGTTTGTTATCCCCCTGTCAAAGTATGCTAGTGATTATACCTTTTCATTTTTGTCTCTCTCTTTCTCCCTTCTCTCTTCTCTCTCTCTCTCTCTCTCTCTCCCTCTGTCCCTCCTCTCTCTCTCCCTTCTCTCTCTCTCCTCTCTCTCTCTCTCGCCCTCTGTCCCTCATCTCTCTCTCTCTCTTGTCTATCTCTCTCCCTTTTCTCCCTCTTTCCCTTCTCTCTTTCTCTCTCTCTCTCTCTCTCTCTCTCGCTCTCTCTCTCTCTCCCTCTCTCTCTCTCGCTCCCTCTCTCTCTCTGTCTCTCTCTTCCTCGTCCCTAGGACCATGACACGTCAGAGGACGGGGAGAAGGAGGAGTCAGCACGCTACAGCCGCTCCTACACGTCGGGCAGCACGCTGGGGGCGGAGCTCCGACGTGGGCGGAGCCACCGGCTCTCCTCCAGCCTGCAGGTGCCGTGCTGGCTCCGCCCCCGAGACCGCGCCCGCTCGCCAGAGGTGCTGAGCATCGTGCCCCGCCCCACGACCCTCCCCCTCCGCATCCCGCCACGCATAGACATCACACAGCCTGACCCCGACAGGTGAGAGAGAGTGTGTGTGTGTGTGTGTGTGTGTAAACGTATTCACACAGGAGGCGACCCTGAGAGAGAGTGTGTGGTAACGTATTTTGTTCGTGTCTGTGTGTGTCTGTAGTTAGTGAAGGTTTGTGTGTCTGGCAAGGATCTGTGTGCATGTGCGTGTGTGTGTTTGTGTGTGTGCGTGTGTGTGTATGTGTGCGTGTGTGTGTCTGTGTGTGCGTGTGTGTCTGTGTGCTTGTGCGCGCGTGTGTGTGCATCTACAGGGTGCTCTGTGTGCAAAGTAGCCATCCTCATCCCATACAGGAGACACTTAAAGCATGTGGTGGTTGGGCATAGATATCTGCCAGTAGTTTCCTTATTGTTTTATATTTCCTCATGCTATTGTGTGTGCCAGAAATACTCAAATGTGACAAGTAAGAGTGGGTCACACATTGTGTGTGTGTGTGTGTGTGTGTGTGTGTGTGTGTGTGTGTGTGTGTGTGTGTGTGACATGTTACGTGTGTGACGTGTTTGTGTGTTTGTGTGTTTGTGACGTGTGACGTGTGACATGTGACGTGTGTGTGTGTGTGTGTGTGTGTGTGTGTGTGTGTGTGTGTGCGTGCGTGTGTGTGTGTGTGTGTATGTGTGTGTGTGAGTGAGTGACGACTCCGTGTTAGGTCAGTGAAGCGTTGGTGCTTGGAGAACACAGCTGTGATGAGCTCTGAGACCGTGTGTGAGTCAGGAGTGTGATTCAGACAACACACACCCGTGCGCCTGTGTGTTAGTGGGACAGTGATATCATGAGTGTGTGTGTGTGTGTGTGTTAGTGGGACAGTGATATCATGATGCCTTGCTGGAGGGGTTGCTGGGGTGTGTGTGTCTTTGTGTGTATGTGTGAATGTGTGTATGTGTGTCTCTGTGTGTCTGTGTCTCTTTGTGTGTATGTGTGTGTCTGTGTGTGTGTTTGTGTGTGTGTGTGTGTGTGTGTGTGTGTGTGTGTGTGTTTGTGTGTGTGTGTATGGAGGTGGGGGTGGGGGGTCTTACTGTTAGCATAGAGCTACTGTGGCTGCCAACTGGGTCTCAGCTGACAAGACAAGCTGTCTCGGAGAGAAGCCTCTGTACTGTTCAGTGTGTTTGTGTGTGTATTAGAGAGAGTGAATGTGTGCGTGGTCGTGTGTGTGTGTGTGTTTTTGTCTGTGTGTGTGTGTGTGTGTGTGTGTGCTAAGTGAAGGGGGTTGTACTTCAGTTGAAGTTGAAGTCAGAGAGAGAGACA
>NC_137920.1:23410056-23420056 GCF_963457725.1 Sprattus sprattus
ACACACACACACACGTAGGTTCTCACCAGCCATAAGAAAAATGGGGTTCAGAAGATGACTGTGTGTCCATCCAAGTTCGATGTGCAAACCAGTGAAAAACAAAAAAACACTTCTGCCCAGACTTGCCTTAGAGCTCAGAAGGAATTGAGTAAATGATTTACAAGCTTGTGCTATTTGGGGCAGATTTCTGTTCCTTCACTGACATTGATACGGTCCACTCTCTCTTTTCTCTCCTTGTCTTTGTCCCTCTCTCTTTTCTCTACTTGTCTTTGTCCCTCTCTCTTTTCTCCCCTTGTCTTTGTCCCTCTCTCTTTTCTCTACTTGTCTTTGTCCCTCTCTCTTTTCTCTCCTTGTCTTTGTCCCTCTCTCTTTTCTCTCCTTTTCTTTATCCCTCTCTCTTTTCTCTCCTTGTCTTTGTCCCTTTCTCTTTCTGTCCTTCTCACTTTGTCTGTCTATCTCCGTCTCCTTCTCTCTCCGTCTCCTTCGTCCTCTGTCTGGTTCTCTGTCCTCGGCCCTGTGTAGGTGCTGGCCACTGACATGTCTAAGCACATGACTCTGTTGGCCGACCTGAAGACGATGGTGGAAACCAAGAAGGTCACAAGTTCAGGGGTTCTGCTCCTAGACCACTACACTGATCGCCTACAGGTGTGTGTGTGTGCGTGTGTGTGTGTGTGTGTGTGTGTGTGTGTGTGTGTGTGTGTGTGTGTGTGTGTGTGTGTGTGTGTGTGTGTGTGTGTGTGTAAATATGTGTGTGTTGTCTGTGTGTGTGCGTGTGTTTGTGAGTGTGTTTGTTGTGTGTGTGTGTGTGTGTGTGCGTGTGTGTATGTGTGTGTTTGCGTGTGTGTGTGTGTGCGTGTGTGTGTGTGTGTGTGTGTGTGTGTGTGTGTGTGTGTGTGTGTGTGTGTGTGTGTGTGTGTGTGTGTGTACAGTTGATGAGCTGTAACCCTCCATACTGTGTGAAGGTGTTGAGGAACATGGTGCACTGCGCGGACCTGAGCAACCCCACCAAGCACCTGTCCCTGTACCGGCAGTGGACGGAGCGCATCATGCAGGAGTTCTTCAGGCAGGGCGACAAGGAGCGCGAGAAGGGCATGGAGATCAGCGCCATGTGTGACAAACACACCGCCTCCATAGAGAAGAGTCAGGTGAGGGGGACCAGATACACACACACACACACACACAAATACATGGGTACACACACACACACACACACATGGGTACACACACACACACACACACACAAATACATGGGTACACACACACACACACACACACAGACATGGGTACACACACACATACACACACACATACATGGGTACACACTCACACACACACACATACATGGGCACACAAACACACACACATGCTCTTACACCAACACACCGCCTCAATAGAGAAGAGTCAGGTGAGTGTGACCAGATAAACACACATACACACACACACACACACATACATGGGTACACACACACACATGCACACACACACACACACACAGACACACACACAGACACACACACACATGCTCTTACACAAATACAGCGCCTCAATAGAGAAGAGTCAATTGAGTATGACCAGAGACACACACACATAGACATATGCACATGACAAACACACAAAATCATACACAAATCCACTGCTTCAATAGAGATAAGCTTTTTCTTTATTTCTTTCTCTCTCTTCACCCTCCCTCCCTTTCAGGTGGGCTTCATCGACTACATAGTGCACCCTCTGTGGGAGACGTGGGGGGACCTGGTGCACCCTGCCGCCCAGGACATCCTGGACACGCTGGAGGAGAACCGGGACTGGTACCAGAGCACCATGCCCCAGAGCCCGTCGCCGCCGCTCGACCGGAACCAGGTGGGGCCGCCCGCCGACCGCTTCCAGTTCGAGCTCTCGCTGGAGGAGGACGCCCAGCAGAACCAGAACTCTAGCTCGTACCGGAACCACAACCACAGCCCGGAGGAGGAGCAGAATGGCAACGGGAACCGGCAGGATCCAAACTGCAACAATGGTTGCTACGGAGACCCGGAGGTCAGTAACCACGTGGATCACAACCACATGGACGAGAACCATGCGGAGGCAGAGGAGGAGGAGGTGGAGGAGGAGGACGCGACGGACGGAGAACTGGAAAACACAGAACAGGATCAGAACCAAATGGAGGAGTTGGATGGGGAGGGAGAACCGGAGGAGAACCACTGTGAGACAGAGGGAGGGGAGGGAGAGGAGGAGGAGGAGGAGAGAGAGAAAGAAGGAGAGGAGGAGGAGGAAGAAAAAGAAGAGCAGGAAGAGGGGGGGGAGGAGAAAGAGGGAAAAGAGGCGGAAACGCCGGAAGAAAAAGAGGAAGTGGAGACACAGGAAGAGGAGGCGGAGGAGGAGACGCAGGACGAGAAGGAGGATGAGGAGACCCAGGAAGAAAAAGAGGAAGAGGAGGAGGAAACGGAGACGCAGAACGAGAAGGAGGAAGAGGAGACGCAGGAAGAAAAAGAGGATGAGGAGGAGGAAAAGGAGACGCAGGACGAGAAGGAGGAAGAGGAGACGAAGGAAGAGGAGGAGGAAGAGGAAACACAGGAAGAGGAGGAGGAAGTGGAAGTGGAGACGCAGGACGAGAAGGAGGAAGAGGAGGCAGAGAACGAGGGAGAGACGGAGGAGAAGGAGGAAGAAGAAGGGGAGGCAGAAGAAGAACAGCATGGGGGAGAGGAGGAAGAGAACCAAGAGGACGGAGGAGAGGAAAATGAAGAGAAGGAAGGAGAGGAGGAGGAGGAGGAGGCTGGGGACGAGTAGAAGGAGGAGGAGGAGTAAGATGAGAAAGAATAGAGGAGATGAGAGTGTGTATGTCTGTACGTTTGTATGATGGAGAGAATAATAAGGAGGAGAAGAAGACTGATTTTTCACAGAAAAAAGGAGAAGAAAAATAAATGTGTAAAAGGAGACACAGGATGACTGTATATGACACGTCCCTCTGGTCTGTTATAAGAGACTTACAAAGATCAAAAAAGACATTCTGAATCTTGCCCCCCCTCCACTCCTGGAGTTATTTCTCACATAGGACTGACCAAAATCCAACCCACACAGCCTACTGGTAGACAGGGTCTTCACGCACTCTCTCTCTCTCTCCCTCTCTCTCTCTCTCTCTCTCTCTCTCTCTCGCTCGCTCGCTCTCTCTATCTCTTGTGTAGAGGCTTTGGTGAGGAGGCATTTGTAAGAATAAGAGAGAGGGATGAAGACAGAGGAAGGGAGAAGAGGGATAGTTTAAAAAAAAAGACAGACAGACAGACAGACAGTGAGAGAGAGAACAACAACAAAAGGATGCATAGAAAGAAAGAGAAAGGAACAAAGGATGAAACAGGACGAGAGACAGAGCGGGAGGTGTTTTTGGGGGGCTTCAAGGCGGCAACATTTTGGAAAACAGTAAAGAGGTTTTGGACGGCAGTAGGAAAGAGTCTTCACTGCGCATCTGTACACCCGCCACTGCCCGAGGTCTGTACGACACCGCAGAGGAACCCGACCTGTACCATGGCTTTTGTAGCACTGGGGACATGTAATGATGACGCGCCCAATCACGCATGCAAAAAACTGTATCAAACTAACAATCCCTGCACTTGAACCGCTGTCACACACACAGTTGTGTGTGTTTGTTTATGTGTGTGTGTGTGTGTGTGCGTGTATGTGTGTGTGTGTGTGTGTGTGAGTGTATGTTTGTGTGTGAGTGCATTTATGTATGTATGACTTTGAGTGTATGTATGTGTAGGTGTCTATATACTGTATAATACATATGTATGTATGTGTGTGTGTATGTGTGTGTGTGTGTGTGTGTGTGTGTGTGAGAGAGAGGGTGAGTGAGTAAGTAAGTGTGTGTTTATAGTGTGTTTATTCAGACTACAGGACTGAAGACTGATACGGTACTTAACTCCCTGCAATGGGACACACACACACTTTTGATTTCTTCCATTTTTGTCGGAAAGGAAAAAAAAAAAACACACAGCGAACCTCCTACAAACACGAGGAGGAAAGGACGCTCCCACCTGGCCTCACTGGCCGTTCTGAAGCAATGCATTGTGGGACTGGAGGGTTCTTCTCACCCTCCCCCCCAACCCCCCCCCCCTCCTGATCCCTGTCTTGTTTCCCCAGTCTGAGTTTTGATTGGTTGGCACTTTGAGCGCCCTGTGTTTTGATTGGTTGGCACTTTAGGCGCCCTGTGTTTGTTCCTTGTGTATAACGTCCATGTATTTTACTCGCCAAACAAAGGCGATATTATGCTAATAAAATGACATGATCCAAAGCTTCTGTTCAGACAACACTGTGGCAGTAGGGGGCGGTGTTTCCCCCTTCTTCAAATTGACTCTTTTTTTTTAAGTCTGAGAAGGGATAAGGTCCCGTGCTATAAATTGTTTCACGGTTGCAGTGGTTTTGTTTTTCTGTTATCAGCTTTGGTCCACCTGGCTAAAAAAGATAACAAATCAGTGTCTCAATGTCAGATCATTTTGTTGAACTTACAGGCCTTGTGTTCATCAGGTATTCTTAGGGGGTTTTTACTACATGACTCAAGTCGATCCTCCTAGTCTGGACTCACCTGGTTCAGGTGATCTGATGAGTACAGACAGGTGTGCTGGATCAGGGAGAGACCTGAAACCTGCAGTGATGTGGGACCCCCAGAACAAGGATTATGGCAACTGCTGTAGTCCTTGTTGTGTCACATACCATGCTTGTTTGTCTTGCTTCATGTATTTAAACTGGTGTGAAATCAATCCCTTTCAAATGCGGACAGACATGTGAATTTACGGCAAAGGACCCGTCAGACACACGCACATACACACACTCACATGTACATGTGTATGCACACACGCACACACACACACAAACACACACTCACATGCACGAGTGTATGCACACACACACACACACACACACACACACACACACTCACATGCACAAGTGTATGCACACACACACCTTTGAACTGGGTACTCGTAACATTAGTGATTGAAACGGTTTGTTTTGCATTAACCTCTCACTGTAAATCTGATCATTTTAAATTGTTCAGTGGTTACCTCCAGTATGAGCTATGGACCCCCCTTCGCTGCCTACCCAACACACTGACAAAGATGTCCTCAGTATTGTTCTGTCACCTCAAGACCTCAAGAAATAAACAGTAAATCGCAACAGGCAGCCCTCAGCTTTGTGCTCTGTGAATGTTGAAGGATGACAGAGAAATGAGAAGATTGTAATGACACATGACTGTGATTTCCACAACAACAACAACCGATTTGCAAGAAGTCCCCCCCCCCCCCCCCCCCCCCCCCCGTACAACATTTACTATTTAAAGGATCTTTTTTTGTAATGTTCAACCAGGTCTGCACTGATCAACATTGATCTGCAGGTCTGTTGTAGGAAAAAGAGCAAAGAGCTAGGCAATGTGATCAGAACTACTTTTTGAACTACTTTTAGAACTACAGTTTTGATAGTTATTCATAACAGGTAGTAATAGTGCATGTTCCTACCCTTAAACCTCGACAAGTGCATTAGAATGTGTACTTATACAAGAACTACATTGTAATTCTTCATTCATTTGCTTCTCACAGGTTCTAATGAGACTTGATGTAAAGTGGGTTGTTTAATTAATCGTTGGCATCATACAGCAATCAGACTGAGCAGAAGTCAGGCCCTATCACCATCTATGCTCTGCTTACAAGAGAGCCTTACAGCTATTAAGGGTAAAGTCCAAGATTCTCATCCACTTTATGTCAAATTGAAGAAAGTGCTCCTTAAAGTCCCCTAGCTGTAGGCTCCGTGTCTGTGTGTGTCTGTGTGTGTGTGTGTGTGCGCTCAGAAAGGTTCTGAATAGGAAAGAATGCAAATTGGTACGGACCGAACCATACACTATTCCAGCCAATCAACACGTTGCTTTGGGGGCATGGATGGCAGGGGTGTGATGTGATTGGCTGTTCAAATATGCTCAAATATTTGCAACCTTTTGACAGAATCTAAATCTAATATAAATATTAAATATAAATATAAAATATAATATTGAAAAAAAAAGTTAATTATGAGAATATCTACCTGTTATGTGCAGCATATTCAGAAGAATGTGCGATATACCAGTGGTGCTTACGTTTTCAAATAAAAAGGAGATTTTTTCAGAAGAAACACATTTATTTACCACAAACATACAAAAAAGTCTTATTAATAGCTCGTTTCACAAACCTGACGAATAAAAAATGGTACTGATCATGATTGAACACAGCAGGCACTAGTTTTGCATCATTAGGCATCTCCTCTTTACAGTAAGTCAATTACTGTAACAATGGATGGATAAAACCACACCCCAACCAACAGATTTGTAGCGATCTGACAGCATGTTGGCTGTGACACCTCCGTCAGATGACCAGAAGGGGGCGTGCAATTTCACGGAAACTGACGAATTTCACAGTGATATCGCACAACTGGGCAGGCATTCTCAATGGAAGTCAATCAACTAGGAATGGAATCTGTGTATAAGTACATTATACACATGTATCCATTAAAGGTGCAGGCAGTGTGTGTTTTGATGCTGAGTGAAATATGGCAACGCATTCAGACCTACAATCACGATTTACTTCTGAAGGGCGAATTGTTTCAGTGTCTTCTGTGGATATTGACTCTGTGTTGGAGGTGTTTTGTAAATGCATTTGTTTGCCAATTGTGCAGCCCTGCATTGTCAGAATCCGTTGTGTGTGAAGTGTGCAGTAATACTGTATCACACCTTCAGAGTACAATGTAACTCATTACATTGTCACAAAAAGACGTACTGCCCCTTTAAGGACCTTTGCTTACTGGGAGGGAAGCCTTTACTCAAACAGGGAAGCCTGAAACCTCCGTGTTGTTGGATGTCTGAAGGTTTGTCCATACTGCTGCACACAAGTATAACAGGGCTTGCCATAGAGCGCTCTTCTCTATTTCTCTGGATACCAGTGTATAAGACTATGAGCCTGCTATCATACTGCCGAGATATTAACAAAAATAACCCCCCCGTCTGTATCCAAACAAGATAAGCAACAGCGACAACTTCAGTGACAGCAGTTACACATCAAAATAAAATCTCGGCCAAATAAATAGAGTGCAGAAATGTGTAAAAAGTGCACAGAAAAAAAACTAAACATAAACACACTTGGATAAAAGCATCGGCTTCCAAAGTGAATGCCAAGTACCTCTGTTGCTCTCGGGGAAAAGGCAGCTACTATGTAAAAAAAATAGCTTGGCACAGTAAGGTTGTCAATAATGCACAGCAAGACGCCTGAGGAATAATCTAACACATGTTCTTTGGCATTCGATCACTCTGGCTTAAGATAACAACCAGCTGGCAGCAAACAGCGAAACAAATTGCCCTCATTACACTCAGACACACAAACACATGTTTGGTATGAATCTCAATGGCTTAGGACAATATCATTTTCAAATAATATAAATTAAAACCCCTACACACACACACACACACACACACACACACACACACACACACACACACACACACACACACAGAATCTGCCTGCAGTGTTCATTCTGTTCATTCGGAGTCACACCACGTCTGTTCTTACAGACATCCCCTGTAGTCTCACTTGGTCACCACAAACAAACAAACACACACACACACAGACACCAGACACACACTCACACACACAGATACAAACACACACACACACACTCCGGGCGTCCCCTGCAGTCCTTCCCCCGAGCGCAGGCCACAGTGAGGCAGGCTCAGCACCTGTTCCAGGAGTGCCACTCCGGGAAGTGGTCTATCTCTCCCAGCTCGTTGATCTTCTCGTCGCCATGCTTGAGGATCAGTTTGTACCTAAGGCGCACCGGAGTCTACAGAGAGATGCATTAAAACAAATAAACAAACAAACATAAATAAATAAATACCAACCCTAGCAGAACAGTTTATTGTAATTATAAATAATAGATAAACATTATATATTTACATAATACATTCTACGTGATGTAATGTTTGGCTCACTGAGCCCAGCTTGGAGCCATATCACATATACACGTATAACACATATAGCACATTAAACACATATAACACATACTGTATACTTAATCATGTCTAATTAATTAATTGTCTGAGTCTTCAGAGAGATGCATACAAATGCGTATGATTATGTTGTGTGTGGTATGCAT
This sequence comes from Sprattus sprattus, assembly GCF_963457725.1. Classification (NCBI taxonomy): domain Eukaryota; kingdom Metazoa; phylum Chordata; class Actinopteri; order Clupeiformes; family Clupeidae; genus Sprattus; species Sprattus sprattus. Next base: position 23,418,211 of record NC_137920.1, read on the forward strand.
GTGGTTATATACGGCAGGCTTAGGAAGACTAGCTTGAAGCCTTTCTGAGGGACTGTATATGGCTATCTGTGGGTGTTTGTGTCTCACTCTCTGAGGGTGTGTGTGTGGTTACTCTGGGTGTTTGTGTAACTGTCACACCCTCTGAGGGTCTGTGTGTGGTTACTCTAGGTGTTTGTGTAACAGTCTCACCATCTGAGGGTTGGACAGCAGGAGGATCTGTGAGATGGAGGCTGGAGGCTGGAGAGGGTTATATGGGGGGAGATCCTTTCCTGTGGACGTCTGTAACTTCACCTTCATAGTCTGCCGTGCAGGAGAGACCAGACAGAACAGTGAACATATATCACACACAATAAGACGTTATAGTTTGAGACGCAATAATGATCCATTCATTCATTCATGCATGCATGCATGCATTCATGCATTCATTCATGCATTCATCCATTCATTCATTCATTCATCCACAAATCCATCCATTCATTCATTCATCCATCCATCCATTCATTTTTCCATCCATCCATTCACTCTCTCAATCAATCAATCAATCAATAAATCAATCATTCATTCATTCATCCAAACAGTTTGGGATTTGTTGTAAGTTCAGTGACACAGCCTGGGTTTTCACACAAAGAATATAAATAGTATGGTGCACGAGTTTAAACAATTTAACACAAAAACATGCAGAGAGTCTTTACTCGGTTGTGGCTGTAAGTCTGCCCAGGAAGTGAATTGATTCAAACCAAAATGACAGGAATGAATTAGTGAAACGAGGAAGTTGTGCAGCAGTCAACCAAAGACACTGTGTCATTGCAGTGATGAGCTGGTGGCACAAGGCCCAGCCGCATAAAGAATTAGGAAGCTGAGCTCCGAGGACAACTCAAAGAATTATCACATGCCAAAGGAAACACTTCAAAAGCAAGATGATTTTTGTTGAAATTATTATTAATACATGACAATAAACAGGCTATTAATCGCTGACACAAGATGAACAGTGCTTAAAAGATTCACCCAAGAATGCGGCAAAAGTCACCCGCATTTCACATCAGATGCCATGCTTGTGTAGCATGATAAGGGTCTGCTGTAAAATGCGGGTTACACTATGGTGACATGGAACTATGACGACTTGACTTGACAAAAATTATGCCAAAATTTGCCAGAATCACCAACTCTCTTCACTAACCGACTGCCATGCAAAACCAAGGCACTTTGTTAGTATGATCCTTTAACCTCTCCTAATATTATGAATGTTTAATGCAAGAGTTTAAGTAGAACACTGTTCACACTGAAGGTTTTTGTTGTTGAGGAAAGCATTGCACTGAGACAGACCAAGGGCTGGAATGGGAAGGTATGACAGCCGCTGCCACTCTCATGGTGAGGCTGATGTGAGTCATCGTCGTAATTAAATATAACATACGTAAAGATGTATACGTGTGTAATATATGGTACAATAAAGGATGAATATAAAGTGCACGAGGGGGACGTAGGTCACAGGTAGACAAGGCGTGTGAAGACGTAGCTCTCAGCCACTGTCACTCTCGTAGTGAGGCTGACGTGAGTCATCATCGTTATTAAATACAACATACGTAAAGATGTATACGTGTGTAATATGGTACAATAAAGGATGAATATAAAGTGCACGAGGGGGACGTAGGTCACAGGTAGACAAGGCGTGTGAAGACGTAGCTCTCAGCCACTGCCACTCTCGTAGTGAGGCAGAAAAAGGTCATCAGAATGAGACAAGGCTGACTCACAAACGACAAGCCGAGTGAGGACGAGACCGAAATGTACACAAGACAGATAGGCCATGGGAAATACTGAGTCATCGCTGTGTTATTTAAGGTCAGACACA
>NC_137920.1:23425056-23437556 GCF_963457725.1 Sprattus sprattus
AGATGTGCGAAAGGAAAAGGGGAAATGAAGAAAAGAGGTGGGGGAGGGATGTATAAATGAGCAACACAAGACGTCCAGCAAGCCAATAATGTCAGTGATCGGCACAGGCCATCCCTTTCCCTTCGCCACGTAGTGAGCTGTGTGGAGCTGTATGACCATAGAGGCTAGAGTGCACAGAGTGACCATAGAGGCTAGAGTGGTCAGAATGACTATAGAGCTGTGTGGAGCTGTGTGGAGCTGTGTGGGGCTGTGAGGAGCTGTGTGGAGCTGTAGGGAGCTGTGTGGAGCTGTGTGGAGCTGTAGGGAGCTGTAGGGAGCTGTGTGGAGCTGTATGGAGCTGTAGGGAGCTGTGTGGAGCTGTGTGGAGCTGTGTGGAGGAAGTACTGAGCTCTGATGTGGTGCTAGAATTTTTATTTTTGTTTTATGTTGAACACGTTCCTTCTGTGGAACAATGCTATAAAACAGTTATTCAGTGCTAGCAATGGTTCCTCTTCAACTGTTGCTTTTGTACTATATAACAAAATCTACACAGATATATATAAACACACACACACACACACACACACACACACACACACACACACACACACACACACACACACACATTCACACACTCTCTGAGACTCCTTCTCTTACAAACACACAGACAGACACACCCACACACAGATATACACACACACGCACACACACACAGATATATGCACACGCACACAAACACACAGATATACACACACTCTAAACCAGTCATACTGCCTGTTTGTTATGTTTGGCACTCTTTCTCATGAGAATATGTGTAGTCTTCCAGTGCTACCTCTTCCAACGTGCACACACACACACACACATACACACACACAGACCCACACACACACACACACAAACACACACGCGCACACACACACACACACACACACACACACACACACACACACACACACACACACACACACACACACACACACACACACACACACACACACACACACACACTAACATACACACAGACACGCACACATGCACATGCACATGCACATGCTCACACACACGGGAGTGCACACACACACACACACACACACACACACACACACACACACACACACACACACACACACACACACACACACACACACACATACACACACACACAGACACGCACACATGCACGGGAGTGCACACACACACACACACACATAGTGTTCCAGCCCTACCTCTTTAATGGTGTTCTTGATCAGCCGATTGGCAGTTTGCAGATCCTCTGGTCTGGTACTCTTCAGTAACCGTGCCAACAGCTGTGAAAGAAATACACTCATGTAGGATCATATAAAGCAATGTTTCATAGAAGCAAGATCAAGAGGACCATTTCAAGAACCTTACACGCAACTGAAAAGAACCGTTTATAATGGACATAGGAACTTGAGACAAGAGAAGACATGTTCATTTCAGTGAAGTGGATTGGAACTGCCATTTTCATTTTTCATTTCAGCATAGTATGCATACTCATATCATAAACACTTATCACCAGCATGAGACACTTAACACGTACGTAACATAAGCCAGACACGCACCTTAGATTTGTCTTCATCGTCAAACAGAGAACTCTCTGGTCTTTGTGTTGGTGGAGGCATCACTAACGTAGCTGGTAGCTTGGGATCTTTCTTGATCACACCTAGAGAAAATTACGGTGAGAGGAGAATCAAATGCATTAAAACCTTGAATTTTGTTAGAATGGGAACAGAATGTTCCTTTTAGAATGTCGTATTCAAACTAGAACATATTACTAGAAACTAGGGTCTCAGCTTGTCCATTTAAGAACTTCTAAATGTTTCTTCTTAGAAAATGTCAATATCATCTACTTTTATATGTTCTCTGATGAGAACAAACTAATTAACCCGGGAAGATTCCAAAGTGCCAGCATTTTCCCCTTAATGGATCATTGCAAGGAGGATATTGCAACCATTTGTGGATATCAGAATTGGAAGGATTATCTAGGGTGACCAGATGTCCTCGTCGGGTCTTTGTGTTCCTCTGTTCCACAAACTTTCACAACTATTGACTAGTTGCATTGTTTACAACAGCACATCATACAGATGTCATGTGCTGTTGTAAACAATGCAACTAGTGACTAGTTGCATTGTTTACAACAGCACATGACATCTGCATGTGGAAAAGATGGCAAAACCTTGTCGCGGGGGAGGGGGCGTGGTCATCTGTATGTGGAAAAAAAATGGCAAAACACCATCGCAGGGGGACGGGGCGGGGTCATCTGTATGCTATACACTACCACGCCCCCTCCCCCGCGACAAAGTGTCCTCTTTTACTCAAACTCAAATATGGTCACCCAAGATTATCACAAACACTTAGCATTTTCCCAAAAACTCAGGCAAGCACCAAACTGCTGATAAACTCTTCAGAGGCATACACTGACATCTTAATGTAATACATAATCCTAGTCATTGTAGTCATCTGAAAGGTAAGAGGTTAAAGGACTAATAACACTCTGCCTTCAAAGTAACACTATGAAGTTTCTGGAGCCGCCAGGAAGAGTCTACTTTCTGCTGGACTATTCAGTTACTTATTTGCTGTCTTGATTTGTCTTACGTTGCACTTGCTTGATGTTTGACTGTGTTAGGAAAGTTGTTGGCAAGCTAGCCAACATAGCTATCACAATAACATTACAAAGAAGCCGAGGCAAGAGCACTTATTACTAGCATCAATGTCCAAGCTTCCTAACATCGCTAACGAGATGTCTTGCTGGCGGCTGAGTTTAGCTAAACCTGTTGAATTATATTACTTTGTTTATAACAAACTAGCGAGTCAACAGCTTTCCACAGTCAAACCCAAGCAAGTGCAACACAAGACAAAGCAAGACAGCAAATAAGAAACTGAATAGTCCAGCAAAAAGTAGCCCCCTACCTGGTGGCTCCAGAAACTCCATAGCGTTACTTTAAATGACCAATAACACTTGCCAGAAACGCGTACTCTGCCTTTTAATAACCAATAACCCATCGCCAGAAACACGTGCTCTGCCTTTAAATGACTAATGACACTCGCCTTGTTTCTGGAGCATGCGGTAGGCCTCCTGGATCTTTGGTTCCTCCTTCAGCCACTGGGTCCAGCTGTAGAGCACCTCAGTCACCCGCTGCTTCACAGCCGCTGGGCTGTACGAGCCCAGATACTGAGAGGCCAGAGATAGGGGACAGGAGAGGGGGTGGAGACGGGGAGACGGAGCACAGACAAGAAGGTCACTAATCACTCATTAAGAGGTAGGCAACACACGAGAGGGCATTTCCATATTGTGTTTGTGCATAGTGCACGTGTAGACATAGGAGGGACAAGGTAAACATAATGCTCATCCATTTATTTATCCATCCATCTCTCAATCAATGCATCAATCAGTATCAATCAATCAACCAATCGATCGATCAATCGATCAATGCATGTAAAGTTTTTGAAGGTAGATACCTTTGGTGAGAGTACTTTGATGAGCTCATTCAGGAATCGAAACTTTGCTGCCTCGCCATGGAATGTCTTGCCACAGTAGTTCATGCAGGCCTCCAAAAGCTTTTTACACACACACACACACACACAGTAGTTTAAAGAGGTGAATGTTTAATACATGTTTAATGTAGTAAACACACACACACACACACACACTCGGTAGTTTAAAGAGGTGAATGTATTATAAATGTTTAATGTAGTAAACACACATACACACACAAGTTTGAAGAGGTGAATGTATTATAAATGTTTAATGTAGTAAACACACACACAGAGAAGTTTGAAGAGGTGAATGTGTAATTAATGTTTAATGTAGTAAAAGTAAGTAAACCACTGAGAGTATATATCAACGCAAGGGACCCGTGCACTAATATCACATAACATATGGAGATAGAGTTATGGTGCTGGGATTAGCTTACAGTTACAGTATGTACATTTTTTTTGCAGGACAGTTAAATGTCTTAAAGTAGAAACATGTCTTTAAAGGCTTCTATGAGCCCATGTAGCATTAAAGAGACAATTCTGTAACAGAGGCTATCACTGAGTCAAGAGAGAGGGGAGGGGACGGCAATGGTGCGCTTGAGTTGCAGATCTTACATACCGCAGCTTTAATTACATTATAACGCTCCATGTTGGCGAGTTAAAACCGGCTCATTAGAGCTCTGCCAAAGGTTGGCAATAAGTGACTGTCATGGGGGCTTCAGCTGACACTTGTTAAATAAACATGGCAAAGTTCGCCAGGGGCTAACCAGCTTAGACATATACAGTAATGATAAACCTTGAAGGAGTCAGTGCCAAAGATAAGACATGAGATTAGACATAAGTGCAGTGCAGACACTGTGTGGGTAATTCAGTAGTGAGACTGAAGCAGAGAATTCTGGGATTTGTAGTCTTGTAATGCAGGGTGAGGGCAGAGAGCAAACTTACAGTGAGGGCTTGCAGTGCCTCTTTTTCCTGTGGGGACTGGATCTTATGTGCCAGAAGCCGGGTGGCAGTCTGGGGCCTGAGACAGAGTGGGAAGAAAGAACAACGTAAACAAGCAGCTGATATAAAAAAAAAAACTGGTTTTAGGGGCGGAGGATGTTTGAAGTGATTTGGGTTAAAAAATGTAACTCAAACACATCCAGAACCACCATTGTTCAGTATAAAAAAAGGGAATCTTTTCCGGGTATGACAAAGCAAAGGCATCACAATACATTGCTAAATGCACTGCACTTTACGCAACTGGATTACAAACACAGAATACATAAAAAAAAACACAGAAACATGGACACATTTTATAATTTCATTTTATAAATTATCTTACAAAACCAAGATTAGAAACTCTGCAAAGAAATTATTTGAAATGCTTCTCAAATATGAACAAAGGCATCCATAGATAACAGCTGGCTGCGGAGCCAGATAAGAGCCAGATCTATAGCAGACTTGACTGCTATCTGTGTACAAGACTTCAGAGGTGGTGTGATGAGGCCTACTGACCCCTCTGGCTCTCTGTTGACCTGCTCGTAGAAGCCTTGAATGCAGTCCCACCTTTCTGTCGAATTACTTGGATCAGTTACTTTATCTAGAGAGAAACAGGGGGAGACGAAAGTATGTGTTTGAGGAGTGTGAGTATGTGTGTGAGAGGGAGGGGGAGAGAGAGCGAGAGATAGAGGGAGAGGAAGAGAGAGCGAGAGAGAGCGCAAGATTACCTCACTCAGGCATGTACACGTTACTTTCATTAACGTTTGAAAATGCAACATAACTACGCTATTTTAACAGTTTTAATAATTAAAACATGCTGTGTCATTGTCGTTGCCAAGCGTTTGTGTTTTTTCAGGGCCTTGGAAAATCATTCATTTGACGTGACCATGAATGATAGTCACGCAGATGGTAATGAAGTGACGGTTGTTGGTTGTCACACTCTCAAACCGCAGTGTAACTATTTTTCTGCACCCTCTCTCTCTCTCTCTCTCTCTCTCTCTCGCTCCCTCTCTCTCCGCAGTGTATCTATCTATCTGCGACCTCTCTCTCTCTCCCTCCCTCTCTCTCCGCAGTTTATCTAGCTATCTGCGCCCTCTGTCTCTCTTTCTCTATCGAGCAATTCAAAACTTTTGACAAGCACATGACAACTCGCGCAACGCTTCCTGTTTTTTGTTGTGTCCTTCAACAACAGATACGCTATATACGCAGGCCTACCTAAACTTATAACATACGAGCAAACTGTTAAACTAGTTTATAAACTTAAGATAAATCTTGTTGCGAAAGCAGCCGTAGTCTATGATAGGCCTAATGATACAGGACTAGCGAATACGAAAATCTACGTTCGCTACCAGAAGGTGGAAGAATTAAGTGAATATGTCCATTTTCTAAATAGCCTGGTAAACTTCATGCACTTAAAGACACACAAAATAGCAATGGGTGATGCAGCCACTGATCAGAAAAGCCGCATAGGTGGCAACTTTGACAGCTGCGCTGACAGTGACTAGACACGTTCAGCCCCATAACAACAAAGCTTACGCGCTCGCTGCATAAATAACTAGGCCTATATACGCTATATCCACAATAACTATATGTTCTGCCTACTTCTGGTGATTATACACATTTAAAATATTTAAACATACTCAGCCAAGTTTCTAATGTGTCCGTGCTCTCGCCTGTCGCCATGTTCGTCTCGGTTGCGATCACACTGTTGCGCCCACAGCAGCGACTTCCAGTTCTGCTCGGCAACATGTGACTTACATTTCGCTAGCTCAGAAGTCACGCACAAAAGAAAAGAAAACTCATCCACGCCCCCCTCGCCATAGCCACTTATTTTTTTTCTTTTAAAATCGTCTTGAGCTTTGGTCCAGTACTTCAGACACGACTGTATCTAAAATGTCACAATTTCTGCAGAGTCATAGCAACAACTAGAGCTATCGTAACACATGTAATTAGTTTTGCTCACTGTTGGTCCAAAAATGGGCCGTCTCAAGTGTGTGGTTGTGCCAATGCCCGAGACAGCAAGCGTCCACTGGTTGATTTTGGTCGGCACCCCACTGAAGGTGTGCCCCTTCTGGTCCGCTCTCGGCCCAGCATCATCTTAAGTGTAACTCGGCGTGGATAATAACATAAAATGTTAGCAATTCCTGTCATTTCTAAAACATATCCTTGGCATGGTCTATTCACAATATAAGCCGCTAAACATAAGTTCATGGTACTAGAAGGCTCTCAAGGTGAAATATGACAGTGAATTTAAGACTTATGTCACACACTGGTAACATTATAAAAATAGTAGGGGTTGGTGAAAATGATCAAAACAAGTATAAATGAGTACAGAAAAAAAACTGTCTGTCTTACTAACTGTTGTCTGTAACTGACCAATGAGCCAAAGCCCTGCGGACTGCCAGCTCTGCCCTCAGTCAAATTACCTTTTGCTATCAGCGGTGTTTTGGCAAGCTGACCTCTATTCAATTACTTCACATGTCCCTTGATTCTTATGACCATGGTGTTCACATTGATGGTGGTGGTGCTGGCATTCAATGGGCTGCTCACAAACCAGTGGCAATTACCAGTATGACTCAGTCAGTCAGTCTATATAACTCTATGAAACAGATCCAATACATACTTTATTCCAAATGTATTCAAATCAATTATTTATTAGTTTACAGAAGTAAAAGACAAAAAACATACATTCAGAGAAAAAAAAAGTCAGAACAGATTTGACTTTTTACAAAGTCCCCCACCCCCCACACCTTCCCGTCCCCATCAGTGTTGCAGCACTCTTTGCAGCCGTTGGCATGTTTCTCCATTCCCTAAAGATACCATCATTTCTGCAACACTTGGTCCTTGCTGGAAGAGGAAAAGGAGGAACAAATTTAAGTTAATAACTTAAACAATATACAAAACATATAAGTCACATGTAAAACCCCTCCAAGCATGTCAGAATAAGGCTACAGCTCAGGGATAAGATCTACTAAGTATTGTCCGTGAGAGCCTGTGTGCGATGGGTTGTCCGTGAGAGGCTATGTACGATGTATTGTCTGTGTGCGATGTATTGTCCGTGAGAGGCTGTGTGCGATGTATTGTACGTGAGACGCTGTGTGCGATGTATCGTCCGTGAGAGGCTGTGTGCGATATATTGTACGTGAGACGCTGTGTGCGATGTATCGTCCGTGAGAGGCTGTGTGCGATGTATTGTCCGTGAGAGGCTGTGTGCGATGTATTGTCTGTTTGCGATGTATTGTCCGTGAGAGGCTGTGTGCGATGTATTGTCTGTGTGCGATGTATCGTCCGTGAGAGGCTGTGTGCGATGTATTGTCCGTGAGAGGCTATGTACGATGTATTGTCTGTGTGCGATGTATCGTCCGTGAGAGGCTGTGTGCGATGTATTGTCCGTGAGAGGCTGTGTGCGATGTATTGTCTGTTTGCGATGTATTGTCCGTGAGAGGCTGTGTGAGATGTATTGTCTGTGTGAGATGTATTGTCTGTGTGAGATGTATTGTCTGTGTGCGATGTATTGTCCGTGAGAGGCTGTGTGCGATGTATTGTTCGTGAGAGGCTGTGTGCGATGTATTGTACGTGCGAGGCTGTGTGCGATGTATTGTCCGTGAGACGCTGTGTGCGATGTATTGTACGTGCGAGGCTGTGTGCGATGTATTGTCCGTGAGACGCTGTGTGCAATGTATTGTCTGTGTGCGATGTATTGTCCGTGAGAGGCTGTGTGCGATGTATTGTCCGTGAGAGGCTTTGTGCGATGTATTGTCTGTGTGCGATGTATTGTCCGTGAGAGGCTGTGTGCGATGTATTGTCCGTGAGAGGCTTTGTGCGATGTATTGTCTGTGTGCGATGTATTGTCTGTGTGCGATGTATTGTCCGTGAGAGGCTGTGTGCGATGTATTGTCCGTGAGAGGCTGTGTGCGATGTATTGTACGTGCAAGGCTGTGTGTGATGTATTGTCCGTGAGACGCTGTGTGCAATGTATTGTATGTGAGAGGCTGTGTGCGATGTATTGTACGTGAGACGCTGTGTGCGATGTATTGTCCGTGAGAGGCTGTGTGTGATGTATTGTCCGTGAGAGGCTGTGTGCGATGTATTGTCCGTGAGAGGCTGTGTGTGATGTGTTGTCTGTGAGACGCTGTGTGCGATGTATTGTCCGTGAGAGGCTGTGTGTTACCTGCTGCCCGCTGAGGGCCAGTCTGAGGAGCTTCATGACGGAGCTGTACTTGGTGGACTTCACCTTCTTGGCCACGGCCTTCAACTCAGAGCTCAGACCCTCCGTAGTCAGGGCATTCCCACGGTCTGCCTCCATCAATCTACATGGGGGGGTGAGATAGGGGAATAGGAGAAAGAGGGGATGGGTGTGTGTGTGACAAAATGTGTGTGTGTGTGTGTGTGTGTGTGACAAAGAGTGTGTGTGTGTATGAGAGAGGGAAAGTGTGTGTGTGCGCAAGAGACAAAAATTGTTAATACACATGTAATAGCAGTATCACATTTACACACACAGACACAGACACATAGACACACACACACACACACACACACACACACACACACACACACACACTGCAATATCTGCGCTGTTTGTTTATTTTCACTGCTCCAGTACAGAACTCACTACTGAGAATATGCCACTGAGCGATTACTCAACTACAAAAACACTGACAGGTCTGCCCTTCTCATTTAACTCCAGCAAGCACTGGCTGGTAGGCATGTTCCCAGTAGTTAGCTTTTTGTTTTGTTTGTGTATACATGTTTTTATTTCTTTCGCAAGCCGTCTGTGCCTACAAACCATTGGTCACCCATGGTAACCTCTGTGTCTGTTTATGTTCACTAGTCCAGTAGTTAACTCACTGTAATACTAGGGCGGCGATGGTCTGGGCCTCTGACGTCACCTCCTCTAGATGTTGCCGGGATACGGACGGCCTGATCCACAGATACGCGTAAGTAGGGGTCACCAGCTCACGCAGGGAGGAAATGTGACCCTGGGTAGGGAGAGAGGTCAAAAGGTCAAGGTCATACATCAAAAAGTGACGACTGAGGAAACCAACGGAGACGGACTGCTGTTTTCTTTATGACCTTTCAACCAAGTCCCCATAAAAACACCTAAACCATAATTCTATTCAGTTCAGATTGAGGTACTTTGCTACTGGGCCAACAATCGCTCGAAAACATCTGGCAATGACCCATCCCATATAACTGGCCATTGGGGTTCATAATGTTAGTTAAATAATATAATATATAGGGAAATAATAATAAAGAAAATCATCATTATCATAACAATAACATAATAAAATAATAATCATTTCCCCAACCCAACAGAATGTATGGTGTTGTAGATTGTGTTCTCAGTACATTTCTGGTCCTAACGCTTATAACTCTCATTGAAAGGAGGTACCTTAATAGGAAAAGGGTTTGGGGTTTTCAGTACATATACACACCTCCATTCTAAGTCAGTGAACTCAATTATCAGTGAATATAACAGTGTTTCTAAATCCTGGTCAATGAAGACCCACAGCACGGCAATGGGTCAGTTCAACCTCTGGTAGCCTCCACACTTTATCTGACAGAGTACAAGGTCATCAGAACTCGGCATGCTCATTATGTACCCTCAATCAGGGAATTGCTGCAAAAGAGCCCTCTGCTCAGTCAATTCTCCCTGAATTAATAATGATAATGATGATATGGCATTCTAGGAATCAACTTCTGCCATTGTTTCCAAAGAGTTTGTATTTTAATGTAGTCATCTGCGAGAGGTACAGATGCTCTTATTCAAAGCAGCTTGCCAAGTGAAGGACGGGGCAAAAAATGTGCTGATTTAGGTTAAAATAGTTAAAAGTGCTTCAGTCTCACAGTGCAGACACAGAGACAGAGGGAGAGAGAGAGAGAGAGATCAGAGGGAGGAGGAGGAAGAGGAGGAGAGGAGCAACTGTGTCATCTTCATGACATTTTGGCCTCAGCCGTATGCGTGACCTATCAGTGGTTAGGCGAGTGGGAACCTTGGTTTCCTTTTAGCTGCAGCAGTGGTCAAGACAGTGTGGGCGGTTTTCTGTTTCATTTCTCCTAGTCTGATAATTCTACCTTAAAGCCGTGCGATGCAAACAGGTGTCTTTTGAAGAGTTTTTGCTCTCGCCTGTTTCAGCAGACACAGAGTGAGTGGGATGGGTGCAAAGGGGGCCAGCAGGACTGAGTAATGTCTCCAGGCTACTCAAATGTGTCATGGGACACTGTCACTGTCACTGCCACTGTCACTGTCACTGTCACTGTCACTGTCACTGCCACTGCCACTGCGTCTGTCACTGTAACTGTCACTGTCACTGCCACTGTCACTGTTACTCTCACTGTCACTGCCACTGCTACTCTCACTGTCACTGCCACTGCCACTGCCACTGCGCTACAACAAGACTAGTGGTGTTAAACAGACAGAACATGGACAAACAATATGGCTGCCACCACTTCAGATTGGACCCTTAACCGTGTGTGTCTTGATGGTGTTACTAATACTGTATTCCATAGGATACTTATGACTGATGTACAGGTCAAACAATATGGCTGCAACCACTTCAGATGTGAAGGGAAGTACAATACAGTACTCCATAGGACTAGTAGGATGACTCCATAGGATTAGTAGTAGTAGTAGGAGGATTCCACAGGATTACTAATTACTACATTGTATGCTTTGTACCCTAGTTTGTATTCAATGCTGGCCGGTATGTTTACAATTCTAGAGTCTGCTAAAGGGGTGACTACGGATCTATTTAATGTGTTAGGAAGTAGTGTTGCACCGATACCGATACCAGTATCGGATAGGGCCCCGATACAGCACTAAAATGGTGGTATCGGTATCGGCGAGTACCAACAAATAGTGCAGATACTTTTTTTTTTTTTTTTTTTTTTTTTTATCAATGGTTTGGTCCACAAACAAAACAAACACACAAAGAAACAATACAGGGAAAAAAAAAAAAAGAACTGACCAAACTTTAACTCTATTGTGTTCAAAATCAGAAAAGCCACTGTGCTGCTCAGTAAGGTAAACCATCAATTATAGAGGACTAGTCCTCAGTTATGTCTGAAGTGCTGAAACTGCCTTTCTTACTGTTACACTAGTATTATACATGGGACCAAACCATTGATAAAAAATAAAAAATAAATAAATAAATATATATTTTTCAAATTTCAAACAGAGTGGTATCGGTATGGTATCGGTATCGGCCGATACTGCACAGCCAGGTATCGGTATCGGTATCGGAGCCAAAAAATGGCATCGGTGCAACACTATTAGGAAGTAAAGAGTCTTATTTGCTTGCTTCATCTACATAAACTGGAGTGACTGATCATTCCTGTAAGAAAGAATGGTGGTGTATTATTCATGGTAGTACCTTTCTGAGGTGAAGGACCCGCTGGATGTAGTCCTCTTTTAAGACATCCTGCTCCTGGACCTGTGGGCCAAACGTTTGCCTGATATGCTCCCTCAATTCTTCCACTAGGTGGCGACAACGCTCCACATCGCCTATCCTGTGCAAGAGGTGGATCCTGCAGAACACACACACACACACACACACACACACACACAGACACACACACACACACACACACACACACACAGACACACACACACACACACAGACACACACACACACACACAGACACACACACACACAGACACACACACACACACAAACAAACACACACTCAGTTATATAGTTCATGTATTTCTACAGTTAAAAACAGAAATATTAGGACACAGCGGTTGTGCAGTAGGGTTCCTGTCACCTGTTAAACTCTGGTAGTTTGTCCAGATCCAGAAGGGCAGAGTGAGTTGTGATCTTAGACTCGTTGAACTCAGCGACGAGCTCGTCCAGTTTACGCCCTGTGCGGTTGCCTGGGAGACAGAGACACTGGACAATCACACATACTCACATGCCTTCATTGTGCACTGCGGTGGAATACAGACCACTTTATCCCCAAAGGAATTTGAGAAATCCTGACTAAACACCTTTATCTATCTTTCTCTCGCTCTCTCTCTCTCTCTCTCCATCCCTCCCTCC
>NC_137920.1:23440056-23460056 GCF_963457725.1 Sprattus sprattus
ACGCTTGTAGTTTGTATATTTTGAAATAGTTTTTCAAACTATTGATGTATCTTTATGTATTTCCCGCTGCAAAACAGCTCAGTAGTCATCTCTCTCATAATGTTAACCATCACCAATGGAAGCCACCACAGTTGTCCAGTCAGAAGCTTCATCCAATGCACTTGCAGTGGTGTTTTTCTTGTAAGCAATACATTTCAGTGCTAGCGTAATGTCTGTGAACAAAACAAAAGCAACCTGGTGCTTTGTCTACTGCAAGTTCTGTCAGTGGTTGGGTGAATTAGTATTCTAACCCTAGATGTGTTTGATGGCAGATTATAATCACACTGGGTTAGGATTACATAGCTTGTTTACAGTATACTGCATCACTTGGTAGAACTGTCAAGGGATACTTTTCTTTGCTCTCTTGCGAGAGCATTTACAGCCTCGGCGTGCTCCTGTCACTTCAGATAATCAATACATGGAAATTTTCCCCAAAACAGATTATTAATCATATAATGTATATAACGTTAATGGCAAATGGCAAACAATGAAGAAAAAATGGCTTTGTGATAGAAATGAACATTTAACCCGCTTCGTAGAAAATACTGATATAGTGTTCGGTATTCAGCATGAAATACCGGGATATGATTTTCAGTCCATACCGTCCAGCCCTGTGTGTGAGTGGATGTTGCATTTGGCCCATATTTACTTTATTATTACTACAAACCTTGTTTTCACACTGAGAATTTAATTTAATTGTATGGCTTCTGCCCTTACCTGCCCATTCCAACATGTCCTCAATGGCATCTGCCGCCCCAGGCACCAGTCTGCTCTGGTCTGTGTCCTCCATTCGCAGTATGAAGCTCCCGCCATACTTCTTGGCAAAGAGGTAGTTGTATAGTGCTGTGCGAAGGCCTCCTAAATGAAGGAAGCCTAGAGATGCAAGACCAGCGGGAAACAGTTAGATGAATTAAAACGTGCTACAAGACTCTTTCTGAAAGAATTAATTAATAATTCAGGTATTGTCTGTTTTACTCTGTAATGTTTTGGGTGTCACACTACCTCTTGTGTTTGTGTTTGTTTGTGTGTGTGTGTGTGTGTGTGTGTGTGTGTGTGTGTGTGTGTGTGTGTGTGTGTGTGTGTGTGTGTGTGTGTGTGTGTGTGTGTGTGTGTGTGTGTGTGTGTGTGTGTGTGTGTGTGTGTGTGTGTGTGTGTGTGTGTGTGTGTGTGCATGTGTGTGTATGTTTCTCCATCATCTTTCTATCCTGGCTCTGCTGCTGTTACCCAGTCCCCACACATCTCATAGCAAAATGGCACAATACAGTTAACTTTAAACACCTGACTGGGTTTTCCTGGTTTTCACACAGTTTACCAAACAATAATGCATGTTTTATGCAGATACAGTTGTGATCACTCAAAAGAATAACACGGCTTAATCATCTTAAGCTTTGAACCGCTAAGTTCACAAGTCAACTTAGCTTGAGTTGATAGCTTTAATATTAAACGTAGACAACGAATTTTGTAAGTGCAAGATAGGTGGCTCACCAGTTGGACTGGGCGCAAACCTCACCCGGACCTGTCCGTGATCTGCCGAATGATGTCTTTTCCACTGGAAGTCAGAGGATCTTTGACAGCCGCCGCTGACGGAAGTACACTTATGTCCCCGGTATTCCCGATGAGATGCTCCTTTCGCTGCCACGAGATGATGAACAGACCTTTCCGTGACTGTCCGAATGCAATGTTTACAAAGTCTTAGTAAGGTGATGTGCTTTGCTGGAGACGTCAACGTTATGAGCGTTGATAGCAACATACCTACTTGCAAGTTACAAACCACAACGTTGAGAATTTAGCGTTGCACACTACGTGTAAGCACCACCGTCCTAATGTGGACACACAAGCTAATGTGACGTTTTTTCTGTTTCTACCTAGAGCTGTGTATAATTTCGAGAGTGTCATTTTCGGCAAAAGTGTAAGCCCCTTGTAATTTCAGCATGGTTATAAACGACCTTGCATGAGAAACTTCCTGTGTGGCACTTTCAATGGTCTTCAAAATAAAAGTGCCCATCTATGAACAGCAACGCTTTCAAAATAAAGGCCAATCAAAGCCGTTCAAACCGTAAAATAGCAAGTCCGACAGTATGCGTGTTCTTCCACACAAGTTCAGTTCACAACAATTCAGTACTGATGTCGCAGTTAAAAACAAACCAGTTATTGTTGCTTTATTCTTTCAGATTAATTTGCTATAGCCTTACTGGAATACAATGAAAGCGATAATGCTGTGCAATCACAAACATACAAACAATATTACTTAACAGACATACAATTGTCTAACCAATTTTCTTTGTGGATTTATTTATATTAATGTACTGATGCATAATGTAGTGAGCTACATTAATATTGTTCTGTACACAGTAACATAGCACAGATACCGAAATCTAATGAAATTGAATAAAACTAAATCACAAAAGAATGAATATTTTATTGAATTGCTGGTTAGGCTACTATGAGGACATTATAATGTATTATTAGTTTGTATTAGTTTGGTGGTACTAAAACGCTTTGTTAGTTAGTGTAAGCTTTGTTACTCAGGAGCCATCTTGTGCCTCTTCCTCATCATGGCAGACAGTCTTCTGATAAAGGAGAGGCATTTATTGGCCTTCCTCACTTTCATGCTCTGCTCTGAGGTGGAAGGATGTTCACCGCCTGTGGGCTCTGCACAGGGTTGGAAACGAGAGATGTGTGGTTATTTGACACACATAAATGCCACGGCTTGGTTGAACTCCCTATTGTGAAGTGTTTAATGAAACTGATTTGCATTGCGTCTGCATTAAAACCTAAAACACTTCAACATCTTGTGTGAAGAGGAATGGATTCGTACATAAAATCAGCACTGCTCTAAGACATATACACTAGGCATTATGTCATATATGGTATAATATGATATGAAGTGCATTAACACGGAATCAAATCTTCAGTGAAGATGAACGTACGGGTCATATCCTTGCCAGAGGACTGGAAAAAATGGAAATCAAAATTGGATATAGTAAATCAAATGGACAAGACCATTCTTTTGATTCATGGAGGAAGCATCAGCTGTATCAGTGGGTTCTGTTACTTGACGCTTAAGCTATAAAAAAAAAATTGTAATATTGTAAAAGTTCTGGTTTTGCCTTCTGAAAGCTCTTGAGCTCTTGAATGCTGGGGAGGAATCGAGTGATCCATTTCCTTCCTTTTCCATTACAGTATTCTCCTCCTCCTTTATTTCTGGTACGCCTAAATCTGACCCAAACTCGCTGACAAACTCATGTCATGCAACAGGTGGTTTAATGTGGAATAAGTCTTTTGCCCCCTCTTTAGATTTATTTAGAGGATGCAGGTTCCTGCTCTGCATTACCTTCTGGATTCAGGCCTGAATCTAATATTTGAATAACTTTGCTCATTACATCCTTCATCAGATTCAGAATTGTATTGATTGCCAAGTAAGTTTACACCTATTGCTGATGCTAATAGTAATGCTAACCCTAATGCTAATTTGTTTAAGCATTTTGGTGCAGACAATAAACATAAAAATGAATAAGTACTACACATAAGAAAAACAACATATAAAATAAAATATATAAATAAAATATATCAGGTTCATTATGTCGCTATATGCAGTTGTCTCTGGGACCGGGGAGCAGGCTGGCCCTGAAAGGCTTTCAGCAGATTGGAGTGGAGTAGAGTTGAGGGACTAAAAGATGTCTGGGCTCGTACACACATCACTGACAAACAAGTCATGGCAACGGCATCCATATCTTTGGAGGAGATGTCTGTCCATGTCATCTCTGGCGAGCCATCTTTCTCATTATTTACCTGGTCTTCAGTATCAGGAGAAAAAAAGATGTCTGGGCTCGTACACACATCACTGACAAACAAGTCATGGCAACGGCATCCATATCTTTGGAGGAGATGTCTGTCCATGCCATCTCTGGCGAGCCATCTTTCTCATTATTTACCTGGTCTTCAGTATCAGGAGAAATAACTTGCTCATCAGAAAGCTGTTTGGCCAACCAATTGACAATAAAAATAAACATGAATGAAAATAATAGATTAGAGGACTAGGTATACAAGATAATTTCCAGCAGATACATGAATTGAATGTTGTCTGTGTATTTCACAAAGGCGTGCTCTCTGTGTCAAAGATTAAAACTTCAGGCTATTCTGGGCAACGTACCTGTTCTTCGGAAAGCCCAATGGAGCGGACACAGATGACCTGCTGCTACAGACTTTGGAGAACCTCAATCAGAACCCCATCTTTGAGGACCATGATATCATGTTCGTCCTTGACAGACGTGACAGCCGGGCCAGGTGTGTTGGAGTGGGAGCCTGTGGCAGACTTGCAAGTGTTTTGGATGCTGTTGAAGCGCTCAGTGCGCTCTGTAGGCATCTTCATCAGGGCGGGGACACCAATCTGCATATATTGTAAATGAAAACTCCCTACTGGAGCTGTGTGGGGTGTGCCCTGTGTGTCAGCGGGTGTGTTATGTGCTGGACAAAAATGTATGCCGCATTCCTCTCTGTGGAACTGCAGTGCCCAAACTGTGAGTTCTACAGAAAATGGAATAGTCAGCCTGTTCTTGGGAGGTCTTGTGAGCATCTTACTCAGTGACCCCCGGTTGAAAACCCCTGCGTAGTACATGTGGATAAACTTGAAAAGAAACATTGTTTTTTAATTTACCTCTGACCCATGGCTGATTGGCTAATGGCAAAACGTATAAATGTCAATGTGCCATTTCAGAGTGCACATTGGCTTCTGTTAGTGTCTCCATCAATATTAACTGATATTTATGAGTGACATTAACTTATCTGAGGCAAACAGACACCTGTAGGTCTTGTTTAAAGCACTCAAGTTGAACTAATCTGAAGCTTCATTGTAGCCACAGATGCCTAAACTTCACTTAGCACACTAAATACAATGGGGGCAG
Source organism: Sprattus sprattus (assembly GCF_963457725.1). Taxonomy (NCBI): domain Eukaryota; kingdom Metazoa; phylum Chordata; class Actinopteri; order Clupeiformes; family Clupeidae; genus Sprattus; species Sprattus sprattus. Next base: position 23,445,000 of record NC_137920.1, read on the forward strand.
GGATGACTAGCACACTTAATGCAAAGGGTGCAGGGACCACTAGCACACTAAATACAAAGGGTGCAGGGATGACCAGCACACTTAATGCAAAGGGTGCAGGGACCACTAGCACACTTAATACAAAGGGTGCAGGGACGACTAGCACACTTAATGCAAGGGGGCAGGGACGACTAGCACACTTAATGCAAAGGGTGCAGGGATGACTAGCACACTTAATGCAAAGGGTGCAGGGATGACTAGCACACTTAATGCAAAGGGTGCAGGGATGACTAGCACACTTAATGCAAGGGGGCAGGGACGACTAGCACACTTAATGCAAAGGGTGCAGGGATGACTAGCACACTTAATGCAAAGGGTGCAGGGATGACTAGCACACTTAATGCAAAGGGTGCAGGGATGACTAGCACACTTAATGCAAAGGGTGCAGGGATGACTAGCACACTTAATGCAAAGGGTGCAGGGATGACTAGCACACTTAATGCAAGGGGGCAGGGACGACTAGCACACTTAATGCAAAGGGTGCAGGGATGACTAGCACACTTAATGCAAAGGGTGCAGGGATGACTAGCACACTTAATGCAAAGGGTGCAGGGATGACTAGCACACTTAATGCAAAGGGTGCAGGGATGACTAGCACACTTAATGCAAAGGGTGCAGGGATGACTAGCACACTTAATGCAAAGGGTGCAGGGATGACTAGCACACTTAATGCAGTGATGAGGATGGCAGGACTGCATGTAGCTCCTCAACACCTCCTCCTCTTGCCACATGATAGAGAGATAAACTAAGCAGAAACCTCATACGCCTCCGTTTCCTGTCTGCATTCTCAGTTCCCACAGAAGCTTTACTGTAGCCACAAATGCCTTACCTGGGGTAAGTATGGCCGATCCGACACAAATATGCTTATTTAAGTGGCAATCTGGATCAGTTAGCTCCAAATGAATGTCTTAATTATCTGATGTGACTTTTAACTTTGGTGATGTAAATCTCATTCATCAGCTTTACATAAAATATGAGAAATACCTTTTGGTGGCAGCTGTGCTCTCAGTTCCTCTTTACGTAGCTTTGTGTTTCTTTTCCGGTTTCTCTCGATTTCTGTAACTTTCAAAAAGAACTAATGAACTCCAAAAAAATTTATCAAGCCTCTGATGTGACACAAAAGTGACTTGAATTCAAGTGACTTTGTAATATTCGATCAGTTTAACAAAAGGACTATAAAGACTACACTTCATAGTTGTTTTTGGTAAAGTCAATGTACCCAGTGTATATTTAATTAGTTTGTTTGATTACTTTTCTATCCTGAATGAATGCTTGTTTTACCAAGATTTTAACAAAGTGGGCCCTTCTTATTTAATGGAAGTAAAAGAGCTGTGAGTTCTGTGTGATGAATATCATCTAAAGTTTAGATTCTAAACCATCGGGGCCTGTTTCTGCAGGGTGTGGTGCCCATACTGAACCACCATGACAGGAATCCCTCTTACCTTTCTGCTCTTATGCACTGCTGGTAAGGATGCTGTGTTGAGGTGTAGATTATTATGGATAGATCATTGATAGTTAACTATTGATGGAAAATGTTGCACCCTGTGATTCTTTTATATTTGACTGATGTCTGATTCCGAGTTGTTGCTGAGACTAATTCCTGCTTGCCACTTTCACACACGTTTGCACAAGTTCCTTAAATCTTTAAACACATGCATGTGCAGATAAGCACTCTATGATAACAATGGCCCCTTGGCATGTAATGTGATGTTTTGAGATGTGTGTGTGTGTGTGTGTGTGTGTGTGTGTGTGTGTGTGTGTGTGTGTGTGTGTGTGTGTTTGTGTGTGTGTGTGTGTGTTTGTGTGTGTGAATATGTTTCAGGTCTTCAGTCTCAAAGTATAACCTACACCCCTAAGGAGATCTGTGCACTCAAAGGGTCCTATATTCCCCTTCAGTGCACTTACACTCTTCAAGCAGGAGACAGTTTCCAAGCATGTCATTGGTTTAAAAATAAATCCATGGTACCAAGCTGGGATTCAAATCGACAAATGTATTACAATTTTGCCTCTCTACAATGTTTACTGCGGATATTCAATCTGGCACCTAGTGACTCAGGATCTTATGAATGCAGAGTCTCAACACGACGCACAATCCTAACAGGGTCAGGTAGAGCCACTGTCCGTGTCGTAGGTAATTGCTGCCTTTGCATATGTCACTGCTGTATAACTTATTTGTTTAACTTCCTGTTAAATGTTTTACCGTAGAAAAAGTTAAATCACTTTTATAAAAAATGGGATATTGAAAGATAAATCCCAAAAGGAACTGTATGGCTGATTAATGAAATAGGTGACAATCGCCACAGGTCTGTCCGTTCAGAACAAGAATGGATGCCAAAGGTCCAATGATGTTTATTGCACACACTGTTTATTGCACACACACACAAAGTGATGAAGAGAACGTTACAGATGATTGAATGATAATCAGTCAATACAATTATTTTTGTAAGGGACTTGTATCCAACTGGATGATAGTGAATGATTGAAGACCATGGTTTCTATGGAATGATAAATGTAAATAACAGATATGATACAAAGATATGAATGGACTAAATAGCTAAATGACACATATAACAAACACTTACATTCTTATTGACGCACCGCAAGTGAGTGTCTCTGATAATGAATGTTGAATAGTCCTTGATGCTGACTCTCCAGCTCTGCTCTTGACCAACAAAATGGCCAGAGAAGGGTCAGCCTTATATAGTGGAGAGCGGGACGAAAGGACAAGTCCAGGGGGAGACTTGAAACTGTCTTGAACTGTTGGGGGGCTGACCAAATGGTCAGTGAAATTCCACTGTTTACAGCCCCCACGGAACCCAGGGATCAAATGATAGGCTGACCTCGCTATCACCGCCAGGTCCCTTGAGTGGCCTACACAGCAGGGTGCACAGCTGGATGCAACTGGTGGAGGCAGTCGTTTTTACAACTTTAAAATGTGCAGGATAAACTTGTACTGTATATATCTATTTCTGTACTGAATATTTCTATTTTCTGACAATGATAATGAATGGGGAGGATCATAAGCTAAGTGTTTAGATCTGAATTCTTGTATTAAATGCGATTATGAATGTGAAATATGTAATTGAAAATGTAATGCATAGACAAATGTTCCACTCCAGCTACTGCACAGAAGGACTGTTGGGGAGTGTCTTACTCGTCTACCAGCTTCTGTGCCTTGAGGGGCTCAACGCTGGACATTCCCTGCACGTATGGACACCCCAGAGATCATACAGTCACTTCAACAGTCTGGTACAAAGAAGTTGAGAGAGGTAAGGATCCTATTGACCTGCGTCTGGGCGAGCAGTATCGGGGCAGAGTGGAGCATCTCAGTACTGAGAATAACTGCACTCTGAGGATCAGAGACGTGAGACAGACTGACTCAGGTCGATATATATTCAGATACAACACCGACAAAATAGGAAGGGCTTTCTCAGGTGACCCGGTGACAATCGCTGTCAAAGGTAAATATGTCAATGAATTGATTAAGTACAATGGAGAGTTTTAAAACTCCCGCGTTTTAATTGCACTTTTACTTGCCAGGTCTGCAGGTGTCAATGACTGCTGGTACAGTTACTGAGGGAGGCAGTGTGACACTGTCCTGCAATACCAATTGCAACCTTAGGGGCAGCACCACCTTCATCTGGTACAAGAACACACAACCTACCAGACACACGGCCATCAGCAACACCCTACACCTAAACCCAGTCAGCAGTGAGGATATGGGCAACTACTCCTGTGCTCTTAACGAACACAGAGAACATCCTTCACCTGAGGCTACTCTTGATGTGAGATGTATGTAAAAGCAGTCCTATAAGATATGACAGTGACTTATTTATTGAACTTAAATGACAAAAAAACTAAAATGGGCCTAAATATATCTGTGCGTCTTTGTGTTGGCAGACGCCCCGCGGCAAACCACTGCGCTTGTTGCTCCCCCTGGTGAAATAATGCTGGATAATTCAATGACTCTGACCTGTAGCAGTGATGCCAACCCACCGGTTCACAACTACACCTGGTACATGAAGAGGGGAACTCAAATCTCAGCACTAGGAGCAGGTCAAAGCTTCATCGCCGCTAACATCAAAGATGAGACCAGTGGACTCTACTACTGTGTGGCACGTAATAGTGTTGGTGCACAGAATTCAACTGTTGTATCAGTGCCAATTGTAGGTAAGATCACCTGTTGATATTGTTGTCTTCAATAACACTCTGTTACTCACAAACTAAATAACAATGACTAATCTTCTCATGGAGGGAAAACGTTGTCATATTTCAGATTTTTCAAACTGAGTCATGAATTAGGTAAGTCTTTGTATTCTCACTTGAAATGATTTACTCCATGTTTGTACTTAATGTACTTTGTAATACACAGAAATGCCGATGTAAATGGGAACTGCCAATGCTATTGGATATAGAACTGTATATCTTTAAGGGACATGTTAGTGACTGGTTCTAGCATTCATGCCTAGTAGCTTACATGCTAGCACACTCGCCTCATATCCCAGAGGTAAATGGGGTGCTTAAGTGTGCTTAAATGTTTCTGTATGTGGGCCTAGGGCAAAGCTCTGCTAAGAATGCAGCCTTTGGGGTCCTTGTTGTTGTTGTAGCTGTTCTTCTCATCTTGGTCCTTCTCTGGCTGAGGTGAGAAACATATCACTTTCCTTCAAATGACTTTAGATGTACCAGGCAGTATTGTAATGATTTAATATGGCAGAAATATTGTGAAAAATAATGATAATGTGGCAATATTATCTTCTCCTGTGTACTCCACAACAGAAAGAGAAAATCTGGCACACACCCCAAAAAGGGAAGTGCATCGACTCCACAGCAGGTGAGTTTGCTGATTGTGCTAAAAAGAAGCCGTCCCTTTCAAACAAAGTAGTTGCCAGCCAGTGGTAAACCAGATGACATTGAAAACCATGATAAACTTCAGTCACTGACACTCTGGTGAGAGTTTCTGTTAAGCAGGGGTTCTCAGTCCCAACATCCCCACCCCAGCGCTCTGCGTTCTCTTCATCTTTCCTTGCTCTATAAAACACTGTTTTTCTCCTTTAATTATGTGGAATGACCTCTGTTATGCTCCATCTAAAATATACCTACCCCCCGTCCTAATAAAATATGCCTAGCGATGCCACTGTGTCATGCAAACTAAAATAGGTCACTAGGTCACGCATTATAAAGGTCACTATTTTAGTGTTGTGAACAGCTGTGGGTTCAAAACTTAAAGTTAACAGACCACACCTTATAAAACACCTAATAATGTCACAACAAATACATTTCACCTGGGGCAGAAATACATGGCAACATTTTCACTGCACAGACGTCTCCAGGAGCCTCCTTTTTAGGATTGGCAAAGACAGACAGCTCACACAACTTCCTCTTGTTCTTCTTCCACAGGCTGACTCTGATCTTGTGTATGATGACGTGTCTGCAGTAGCAGTGACCTCTGACCCTGCACGAAGACGGAACACAGAAGCAGACGATGACGTCCAGTATTCCAGCATTCAGTTCAAGGGCTCAAAGGAAGCAGAGGTGGCTCCCTACGCCAGCACTTCATTTCCCTGCGCCCAGATAGCAGAGGAGGATGTTCGGTCTCCCTACGCCAGCGTTCAGTCTCGCCACCCCCAGACAGCACAGGAGGATGTTCAGTATGCTGCAGTGAATTTCTCAAGACTGAAAGACACGTCCCAGTGAGTGTTTTTGCTTTCACCGTAAAGAATGAATCCAACGATATGAGGTGTATTTTGTTGACTTGTGAGTGACATTGCATGATGTGACATGAGTTTTGTTTCCTTGTGGGTGGGATGATGTGACGTGAATACCGATACTTTGTGGGTTACGTGTATTTGTTGGTGTGTGGATGATGTGGCATGACGTACTGTGTCATTTTGTGGGTGTGTATTTTGTTGCTTAGTGACTGACACGATGAGATGTATGATCTAATTGTCCACAGAGTTGAAGCAGACCAAGTGATCTACAGTACCGTCAACAAACCCCCCAAGACACCAATGCGATGAGCATGACTTCACCCTGAGTACCAATGCGTCCCATGGAGTACAGAAAAACATTATTACTTTTAGGGATATTTCCTCGTAAAATGACTGAAACCATATCAAGATTTTGTCCATAACAATTATGTAATGTTTTGTCCTGTATTTTCATTGATATTTTCTTAATTTATAACTGGTAAAGTCAAAACTGAATTTGTCATATACAATACATATGAGTTCCAAATTGATATGGGGGCACTGAATGTAAACACACACTTTGATGTATGGGGTTTGGGTGTCTCCAGTTGTCTCCAGTTAGCTTGGAGTGCACAGATTGTACAGGTTATTTTTGTATGTGTTTAAATTTAGTGTTGCTTTAGATTTAGTGTAGGGTGTAAGACATTTCTGTTTGACATTAAAAGTGACAAATTGAGATTAAATAGATATTTCTCCAGAACTATTATATAGCTTCTATTTTTGGCATAAATACAATTTTCTATGGACTCTATAAATACAGTATGTGTCATTCAGATTGACAGAGAGTCAAGATGGATGGCAAGATAAGGAGAGAAATAGGTCAGTAACTGACATGGAGACTGTAGTACAGGGGTTTTCAACTGGTTTTGTCCCAGGGACCACCATTCTGACTAGAAAGTAATCCGCGGCCCACTGATGTGCCTGCGTATGCGTGCGCGCGCGCGTGCGTGTGTCTGTGCGTGTGTGGAGAGAGGGGAGACCTGTCAGTGTAATATCAGGGCATGGTGAAGTCCACACAGATAGTCGGCAACGTGTCAAGGTTGAATCAAGGGCAGGTCTGAACCCCACGTACCTTCTTAAAGCGTCAGGGAACTCTCTCTGTATCCGTAGCACCAGGAGGGCAGTACCGCCTGATCATCCGACGTCCTCACACCGACTTTGAAAAGGGAATTACCCCACCTGTTGGTCATGTATGTTATTGCAGCCTATAAATTATGCCTTTTCACGACTAGCCCGTGAGGTGAATGCGGAATAAAGGTTAAACTTTTTAGAGGATGATGTGTAATATTAAAACTGAACGTGGACTTTTTTCGTAGGTGTTCTGTATCCTACGTGACAAATTATGAAGTTACCATGAGAAGGATCATCAAATCGGTCTTGTATTGTAGGCTATTCTAAGCCCATTCTTAATCATTGTTTCATTGTTTCATGTTTTCCTGGGACTGGTCTACCAGATACATAATGAGTCAGAGCAATGTGCAGGCTGCCAGGTGTGTTTAAGTCTATATTTACATTACATTATGTTGTATTACTATTACTGACTTGCATACTTCATTACTTCCTTTCTTTACATTTTTGATAACTGTGAGTCTGTGACAGCAGCAGCTTAGACGGTGCTCTTGCTGCAGTAGCCGATAAGGCTACGAGTTAGCATGAAACCTGCTTCAGTTTCTTAGGGTTCTGGTGATTCTGTTGGGTCTGTTAAAGCAGCAATAAGTAGTTCTGTTCCAAAACTAACTAACTACTTTAAAGGCATGCTCAATCCTTTCAAACACCATCAACAGCCCAGTTGGCACTGACATAAGCTTGCCAACACACTATGCGTTTTGGCAGTATAGCTGGCAATGTCATGCTGTGAAAGCTTTTCGTCCACTTTTGCAGGGTGTTCAAGCCGTAGGGGAGAGCGGGGTAATGTGAGACACCACCGGGTAATGTGAGACACCCCCTGTATCTAGGCTAAGGAACACATTTGTGGTCAAGTGACAATTATGTTTTCAATTTCAACTATGCCATTCCCATTCCCCACTTGCCATGAAGGAGAGGTTGGTGCTGGTGCTGTGGAAAGTAGCCTATGTTTTTGCACAAAAATGTGTTTTTTGCATGTAAAAGTACATTTTCTTGATGTGAACTTAATCAACTGTTGTGTCAAAGCAAATTGATTCAGGTAGAAAAGCTTATATCATACATGTTGATGAACCTCCAACATATAAAACCATGTGATTGATGTTGGTGAAGATTAGCCTGAATTGCTTAGAGATGTTGTTTTTTCTAAAAGAAAGTGGCTGCGGGGTAAAGTGAGACAAATGCTGTAGGGTAAACTAAAGAGAGACACTGTTTAGAGAGATCTAACCCTGGCAAAACACTCCCCATCTAACAGATTGCAGGACTTGTGAATGAGGCCTTCTTGTCAGCAGTGACACAATGGAATATCTCTTCTGGTTTCAAGTCCACTGGGATTTTCCCATATAACCAAGCTATTTTCCCTGAGGAAGTGTTTGCACCATCTATGGTGTCAGACCGGCCAAATCCTGAGCTGCACTCCACTGGTCCATCCACTTCAGATGACTGTAACCTTCGCGTCGGGGTGCTATTCGCCCTGTCAGGGCTTATTTTCACGATAATGACCGGCGTTCTATACATTATCCCTTACAAAATGAGTACTAGGCTGATGTTCTAATCCAGCTGGGTCTAGTACTGTGTTCTGAGTCCCAGGCTGTTCTAGCTAGTTCTGATTATGGTCCTATGATTATGTTCTAATCTAACTGGTTCTATCTGTCATTTGAATGTTAACAAAAACATTTTGAATTATATTATGTTGTATGTGATTTTTTTACTTTCAAGTGTTTTTAAAAAAATGCTTAATTGACCAATCCCCTTGATTCTGTTACTAGTCCGATATCAGTTTTGGAATGAGTAGTTGTCAATCTAGCTGTCAGGATTCTTACTGTTACAACATGTGTTGTTATGGTAGATTTAAAGTGGAAAAAGTAAGTGGATCACTTTATCAACTTTACCCCGTTGATTTCTCTGGTCTGTCTCACTTTACCCCTAAGCTAGGGTAAAGTGAGACACAAGACCACTTTTGTTTTTAAACAATCATATTTTCACTGCCCTTTGTCTAAAAGACATGCTGATGATTTCAATTGCTAGTAAACATCCTGAATAAATGGGATGTGTGTACATTTTACTGATATATCAATTAAGCTCGCCTAAAAGAGAGCAAATGTAAAAAATGTCTCGCATTACCCCGCTCTCCCCTAACACAGAACTACATTGGGCAAATCCTGGATGGCTAGTGGGGACAGAACAGGTGTTTTTCTGACCTTCACATGACCATGTGATTTAAAAATGAATTTGAGGATGGTACAAAAACTATCTGCCTATAAAACCACCTGAAATACCTTAAAAAGTGTCAAATGGTTGCATAGTGTTGCTTTAAGTCCGGCCCACAGGTCTCTAAGCAACGCAGAACGCAAAACACAGAGCAGGCCACAGTTAGGGCACACCATATATCCACTCATAGGGGTCACTAATCCATATGATTGCGTACACTGATGCTCTTAATCCATATACCCGCGTTAAAAATTGCTATCAGGAAAGGCATTAGGTCGTTTTTATTTCTCATAAAAATATGTATTTGTTTGTTTGTTTATTTATTTACTGTTAGCTCTTGCTGGCCTGGCTGACCATACGGAGGAATTTAATAAATATACGTGTGGCCGTAAGCCTCTTATGGGGATTTGGAGCCGCTGGCCTCTACTGGAACAGATGCACATACGTGTACACCATGATGACAGAATATTCACACAGAATATGCCAAGCCAAGAGCTCAGTTAGTGGGATGATGAGGGTGTGTGTGTGAATGTGTGTGTGTGTGTGTGTGTGTGTGTTTGTGTATGTGTGAATGTGTGTGTGTGTGTGTGTGTGTGTGTGTGTGTGTGTGTGTGTCTGTGTGTGTGTGTGTGTGTGTGTGTGTGTTTGTGTGTGTGTTTGTGTGTGTGTGTGTGTGTGTGTGTGTGTGTGTGTGTGTCTGTGATACACTAGTAGAGGGCAGAGTGTTCTCTGTGTGTTTGTTAAAAATATGAAAATCGGGGCAGTACTGTTGTCTGGGGACAAAAAAAATCATCTCCAGCATTCAACATTATCATAAAAAAAAACGAATGTGTGCTTGCTTGGCGTGTATCACAAATAGAGAGGATAGTAACCCACACAAGGAAGTGGAGCAGAGGACTAGTGACCAGGCTTAGATTTACACATTTAGCCCAAGTGACTTGCAGCCTATTGCAGATATACATTATACCATACTATATACGTATACCATATACACACATATATATGATAGCTTATTCTTTGGACGTAGTACATACCTTCATCGGTACATTATACTGATGTGTGCATGTTTTACATTATGTATGTTACACATGACATACAGCTATACATTAGTATGTGTTCTCTCCATGCTATTTGTGATGCTGTAAGCATCTGTACTAAATGACAGCTTTCTGCTAGAGTTCATTTAGTCTTTTAGCAGACACTTTTATCCAAAGCGACAAACAATCAAGCTACGAGCAATAGAGACCTAGTGTAACAATAAATACTCTATAACATACGAAATACAAGAAAGTGCAGGAATTTCAAATACTGTGCTCAGGGTGATGCTAACATGTGGCATGGTGGCTTAGGTACTTACACTGCCGCCTCACAGCGAGAAGGTCCTGGGTTCAATTCACGCATGGGGAGCTGTTGGTCCTGGGGGGCAGGGGATCTCCCCAGGCACAGGAAGCACACACAGGCTATACATTAGTATGTGTTCTCTTTGTGATGCTGTAAGCATCTGTACTAAATGACAGCTTTCTGCTGAGGTGGGCTATCTCCTGGGCCTTTCTGTGTGGATTTTGCATGTTCTCCCTGTGCTTTTAAGGGGTTTCCTCCAATAAGAACCCCAACAGAAAAACATGCAAAAGAACAGAACACTCTCCTGACCATGACGGACAGTTGACTTTGTCCCCGGGAGCCCAAAGGCTGCCCACTGCTCCTGGGGTCCTGGAGGAGGGACAGTCCGGGATGAGAAAATGCAGAAGACAAATTCACAGCGACCTCAGGACTGTGTGCGCGTGTGTGTGTGTCCTGTGTCGCCCCCTGATATATGTTGCTGTGTGTCGTTGTGCCACAATAAACTGACTAAAGTCAGCATTGTTTGTTAACAGGGTAGTGGAAAAGAAAATCCCCTCAACTATAACTGAGATGTGAACATTTGTCAGCCATCTAGATGAGCAGGAAAAATGAGACGCACCATATGGTGAAGCGATTAAGATGTGTGTGGAGAACTTAACGTGCCTTTTGAGTGTCTGTTCAAAGAAAAGCTTAACTTTAACTTTTCGCTTTTTGTTAAAATTATGGGATCATCACACTGGCAGTCTTTGGTTTCTGTTTTTTATGCATTAAGCTATGCTAAGCTCTTTCTATATGATGGCAAAAAGCTTATGGTAAAAGTAGTGATGCAATCCTTGTATGATGCAACTTCTCATAGAGTGCCAACACATTTTCTAAATCTATGAAAGATTAAACAAGTAGGCAACTGTGACTTTGGTCTCGCCATTTCTAAAAATATACGCCAATCCTGGATAAAATACAGCTTAAATATGAACAGAGACAAGACAAGTTTTTTGCTTGCTTTATATTTACTGTTGCAGTTCTGCAGGCCACAGGTTAACCACTCGAGCAGATGAGCTTGACAAACTTTTTTCAGCATCTGGCGGAGCAGATATTTAATTGTTTTGCTAAGATCTGAAGCAATAGTCACATGGATTTCTAACTGAATATGGGCACCTCTATTCAAACCACTGTATAGTATACTGGTGGGGTGGTTAGGCAGCTATTGAGTTTCACCGGTGAGGAATACATCACCGCATAGGTCAAGGGCAATCCACACATCAACAGCCATTGAGACTCACCGGTGAGAAAAACATCACCGCATAGGTCAAGGGCAATCCACACATCAACACATTGGCTGTTTCTGCTCTAAACCGCCCTCCAATCAAATCCCTTTGACCCGCTCGACAAGGACAATTCTGCTGTCTGCTTAATGCTCGCTGGATGCTCTTAGCCACTGCAACACACATACACTCTATCTGTGTCACACGCACACACATACACACGCACGTGCACGCGCACACATACACACATTCTCTCTATTTCTTTACCTCTCTTTCTCTGTCTCTGTGTGTGTGTGTCTTTCACTCATATGCTCTCTCTCTCTCTCTCTCTCTCTCTCTCTCTCTCTCTCTCTCTCTATTACTCTTATACACACACACACCCCTGATTCCATTGAATGCAATCTATTCTGATTGTAAATGCTGATTTTGTTTAGTCAGGTTGCATTATAGCATAATTATTCAATCATTGGAAGTACAGATTTTATAATAAACACATTTATTTCAAGTCATTTATACTCTATACATTTTCTACAACATGTTTCCACATAAGCACACACACACAAGGCTCAACAGACTTGCACAAACCATTTTGCAAGCACACACACACAGACACACACACACACACACACACACACACACACAGGCCCAATCCTGCTCACACGTGCACTTGCTGACACAGACTCTCCTGACCTTTCTGACCCTAGACTAGAGCTGGTGCACACACACTCACACACACACCAATACAGACAATCCACCATAGACACCAGGCGGATGGCCCACCCTGCTTTCCACGTGAGCTGTAATTACAGATAACTCACACATGCCTACCAAATCCCCATGGACCAAATCCTCTCTCTTTCTCTCTTTCTCTTTCTATCTCTCTCTCTCTTTTTCGCCTCTGTTTCACCCTCTCACCTTCTGTCTTACACTCTGCTTATCTCACACCCTGGTAATGTATCCCTCTCTTTCCTCCTCTGGATCTCTTAGCATTATCTTGTGTCTGAGTCTTGATTTTGGTCTTTTTCTCACAGATAATGTGCTTGACAGATGGCTCACGCATGTCGGGGGGGGGGGGGGGGGGGGGGGGCTCACCCTCTAAATACAAGCTTACCAAGTCATTAATGGTGACTTTTTCTCCCCCTCTCACCCCTCTTGTCCCAAAACCAAACAAAATTAGTCAGTCTGTTGAGAAAAAAACACATCTTCAACCGATAGTCTTGTCTAAACATAGCATTCATTTCTTGGCCTTTATTTCTCCCCTTGTGAAATTTTAGTTAAGCCACATTTATTTACATAGCACATTTAAAACAACAGAAGGTACTTTCCAGTCAAGGTGAATCAATTAACAGTAAAAAATAAACAAGATTATTAGAATAACAGATTAAACAAATAAGACACTCAAAAGCAATAATTTCGAAGAATAAGAGAAAATAGACAGATACAACAATACATACAAATAACAGAATAAAACAGTTAAAACAATAAAACACAATGAAAAAGAACAAAGAACATAGACTTTGAGTTAAAAATGTACTTGGCCAAAAAACATGTTCAGAAGGTTGTCCATCCGAGTGTTGTCCAGCTGTGCACCCAGAGAGATGGGACACCGAGGGTACACAGAGGAGACAGAGAGAGGACACAGAGAGGACACAGATAGGACAGAGAGAGGACACAGAGAGAGAGGACACAGAGAGGACACAGATAGGACAGAGAGAGGACACAGAGAGAGAGAGGACACAGAGAGGACACAGATAGGACAGAGAGAGGACACAGAGAGGACAGAGAGAGGACACAGAGAGAGAGGACACAGAGAGGAGAGAGAGAGGACACAGAGAGGTCAACCAATCAAACCAACCAATAGGCACCCAGTGACAATAAGCACCCAGTGTGAGAGAGAGGGAGACACACAGTGAGAGAGAGAGAGATGATAGAGGATGTCACACCTAATTAATAAAGGGGATATTGTTTAGATTTAAAGCCCCATTTGGCCTTGATAAAGGTCTATCACATATCACACATACTAGCGTTATATCGCACGGAAGCCCTCTCTGCAACCTGTTTATTGTAATCTTGAAATACAAAATAAAAATATTCACTGATTCGCTTAAAAAAAAAAATTACGTTTTTGTTGTGGTGTTGTTGTGGTGTTGCTCCAAAAACCTACCACAATAGGGAGGTTAAGCCCTGATTTACAGCGAAAATTGCTTTCCAAGAATGGGTTGGCGATATCTGCATAAGATGTTTGACCCAGTGCTTGACGATTGACTCCATGGCTGATGGTTGTGTGGGAGGCATAGACCATTCTAGAATTAGGGGCGGAGTGAGAAAATGTGTTTGTGGTCGAACGCTGTTGCGTAACACCCTCAGAACAGGCTTAGTGATTCGTGCCAAAACAGCATCTATATTAAAAGGAGAAAAAAATGAATGGCTGACACGAAAATGTAAAGTGTGGGGATGAGAAGAGATGAGAAGGGTCAGTGATTTGTGCCGATGGAAGTAAATCCTGCTGAAAAGGGTGGCAGTACACAATGACCAGATGGCTGGACATTGAATGGAGGAAGAGAGAGAGAGAGAGAAAGAGAGAGAGCGAGAGGGAGAGACAGAGAGAGAGAAAGAGAGAGAGAGGGAGAGAGAGAGAAAGAGAGAGAGGGAGGGAGGCCTCTGGTTGATGCATACTATGAAGATGATACCTGTTTCATATAGGGTGCATACTATGAAGATGATACCTGTTTCATATAGGATGCATACTATGAAGATGATACAGCAAGTTTACCTGTTTCATATAGGATGCATACTATGAAGATGATACAGCGAGTTTACCTGTCTCATATAGGATGCATACTTTGAAGATGATACCTGTTTCATATAGGGTGCATACTATGAAGATGATACAGTGAGTTTACCTGTTTCATATAGGATGCATACTATGAAGATGATACAGCGAGTTTACCTGTTTCATATAGGATGCATACTATGAAGATGATACAGTGTGTTTACTCCTGTAAACGGAGGGGCACTTTCATCAAAGATAGGTATAGGTAGGTTGCCCTTGGACCTAAAATTATTCAACAAGTCACTTAATTTTTTTTCTCTCTAAAATACCTCTTCTCCCATAAGGTGCATATCCAGCCCAGTTTTAGTCCTTCAGAGTCTTGCCCAGGGGCGGACTGGCCATCGGGAATACCGGGGATATCCCCGGTGGGCCGATGGCCCAATACACCAGCCCATCATAATCATCAACCGGCCCACCGCCATAAGGCCCACTCGCAGCGCATATCAGTATAATATATTTCATAGCTTCTGAAGACAACATTAATCTAGTTTTCTCTAAGACA